>NW_008239110.1:3132920-3141527 GCF_000691975.1 Corvus brachyrhynchos
CTGCTGGCTGTGAGAATGGCAGCTGCTCAGCTTGCTGGAGCAGAAGTAGGGGCATAGCTTTGTAGCTTGTCTAGCATAGCTGACACAGCACACAAATCACCATTGTTAGTAACGTAGTACTGCCTCTTTCCTTCATACCACCATACCGGGTAAAAGGACTCAGAGGCAAAAGTCAAGATGGATTTTTGCCTAGTATTGATCACATCAAATACAAAATTAAGCTGAATGCTCAAATGCCCCTGGATATAATTTTTGTTCATTTGTTCTTCTGTTTACATGGACTAATGACCTAATGTTCTCAGTTAGCAAATGGTGTAAATTATATAATATTTGATCATGATTTATTTTCTCAATCTGGAGTTCTTCTTTTACACACAGATTTTCCCAAGAGGCCATTTACAACCATGATTCTATGGGCTATAATCACAGCTCTAGGAATGCTAACATGAACTCTTCTCTACTTTATACTGAATATTCACCAGCATCTGCTATGGAATTAAAATAAAAAGATTTTGCCACACATGGCAGCCAATTAACAAACAATATGCTGGTATAGTTTAGGGCTATCCCTTCACCTTCCCTGCAGAGTCTGTTGTGGAGGTATCTCCAGGGGTTTGAATTGCAGTCTTCAGCTTCTCAATTTACATTTGGCCTTTCATTGACTCTTTCTGCCTTAATAGTATACTTTTTCATTTGTACACAGATATTATATGGATATTAACCAGGATTTCCTCTTGTGCTCTTTGACTGTCTAAGTCTACAAGGATGATGGTTTGTTTTTTCCAACTGGATATCTTTAAATTGAAATTGTTCTGTTTAGTAAGGTAGCACTCAGAGGAATGAGCATTGGTTTTTTCTGGTTTTGAGTTGATTTTTCTTTCTTCTCCGTTTATAGTAGAAATAATTTTATATTGTGTTTCAAAGTTCAGTAATGTTGCTCCTTATTTAGATTTCATTTCATTCAAATGAAATACCATTATTCTCCACTTCTGATTAGTTTGCCTCAAATGTATTTTTTATTATACCAGTGTTAAGGTTTATTTTCAAATTCCCTTTTATTTTCTACCTATACAAGTAGATTGCTACACTGATGTATTTCTAAACATTGAGGTCCGTATAATTTTCAATTTCCTCCCACTACAACACTGTCTGCATAATTTATTCCAGTTTTCAAGACTTTTGATTCCCCATTGGCTTGCCCCCACTTTCCCTCATACACAAGTGGCCTTTTGACTTGTGCAAAACTACAAACATGCAGCATATTTTTGCACAGCCAAGATTTAATTTCTCTTAATGCTTTTACCAGGAGTTGAAAATACCAAGATTTAGGAGTATCAGATTATTATTTAAAAAAAGAAGCTAGCTATATTTGAGTCCTTTAAATGTAATCTGTACTCACTGTTGTAGTGAAAATATTGCTTCCTTTTCAAGAACTGCAAGATTGGGAATTGTTTCTTTGGTCTTTAATTACTGAAAATTTAGGTACTGAATATATTCTACACTTCTAATTAACAATAAAATTAAATTTTGATGAAGGTTTTCCAATGTAAATGAGTAGTTGAATTTAAAAATTAATCTGGGCTCAATTTAGACCATTTTAAAATTTGATATCTGGAAAGGATTCAGTTTTGAAATTTCATTATATATTCAAAGCCATTAATTGAGAGGCTTTGCTGGAAAGAACTTGAAAACTTTTATTACCTGAATGGCTCAGCTGATGTGTGCTCTTTTTCCATTGCAAATGATAGGCAGGAGTAAAAGGAGAGGAAGAAAACATGAAACAAATGAAAGGAGATTAAAAGCAAAAGCTAGCATAAGTAAAAAAAAGTAAGAGGTCACCAAAAGGAAAGACTCAGAGTGCAAGTGATCTGTATCCAGTTATCAACCTCCAAAGAAAATAATGAGGTGTTATTATTTTTATTATACTGGAATGAGTAAAATGAACATCTTTAACACTGTTTATTTATCTCCAAGCTGGGTCTGGGGGGAAATTCTCTATGAAAACAGAGGACCAGAGTCATCTAAAAGCAAAATGTAAAGGCACTCATTGTTGCATGTGACTTTGTTTATGTTTATACGGACACGGGCTTGGTTATATCAGTTGCTAAACTAAGCAGAATTTAGGAAGACACATGAAATGGAAATCTAGACACTAAATATGAACCTTTGTTCATGTTCAGGGAACTTCCATTTTGAAATAAAACAAAAGTAAAAGTAAAGCTCTGTTGGTCTTGAGCAGTTTCATTCCCTTCTTAGATATTCAGTTTTCCTCACTAACCTTTTGCCTTCCAAGGTTTGAAAATGAGGAACTACCAAAACAATGGTTCCAACATGGCTTGAGCATTTACTCAGGAGTCATCTGAAGCCTTTGCATTCACATTTTCAGAGAGTACAGTGAATTTTGAACAGCTGTGCTCAAACCCATCTCTGACCCAGGTCCATTCTCACTCTGGAAGGCCAACAAACAACATTCAGCATTTCCACTGAGCTAGGGCCAAAGTCAAGTAAAGTCATACAGGTGTTCCAATTCTTATTAAATGTAAAAGATTATGCAAACCCATACTTTTCCCGTGCCATGAAACAACACAGAAAACACTCAGCTGTAACTTCTAATGAAACGTGACAGCAGATGACGAGTGAAATTATACTTCACGTCTCAGAGGAGAAGTCTGTCAGGAAGAGGAAAAAAAAAGCTATCATATAATTTGTTCAGACTCTCAAGGAAAAACTACACATAGAATTATTAGCATTGTCTGACAACACAGAAGAATAAGGAGAATAGTCTAGCTCAGACAGAAGAGCAGAGTAGAAGCCAAGATGCCATTTTGTTGTTAACTTCCTCATGTTTAAGAACTGAGATGTATCAGGGAAGTTTATATGTATCTGTTGCCTATGGTTTTCACTCTGCTCAGTAAAACTGAGCTGTTAAACACTGTGGTGGGATTTCCTTTTGACCATGTGCAGGGAATTTAACTGTAACTTAATATTTACTGTTATAATTCAACATGTCAGATCAATGATGTCAATGAATGCTGACTTGTCCCAGTAGCATTTGTTACTATTACTGCAATAATGAAGACAGGTGGAATCATTTGATGATGTCTATGGGGAAGGAGAGCCTTTGCCAAAGTTTGAGGTGACTTAGAATAGGATGGTGCACTCAGTTATTCTTATGGTAGTGACAAAGAAGTTTTCAAAATGCTCTCCAATTAGATAATTTACTTTTTTTAAAATACATTACATTTTATGTGCCAAAGACTGTGAATGTTGATAACACATCTTTACTTATCCTAGGGGCAGGGGCATTACACTGTGTTACCCGAGCTGTAAAAACTTAAAGCTTAAAAAAAATTAAAATGGTATTTTTTTTTCTACCTTTGCCAATATAACTCTGCATTTGGCCCTAATTCTTCTGTTATATGACTTATATTTTGCTTGGTGGAAGTATTTGAGTCTAGACTCATTTCAGCAGCCATCACATCACCTGCTTCATAGTTTCTTTGAACAAGCCTAATATTCAATTTGTTTTTCTGACGTTCCTTGTTCAAAGGTTCAATATACCTGCACAAAATAAAAAAAAAGTGTAAATCTAACATATACTAATTAAATATATCAAATAATCATAGACTGAATACAATTTTTAATTTAAATTTTGATCCCTCATTGTTTTTAATGCCTTCCTATCCCAACTCTTGTAAGCATTTTAAAAATGGTTTCCAAGTAAGGAAATTATTAATTTATTTAATACCTACAGATTATAAAATTTGACTTTGTGAAACTGTTGGCATTTTTTAAAGAGAAAGCAGACCTTTTATATTATATCCTACTGCAGTATGACTAACATAGTATTAAGATTTAAAAATTCTATCCAGTGGTAAGAAGGAAAGCTGATGTACTTTTTTTTTCAATCCTGTTTTTTTCACTTTATTTTTTCTTATCCTTCCTTCATTTGATACCTCCATGATATCTTGTCAGAGAGCACAGGCCCCAGAGGATTTCAAAGATTTCCTGAAACTTCAGAATCCAGGAATACAGGAAGAGCCTTGAGGGGTTTTAGTAATGACAAAGAAATGGAAAATAACAAAAATTATGGGATCACTAAATACAAAGTGAAGGATATGGTTGTATAGTCCTAGACTTTTAGAATTAATGAAAAAGTAAAAGTCTGTTTGGAGCTAAACACTACAGCAAGCTGATGATTTGAACCTAACAGAGACTGTTTCACAACTATTTTGCCTCAGCAATCATCTCATCTACCACAGCTGCTTTGGAGGGTGCTCTTTCCTTCACATCTTACCTTTTCTGTGTCAGTCTGATGCTGAAAGAACCGAGGCTTTTAAATAACTGATGAATTGTTTTCTCGGCCACAGAATAAACATTAAAGACGACTTGTGTTTTACACTATAAATTGTAGGTTTGCATAGGGTGCGTAGGGAAATTTACATTAGCGGGTTCTTCCAATGTCAATACATGTGCATGGACGTGTTCAAAACTTAAGTTAGTTAGAATAATACAGATTTTTTCCCAATGTTTGGATGAGCCCCCTAGAGTTTCCAGCACAAACTACTTCTGCATGTGGATCTAAAGTATTGTTTCTGTCTGGAATTATGCGTATCTTTCTGAAATTGGTTTTCTATTTGTGACATTCAAATTCAATTTTTCCAACATTTGCAGTAAATCAGCACACACACAAATATTCATTGATGTATAAAATAAAGTAATTTTTAAACCAAATATAAATGGAAAAGTTGTGTCTCATTTGTCAAGCTCTCCTTATTTTTACTGTTGTAGAAATGCCTTTTCATTTTATTCAGGCTTCTGTGTGCTGGAAATTAAAATTTTGACTATGTAGCTGATAACAAGCCTTTTTCAAACCCAGCTTTACCTTTCACGTTTTCACCCTGTGAGATAAAGCATATTGAGTACGAAGACTGAACTAACTTCAAATGGAAGATTTTCTACAGGAAGAAGTATGGTTAAAAATAGAAAGATAAAAAACTTAAAATCTTACTCTGGGTCTATTGATCAAATTGATGCAGATTTTCATGTATTTTTTTAAACTCTAAAATGAAAACTGTGAACCAAGAAGCTATAGCCAATTTTGGACAGTTACTAGTTTAGTTGCATAAATTAAGCATTGACTGCAATGCCCAAACCCCCCCTACAACTTCTTGTGACAAACTGATGGAAATATTGATGTAAATACATGGATAACAAGGGTGTAACAAGACTGGCATCTTCCAATAAAATGAACACAACTTTATGGAGACTTCAGATTAAGAGTTCTTGTTCTAACAGCAGTTCCTTCCCCATAGTGAGCTTCAACCAATTATTTGATCTCAGACCTAACCCTGTACATTCATATCAGCAGCCCTGTCAAAAACTGGATATCCTCTAGGTCTACAGCTGTCCTAGCCATGAGTGCTGGCTACAGTCAAGGAATGAATGGTGCATAAGACCACTCTGACAAGATCCCAGCATTCCATATGCTGTATTGATTCTAGCAGAGTTGCTTGGATCAAACTGAGGTGGGAGCTGTGGCTTTAAAACACGAGTTCTCATATTAGTTGGGAGCAGCTGTAATTTGCTCCACCCTAAACAGTCTATATGTGGTCTTCCTGCTTGCAGCAAAAAACCAGCGTATTCCCCAGCTGGAAAAAATATGTGGATACCTCTACCCAAGACAATTTTGAAAGTGTTGCCTCTTAGGTAAAGCTGTAGAGACAATTAATTGCAATAAGAAAAGCAGAGCATGCTGCTTTAGGACACCTCACCTACTCCCTACAGCTACACACAGATATGGTTACATACTTCGGTGCAATTTTATCTGGATGAAATTTGTGTTGGGGCAGCACAATAGGCTGCCAGTGCGTAAACAGTCTCTTAACATTTTGCAGCCCATTATATTTTGCTGCCCGAGGCAACCTCCTGCTCTGTGTGGTTATACAGCCCTGTTTTTATTTTCTGTTGTTGTCAGATATGAGCCTATATATCACTCCCTCCGGGAGAGGCTGGGCTCAGCACCTCTGTATGTAACTTCACATCGGCAGCTCTGATGGCCGGCAGCTAATCAAGGATCCTGCTTCCCAGTGTAAAGTTACTTTGTGAAAAACAAGAGGAAAATAGGGCTAATAAATAGACAAAACAAGGGAATAATATGCTTTACTAATTATTTTCATTTTTATAAATAGGACGTGTGGGTAATAAAAGTCTCTTTCCCATGCCCTGTGCCTGAAGTGCCATTTGCAAAGGACCAGCCCAGAGCTGGCAGTGATTCCAAATATGCTGTTTTCATGTCAGCAAGTCCATCTTGGGGATTAAAATGACCTTCCCAGATGGAGAAGCATTTGGTACTTCCCAAACCTGCAGTCAAAAGGATTCTGAATGTAAACATGAAATTCAAAGAATGGGCAAGCATTGGTTTGGACAGTAAAATAAGCAGATTAGTCAAATGACACAGTCCTTGTGCTGAGAAATATTGAAGCCTTTACAGCAAAGCTGCTACTAAAATGAATCATCTGCTAATTGTTAACACATGCTGTGACACCACTGCTATCTACTGTTCTAAATGTGACAAAAACATGGTGTCTTAAGATATATGGGCTGATATTTCATCCCTTTTTGTCTTAAACCATGCACTAGAAGTATCAAAGCATCCTATCTGTAGTGTATTGACATATAAAGAAAAGCAATAGAAAGACTGAAAAATAAATATTTTAAGGAAGAAATGTTTCATTGCACATTGGGAAAGACATCTAATATATGTAAATAAGAAGCTGAATGGGACATATTATCATCAATCAATGTGAATATTAATTAGTTTAAATAGTTTCAGCTAAGCAGTCAGCCAGTACTCAGGTCCCTGTGGGCCGTTTATTGGGAGGAAAAAATGCATCAGCAGTGTCTCAGAAGTCTTCCTATTTCCAAAGGAACCCAGACCTATTTCCTCAAGACAGCAAAAATAAGCAACAGAAAGGAGTTATCATATTTGCAGTTGCAGCCTCCTTTCAAGGCAGTACTTAGCACTCAGTGACACACAAGCTCTCTGTAAATGTTTCTCCACTGCTCTTACTCCTTCCACATCATTTCCCCTGCTTCTCTCTCACATGCACAGGCACATCTGTTTCAGTGCAATCATTTCTCAGCCTGTGGATCAAATGACACAGGGCTGCATCACTGGAGGAGATGCTGTGGGTTACTAGTCCCTGTTTTTAAGCTGTGTATTCAATAACAGAATTCAATGCCTTCTTTCACCTAATTTAAGATGTTAAGAGCTACAGTTATGGACAATTCTGTTAACTTTGACTCAAAGTCCTCTTCAAGCAATTTCTTTCGGATGAACTCATGATTTTTGACTGTGTCTGTTTTCATGTGCCTAAACAGTTATACTTTGAGGTCTATTGCATGGTTGGTGCATACTGTTCCATAAAAATCATGTCCATATTAGACATTAACAAGTTTCATGTTGGCTACACAGGAATTTCGGCACCAATTCTTGGTTTTGAAAGTATTTGCTGTTTTCAAAACTGCTGTATTTACACCAGGGGCAAGGAGAAATATTTCTGTTAAAGCTGGAAATGTTTTTGAGTTACCAGTCTCTACAGAACCACTTAATTTGAGACTTCTAACTTTTGTCTAATATTTCTAGATTAATAACTACATGTTAGTCACCTCAAGTCTTACAGACAGTAAAATGCCCTGGATGATTTTTTATTTGAGTAAAGGATTTCTAAATTATTTTTAATAATTACATTCCTACAGATATTTCCAAATCAACTTCTTATTTCCCCAGCACCAACACGCATATTTTTGCCACTGAATTAAGTGTGAACAGGATTTGACTGTCTCCTGTAAACTATTTGTAGCTCTATGGAAAAATGATGGAAGGAAGGAAGGAAGGGAGGAAGAAAGGAAGGAAAAGAACAAGAAAGAAAAGGGTAGAAAGGAGGCAAGGAGAGAGGAAGGAATGAAGACCTCTCTTATGTGTGTGCATCCAGTTCCTCTGTGAAACCATACAAACAACTGGTGTTAGAATATATGCTTTAAAGTTACTTTCTTGGTAATTCTCCCCTCTAGCACCTTCAAGTTTAACAGTAAGGTGCCACAGAACAGTTGGAAGAACTTCAACTAAAATCTTAAAAGTATTCAGACACCTAACTCCTTTGGAAATATATTATTTAAAATCCCTGAAGACTCTTAAGGTCTCTTCCACTTCACACCAGGTACATTCATGTCAGTGGTGTGCAATTCAGGACAGAAACGTACATCCTCTGAATTTTCTGAGTTGCATCCTTAAAAGGTTTACCTTGAATAAAATCTTCATCCCTCTAATAGAGCATGTGCATGTGCATTTGAGTGTGCATGTCTGTTTTATTCCATTCTGCTGCTCTTGGTATGAAGATTCAAGGGAGCTTGTGTAAATTTACAGTCTTCATTGCAATAGTTGCTGTTCAGACTGGAGCACTGGTTTTGGCTTTAATTACTATAGCAACAAGACTCTACCTATTCAGAGTTAGCAGGGCTGGTTCCAGTAAGGGTGTGATTAAGACATTTTTAAGTGTTCCGTCCCTTTTTTATAAATCTCCATGGCAATTTTCTTGCTATCCC
>NW_008239110.1:3141542-3175778 GCF_000691975.1 Corvus brachyrhynchos
CATTCCTTAAAACTAAACAGACAGGAGGTGTGGGTCCTGAGACCTAAGGCTGATATATGCATTGTCTGTTGGAGAGATGCTGCAGAGCACTTCCCATATGCCTGGGTTTACACACAAGTGATTTGAGTCCTCCAAAATGGACATCATGAAAACTGGTTTCTCCACATTAATATTTTTCATTGTAAGTAAATTCCAAGCTTCAAGATATGATGCAGAGAAGGCATATGTAGAATATGGGAAAAAAAATATCATTATTTACTATTAATAGCAAATGGAACACTTGTCACTCTGTGGTTTTTTGTAATGCTGAAGCTGAAGTTAAAGCATAATGCTACATTAACAAAACACATGAGGAAAGACTTTATAATAAAGTGAAGAACTCATGACAGAATCATCTGGTCTAAACCCTTCATTGATGCTAAGAATATCCACAAGTCCTGAAACATACAGTTGCTAGACATCCAAAATTAATCCCTCCCTAAACTGCTCACAGTATTTTATGACAATACAGAAATTTGTAAAATGAACAGAGGAGAAAAAACTGTTCCTCAGAATGGCCCTAAAGTTTTTCCTTCATGCCCTTCTGCAGAGCTGCTTATACCTTAAATTAGCTTGGGACCAGTGGTACTTTGTACCTTGCTACTGGAGGTGAATACACTCTGGCAAATTTAAGGCTTAGGAGGAAAGTGCTTTTTTTATTCTTCAGTCAGTTCCCGCTTCAGAGATGTGTCTAGCATGAATTTTATTACCCTCATATCTCTTCTTTTTATTATGCTTAGAAACAGTCAGGCCACAGAACAAGAGGATTGTTCTCTGATGTGCTTTTCTATCACTTCCTCGCTGCCCTTTGTTCATATAACATTCTTTTCCTATGACAGTGCTCTGTATCTCTATCATTTCCACACTCACAATTCTACATCTCCTCCACACTACATTTTAAATTCCCATGTGCTTTTTATAAATGTTATGCTAGAGGTTTTATTACTTATTAACGCTATAGGCAATTATTAATTTCCATGTTTATAGGACTGAACATAAGTTTTCAACAGGGCACTTAGGAAACCAAATGAGAAATGTTAGAAAGGGCAGCATGGTTACCAAAAAATAATTAATCAGAACACTTGCATAGAGATAACAGGAAAAATGTTGGCTATGCAGTGCTATCTTCAACATCAAACTCCTTTTGTTTAGAGAAAAACACTCAGCATTAAAATGTGCTGAATTTCTTCTCTCTCTTCTTGCCTTTCTTACCACACTGCGTGACTGCCTCTTGAGCCTCATCACCGCTGCATCCACCTTGAATAGACAATGTGTAATATCTGATAGTCTCTGAGACGTTTAGAACTACATTTCATCCTTCTCTACAAAGGAAAAACAGCCTAAGTTTTTCTTTCTTCTCTCAGAACAAGGAGCAAGCCATCCTACACCTGACCATTGTAGCTGAATCAGGTTTGAAGGAGATTAACAGATTGATAGTTTATGGGTATTCTTTTCCATTTATTCTACTTCCTTCTTGGGAATAAATGCTAAAATTAAGGCTTCTGTTTTTAGGGTTATTCCCTACTAGAGAGAGGGAAAGGAGTCTTCAAAAGCAATTCAGCTTGCCTGAGATCTGATCTGTCCTTGATGGTACCCTTAGACCAGACTCCTAATCTGGCAAATGTCCAGAGAGACATGGGATGAAGACAGTTTCCAGCTTTGGAAGTTCCAAGAAAGGAAACAAAAAATGCTATCATTAACATTTACCATTTTGACTAATATTATAATTTTTGGGAAATTACTTTATTGTGGGGACTCTCAAAATTCTAGGTGCAATTTTGTATTTCACCGCGTTTTTCTTGTCTCACAGATTTGCTAGGTAAGGGCTTTCTTTGATTTAAAGCCTATACAACTCCTACTTTACAGTATTTCTTTTCAACAATATGAAAAATACATTTTTCCTTTTACTGACCAATGTCAGACAAGGTATCACCCTTAGGGAAGGCATGTCATGCAGGTACATGAAACCCACTGATGTATGTGTAAATATTATTGGTGGTTCATCTTGCGTATCGCACATTTTCACTGCCACAAAAGGCACTTCAGCTTATTGTCTAAATGAATGGATTAGAAGAAAGAAGATGAATGTCTGTAAAGCAGCGTAACAAATGCTGGGGTCTTATCTCTTCCACTAAATGTAGTCTTGAGGACAACTCTTCTGTGCAGGCGTTTCACATCTCCTTTTCTTTGATCAAGTGCCCGTGATAGAGATGGGAAAGTGGTTCATAATATATCATGCAAAAATATTTTCAAGTATTTACGTGACTATTCTTCTGGTAGAGTCTTAGAATTCTGAAAAAGTCTACTCCTAACGTAAGAATGACTTAAAACATCAGTAGGTCACAGCTAAATTTCAGATATGTTATGTGTTGCCCAGCTCATGCCACTTGGAGCAGAAACTTTCTCCATTGACTTGTATAAATAATGAGATTTACCTACAAACAGAACATACCAATATTTTTCATTAAGTCCTCATGTTTTCTGTGACTATAACAACAAATTAAGTGTAATGCCGTAATGCCAGGAACATCCTCCAGAAAATGAGTTTGGGTTTTGGAGTTTGGATTTTTTTTGTTGTTGCTTTTTTTTTTTTTTTTTTTTTGTAAGCTCTTTGTTGCACTCCTGTAACACTGAGAATCTCCTACTGGCACTGGAACCCTGCCGTGGGGTGGAAGATGTGAACACTTGAAACAAACAGCAAAATATTTCAAATAAACCAGAAAAGTAAAATCTAAATTTACATTAATGAGCATACAGATCAGAACCCAATCCTCATAGATTTGCTCATCATTTTAAGTTTCCATCTCTAAAAAATATATTTTTGGAATTCAAGTGTCAGATGCATTAATTCTGTTTATTCAGCAGGTTATGGATTATGCCCACATCTTACCAAAGAAGATGTGACAATAAACTTCTTGTTCAAATAATTGGGGGGGCAAGGAACTACAGTTATTTAAATTAATTAATAATTGATTCACTAATCTTCATTTGATCTCTCCATTTTCTTTTCTATTTAAGTTTTGCAGCCTTCAGAAAGGGAAGCTACTATTAGATGTCATTTAACATCACAGAGCTAGATACCTGGGATGCAGGTGTGTATTTAGCACTGTCTCTGCCAGAGCCATTAGGACAGTGTTGTTCTGCACAATTTTAAGGAAAGCAGAGGAGAGCTTTGGCACAGCCACAGGACCAAGCACCAAACACACAGGATCTGTTGGCTGATACAGACTTGCACAGTGGAGCATCTGTCATGCTGTCTGACTGTGGACGCAGGAGATTGAGGAAGTGTATCTTCTCTTCCTGAATATTCCCTAGGATGCCATGCACACTACAGCTCCTTACATACTAAGCGTGTTCCTCTATGTTTCAGATCAGTGGATTAGGAGAAAAATTAGTTTTGTGGTAAAAGACATTTTCTACATGAGCTCACTTCTCTGCCTAACTTCCATGCTGATCAACCACTTCCAAAATAAGCCGGGCTTTTACTGCCTTTGCCACCAGTCCATATTATTGTTTAGCAGGGATTGTTATAAATGATCTTAAATCTGTGACAGGCATAGATCCACTAGAAACATCACAAATATTTCTATTATTATTATTATTATTATTATTATCTACTGAGAAATTATTACACCTGAGAGATCTTGTGCCATTTATTGAACGAATAGTCTAGGTTCAGGTACAAGTTTTCCAAATATCTATGATAAAAATCAAGACTTTTAATAAAATAAAACCAGGCAGATTTTAAGGCATCATATTGAAAAATATAAACATACTGGTTTATGAAATCAAATAAAATACAAACAACATTTTTGGAATACCTTTTCAGCATTTGAAAATGTATTTAAAGTTACTCTGTTGAATGCATCTGTATTTGTTATATTCCAGAGGTGAAACAGCAAGAATTATACATATTCAGTGCAAATGCATGCTTACCTAGGGATCTAGAAATAGAGCTGAACTAGTTCACATCAGGAAACAAGCTCCAATCATACAGGTCAATCATTTCCTGTTTTAAAGTAAAAGCTTTAAATCTCTAGAAAGCAACATGGTCACTGGAGAAATGCAGGCACATTGTCCCCATGGGACTAACTGAATGCAAACCCTGAAGAAAATAAGTAGATCTTTATGACAGCAGTGAAATTCAACAAGTCATCACTGCTCTGAAAGAGCTTTTATTTCATTAAAAAATATATTGGATAACAGGGAAAAATATGTCAATAATCATATTATGGTGAAAACAGTTTGAAAATAAATGCAGATCGTCTCTTTTATACTAAAAAAAGCTAAGCTAGAGAAGACTATTTTAATAAAAATTAGTTTCCCCCAAAATTCTGTGTAGTAACTGTACTGGAGAAAATTTTAAGCAAAGTAGTACTGATCAGGAAAAAATAAATCAAGTGGCAGGTTACATGCACTAATAAACAGTCAGCACAATAGCTCACACTCCTTAAAATAGCATGAAAGCATAGTTCAATGACAAACCATGAGCTACTTCAGAAATTAAGAATGGATGGTTTTCTGTAATCCTCCTAACTTTCTAATGCACTGTGAAGTTGAAGAATATAGGTCTTTCTCTGAACTGTAGCTAGCCTCTACTCATTAACAATCAAATTGTCTTGTATCACTTGTGCTTAGTGACAGAAATTTATAAATATATATAGCGAGATAAAAAATAATCAAAGTACACCTGGTTATTATTTGTAAAGACTTAACTGTAAGTTTTTAATGATTAATTTATCTGGCATCTAATACCTTAATAGATCATGAGAAACATCAAGGGAGGAATGTGGTACTGCATTTTTAAAGTCTCTTTCACTCTCACTGAATGATAATAGGCATGGAAGTTATCATTAGTCTTGTTAGATGATGGCTCCTTTAGGAATCTCTTATATGTTACCTTTTAGAGGGAAGGTCAGGGAAAGTCCCCCTGGGAGTCCCCTTGCAGGATACAGCTAGCACAAGCGTAAACTGTATGGAAATGGCTAAATTATCTTTAGAGAGACCTTGGTCTTTCACATCAATCAGACCTTTCTGAACTAGTAAAACAGATAAGCATCCTGCTTGTAAGACTGTTATTATCCATATGTTTGTCACAACTATCACAACAAATTTGGAGTAAAAAGACCATTGTCTTGCTTTTCTAGTCTGTTGGCAAATACCAAAGGTGAGGTGCAATTTATTTTAGTAAGAGCTACATGAACTGTTATTATAAAACTAGTATTTCGGGTTGTAGTTAAAATCCAGAGAGTAAGGAAACATAAAAGTTAATGCTACAAGAGCAACCTTGATGCTACCTCTGCGCATATCTTGTATATTTTATGGTCTAGGTTTTACAGCAAAATCAATAATCTATTACGTTTCACATTTAACAAGGAAACAGGATTAGGAATGGAGTATTTATGACTGGTAATTGTCGAAAACTTTGTGGATTTCTTGACTTTTCTTGACTTTGCTTATATAAACTTGATGTTCTGCATTTAAGTTCATTTTAGTTTTGAAAATTTTTTTGAGAATAGGCAATTTTCAGGGTTTGTTTTTGGTTTTGTTTGATAGTTTTTGGTGGGTTTTTTTTTGGGGGGGGTTTAAAAATTTTGTTTGTTTGTTTGTTTTTCTCTTGTCAAATAAAATTTTTAGCTTCCTATGCCATCAGAAAAAAAGACATGGGAAAGAGGCAAAGCAAGTTTTATGGTCATCCACTCCTTTTATCCTATTAGAATGACTTAAGTGGTCTACAAAACAAAAGTAGCCATAGTTCATTTGTAGTTTGCCCACAGTGACTGTAAATCTGCTTTGGTAAAGGAATTTCAAAGGATAATTTAGAATTTTCATTGTCACAAAATCTAGATGAAACTTTGGAGAGACTACAAAATGATTGAAAATGCAATAATAGGTGGGGTTTTCAAAGCAAAACACCAAAACTGACAGAACAAAGAGTACTTTTCCTGTAAAAATCACCATTTTGGCAAAGAGCAAGTTTTTCTCTAGGGGAATTCTGATTTTGTATTAAAATTTTGTTTTTATTTTGTTTTAAATTTCTGCCTTATAATGATTTTCAGACAGCAACTTCAAATTTCACTTGTCTTTACACACAACATGTGAGATACTACCAATCCTCATAGTTTAGGCATTCAAGCATTGCAGAAGAAATAATAATTAATTCCTTTACCAGATCCCTTAGAGCCATACTTGAATCCTATTGTGGCACCCAAGAGGAACCTAGCCTTGTACAACCCAGGCGATGAATAATTTGAGCCAATAAATAACCAGGGCTCCCTACTGCCTTCTGGGAAATAATGAGGAATGCTGGACAGGGTGCACAGGTTTGTATGAGGAACTCTGCATAAAGGGCTACCCTTATGAAATCTTGGTTATTAACATATCTCTTACTTGTAAGAGTAACTTTCATTTACAGAATAATTTCATTTCAAAAAGAAGTTATCCTTTCTTAAGTTAATTTTGAAATTATTTTGTGGTGTACCCTACTTCTCGCTGATGACTTTGGCCCTGTGAATTTATTGAGTACTCTCATATTTATTGGGAATTAAGTTATGTTGGCAAGATTGCCTAAATAAGTGTATGGCTGGTGCTACTCCAAAGGTATCATGTGAATAAGGTAATTGCTAATATTATACCCAAACTGTGTTGGGAACTCTTAGTCTGAGGATCCTACCAACATTTAAACATTAAATGTCCCTGACATCTCTTGCTGTTATAGCTCAGGAGGTCTTTTTTTACCTCCAGACTCTTTCCTGTTACACTTTTGTCTCTGCTCATTTACAATAAATTAGGTATTTGTAGAAAATATTGGTGTTTCCCAGGAAAGATGAAGTTTGAGACATCTGGTTTATTTCTCACCTAAAGTAGGAGAAAAATTCTAAAAACACATTTTCTGAGATTCTATGTTTAAAATAATATAATCTGTGCATGAGTAGCAGTAATAAGCCTCATCAAATCCACTGAACTCAATCCATCTTCCATAATTCTCCATGTCTGTGATTCATTTTAGGTTCCTTAATTCAATTCTCACCATGTCCAGATGTATTCTCTTTCCTCTTTTCTCGTTCATTATTTTTTAAAGGTATCGTTTCTCTACCAGTCCATGAGGTAATGGCTGTTATAAGGCTTTTTTTCAATGGACTAGCAAGGTTCACAAAAATGTCTAAAAAAAATCTCTCTTATTGAAGTGAGAGATGTTATAAGCAAGCTAAAAAACGATTGAAGTCCAAAAGTAGACATAAGCCCAGCTCAGTGTTTTACTCAAACTAAAATTAACTTCTTGATAAATATCTTTCACAACAGTTCTCTGGGATGGAAATACATCCAGGTTTTGGTATGGAAATGAGGATGATAACCTCTCTTTCAGCTTTTTTTTCTATGAAGTCTTCCATCTTCTAGCTGTATCTAGAGAATTATCATTGATCTGAGAATTATCATTTATTCTCAGGGTCTTGGCCATTGACTATTTTGCCTCTTTCTCCAGAAAAGTAATATATTTGCTATAGCTTAAAAATTAGGAACAGAAGAGCCAACAAAAAGAAGTATTTTTCCCCATTTCCAGGGTACTATTATAATCACCTTACCCACCAAATGTGTATTGGGCTCCTTTGAATCAGGAGTTCATCTCTAGGTCACAAGAGTGAACTTAACATTGACTACTAGGCCTTGCACCACCTAGCACAAACTTGGACGAGCTCCTGAAGTCAGCAGCAGCTTCAGACAACTTTAGTGTCATGGGTGAGTTCCCAGCACCAAGCCTAGCTCTCCCTCAGTTTATGGCTCTGGAATAAATTCTGCTTTTTTTTTGCTTTTTTTTTTTTTTTTTTTTGTCTTTGGATGAACCTATACTTTCTCATCTCTCTCTACCTCTTTTTCTTTTTAGGCAGCTGCATGACACATTGGACATGACCTGCCCACAAAGGACACTTCTCCACTTCTAAGAGGAAGACTTGCGTTTTGCTTTCAGCATGGAAATCTTCATATGATGTCAAAAGGACTGCTCTGTCAGAAAATGTTGCTGGTGATGTGGCAAAACTAGAAAAAAAGGAGAAAAGAGAAGGGAACAAAAAGGAATGAAAAGGAAAATGGAATAAAGGAGGAGAGAGGGAAGATGAAGAGGGGGAAAAGGAAAAAACGTGGGGCAAAGAAAAAAGTGTGGAAAGAAAAAAGAAAAATTACTTGCCATTGAGATCCTAAAAAAAGGCTTTCTTAAAAGAGCTCAAATACAAAAATCCTCATTTCCCTGTAACTTTGCTTACTAGTCAGTGAACTCAGTGAAAGTATTTGTCCATGTCCTTCACTTCAGCTTAAGAGAACATAAACCTGAGATTGAAATAGGACCTCAGGTAGTAATTGGGTACCCTTGGCCTCCAATATTGATATTCAGGGGATATCACTCCAATTCGATTTCTTTCTCAAGGCAAAAAAGAGCCATGTTGGGCTCAGAGTTCAGTCTGTTCCTGGCAATGGTGTCTTTTTCCCTGAAGCTTTTTCAGGGGGGTTCTGTATGGAAACTGAAATAAAAATAATTGTCCTCCACCAAGACTGGGCAAGAATATTTTGGTTCCAGCACAGATGCCCAGACTTTGCCTCAAGTCAAAATATGCTACCATCAAGACTGCATTTGTTCAGACAAAGTTCAAGATCTAAATTAAATATTACTCCATGAGAAGAAAAGAGGAAATATTTCATTTTTCCTTTTAATTTCATACTGTTGTGTAACTGTACCTGTTTTATTTATAGTAACATAGATTATTTTTCTGAAATTAACAATGAAAAAAATATTTAGAATGCCATTGTCATCTATTTGCCAACTAAGATTAAGACTGTGTTTGTGTCAGAAAAAAAGTGTTATATTTTAATGATGGCAGCCTATACATTATGTCTACATTGTTTTCACTAAGATTTTGTGTTTAAATATTCTCATTTTTTCAATGAAAAAACTTAATATCTAACAAGAGCTTTCTCACCCATCATGTAAAAGGCCAGGTATGCTTTACTTCTGGACTATTACACAAATAATTGAAATAGAATTGTATCAACATATAACCAAATATGTAATAATGTTAAATAATCAAATAACCTTACCTCCATCAAAGCCCCACTTTTACTAAACAAAATTATGTAGTGAAATTTTGTATTTTTGCAAAAAATACATAAAAGCTCTTCTTCCTCTAATATTTATAGCATCTTTTATATGTCCTACTATAGTTTCCCTAAAACTATATTTAAAGAATGTGTGAAATGCAACCAGAATCTGCAATTTAGCTTCAAGTAAATCAGAATATTCAGAGTAAAGATTTAGGGTGCAGCTGTTTCTGCCATTCATTTGGGTAATCACTGTACATAAATTTATACACCATGAAAAGCTTTATTCATGTTCATATGGTGTGAAAATTGAAAGGAAAACTCTAAATTAATTACCTTTTTAAGCAAAGCAATTTAGATTTATCACATGCAGCAAGGGAATTTGTTCACATATTATAAAGCTGCTGTGAAATACTGAAATGAAATATGACTTAGGAAAAAAGATTTACGCTCTGTAGAGACTTTAGGATGTGAAAAGCAAATTAGCTGCCCCTGACTTCAATCAGTGTGCTCTTATGAGTTTGGACAAAGTCTACCTTCCACAGCAGCCTGGTGCCCTGTGGAGGCTCTGGAGAAACACAGAACAGCACAAGCATTTGTCTAGAACCACCTGAGACTTTTCCATCCCCAGAAGCAACTTTGAGAATATGGACTTCAGCTTTTGAGGTAGCACATTATTATTTTTCCTTCACACTTTTCTAATAAATGTCAGTCTAAAGCCATTAGATAGCAATAAGTCTGCCTGAATGCAATGAAAAGAACTTACTCTCTTCTGCTAGAAAGTGTCATTTTCTTCCACATGAAATAAGTCAGTGGGTATGTAGAAAAGCATTGCTGCTTTGATTTCTGTGAATTCTTCCATTATTTCTCATTATGAGCCTCAAGTTCCTCACTGCATATGCTTGATTATATCCCAGTATACTACCATTTATTTATTCAGGTAGTGTTTGCCAGCATGCATCCACCTTTAATTTACACTTGGAAAAGGAAACATTGGTTGATGAAATAATTTGTAGCCAGAAATTGATCTCCATGAAAATAAAATACACTCAATGTCTTTTGCTATAGGAAAACTATGCCATAAACAGTCACCAAAATACAAAGAGTGAAAAAATTATTTTTCCATTTCCTTCAAACACAGTCATGTTTGCTTCATAGAGAATATAAAATTACCAGAGGATATCATTCGGGGAAGGAAAATATTTTAAGACTTAATTCTTCAACACTGTTGTTTCAGCATGCTAACAAAATCAATGCTAACAAAAATCATCTCCTTTTAATCTGTTATTCTTTTGTTCCATTGAAGTAACTCAAGATCAATATGTATTGATTTGCTCCCTAATTATATTAATTTTACTTTAGAAATTAGGGAGGCCATAATGAGAATGTGAAGTTACTTGAAGACAGTACATTATAGGTAGTCTAATTTAGCAGGAGTCTGTGCATGAGATTAATTCATTAAAAGGAGCCAATTACCATACAAACAGGGGAGATAAATAAGATTTTCTCATTTAATTTGCATTTTATATATTCCTTTGTAATTTTTAAAAACTTAAATGAATTTACAACCTAACTATACTTTTAATGTATATCCATTTTATTCCTGGGGAATATAATTGCATTTAATTTTAACCTTTAGCTTTGTCATTTGGACATAGCATTTTAGAAAACGAGATCGTGGCATCTAGGTATAGGACATTTTATGTGACATTTTTATTAAGAAAAAAAATGAAATGTTAATACTTTTAACAGTCCAACTTTTCTTTCCACTAAACTTTTCTCCCCTTACAGATGGTAAGATGTTCGGTTGACAGATAATGATACAGAAGCTGAAGGTAATTTGGCCTGTCTTCACTGAGGATGTGGCTCATTAATACATCTAGGGCATAAATGACTACCTATAAATATAAGAGAAATCATTATATCATTTGGATAGCCACATATTTTATCAATGCAAATTATTGCAACTGATGATATGATTTCTTTCAAGAACTTTATTTGTTGTTTGATGAGGTTATAATGGAATGGCTTATTGTTAGAATGATTCTCTCCTTGCTGATTTTGCATTATAAACCAGCATAATCCAGAGAATTGACATACTTGATTCTTTGTTGCTTTACAGCTGAAGGACTGGGAGTATCTCCAGTTGATGCCTGAGGTGGCCACCTAAAAACAGAGATTAGACAAGAATAAGAGAATAAAAGGAGGTATTTATTTGGAGGGCCTTCATAGGTACACCCTGGGCAGTCAAAAGGCTACATCCAAGGTGGACCCTGGGTCACAGGTTCTTCACACTTTTATAAGTTTGGGTCATTTGCATATCAGGGTTAATTCTCCAATTATAACCTCAGTTCCTGATGTAATTACCCCAAGTTTGTCCCCCCTTCAGAGGCTTTTAGTTTACACATTTTGGGGCCTGGTGTCCTTGAGGTGGAAACCTAGAGAGGTTTTTTATGTCTAACCAGCATGAGAGAACAGCAGCTAACATGCCACACAAAACTTCAGAGTTACACACTAGGCAGTACAGGATTTGAAAATTATAAAAGTTAAAACCTAAGGCATCACAGTGAAATATCACAAAAGTAATCAAATTTGTGTAATTTAGTGTCTGTAAAGACATAATCAGACCCTAGGGATCTTTAAAAGAAATTTACTCTGATGTTAAGCCATTTGTAATTCTCTTTTAAAACTTAACAAAGAGTCCTTTAGCTAACTGAAGACTGCTTTTTACCAGAGAAGATAAGTGGCGTCATTCATTTTGGGGGAGTTAGAAATCTGACAAGCATTAAAAAGAAAAGAAAACTAAAAAAAAACAAAGTGTCATTAAACTAGAAAAAATAATTGAAAATGTGTACGTCTTGAGATCCATAAATTATTGTTTGTATAATACTATGTGTTGATACTGGTTCTTGCCATAGACAGTACACTCATGCAAAAGGTTCAGCCCAGTTGATTTTCTTCCTTATTTCCCTTCCCAATTCCGATTAGACAAGAATAAGAGAATAAAAGGAGGTATTTATTTGGAGGGCCTTCATAGGTACACCCTGGGCAGTCAAAAGGCTACATCCAAGGTGGACCCTGGGTCACAGGTTCTTCACACTTTTATAAGTTTGGGTCATTTGCATATTAGGGTTAATTCTCCAATTATAACCTCAGTTCCTGATGTAATTACCCCAAGTTTGTCCCCCCTTCAGAGGCTTTTAGTTTACACATTTTGGGGCCTGGTGTCCTTGAGGTGGAAACCTAGAGAGGTTTTTTATGTCTAACCAGCATGAGAGAACAGCAGCTAACATGCCACACAAAACTTCAGAGTTACACACTAGGCAGTACAGGATTTGAAAATTATAAAAGTTAAAACCTAAGGCATCACAGTGAAATATCACAAAAGTAATCAAATTTGTGTAATTTAGTGTCTGTAAAGACATAATCAGACCCTAGGGATCTTTAAAAGAAATTTACTCTGATGTTAAGCCATTTGTAATTCTCTTTTAAAACTTAACAAAGAGTCCTTTAGCTAACTGAAGACTGCTTTTTACCAGAGAAGATAAGTGGCGTCATTCATTTTGGGGGAGTTAGAAATCTGACAAGCATTAAAAAGAAAAGAAAACTAAAAAAAAACAAAGTGTCATTAAACTAGAAAAAATAATTGAAAATGTGTACGTCTTGAGATCCATAAATTATTGTTTGTATAATACTATGTGTTGATACTGGTTCTTGCCATAGACAGTACACTCATGCAAAAGGTTCAGCCCAGTTGATTTTCTTCCTTATTTCCCTTCCCAATTCCTTTATGTTAAACCTGCAATAAAATTATGTTTGGTGGTCTCTCTATTCAAGATCATTCCAGGAATCAATTTCCTCTACATTGTGTGGACCTAAGAATAAACCCATGGAAAATACAAGCCTTGGACAAGTGGAAGCAGTCTCTTAAGTGGGAAATTGAAGCTTGTTTCTGTTTTCAAATACATATATTCTCAAAAAAATTATGCTGAAACAGACACTCAGTGAAAACTCTGACCCTATGCTGCTAAAACTCAGTGCAAAATATTTTTCTAAAAGAAAAGACACTTGGTTTTCAAATTTTCCAGTTCTTTACCTCAAGCTGAGCTATCCTTTGGTATTGGTCCAATCAAGGTCATTCTCAATAAGGTAGATAATGGCTGCCATGACTATTTTAAATTGATACCAGTGGACCACAGGAAAGACCTGGATGAAATTTACTGGCTTTCTTGGGTGTCCATGACACACAAATTGGTGCTAAAACATAACAGAAACAGCTGAAGAGATTAGGCTACCAAGTCACTGCTACCAAGCTGCAATTTCTCTGTGTGCTGTAAGCTCTGGGAAGCAACAAAGAGGAGTTTAAAAGCAGTTTTACCAACATCTGGTGCCTTCTTAAATCCAAGCTGCCTTTCTCTGCCAGCAATAATGAGATGCTTCATGGAAAAACATGACCAATATGAAGAATTGTCATTCATATTGCAAGCAGATTGCCAGACAGATAACACATCATGATAATGATGATGATGATAATGACATATAAATGTTATACATACTGCATTACTATTACATTCCTGTACTGAATGCTTCATAAAGAATGCAGCAGAGCATAAAGGAGCCTCCTTATAAAAGTGTTCAGCTAAAAACAAGGCTGAGATTTTCAAAAGTAATCAACATCTATTTGTCATAGGCTTTTCTGCTGTTGCCCATGAGTGTAACCACTGAACACATGCTCCAGCAGTGGAATGATTCCACTGTATCTGGGTGCAATTTGAGAACAATGAGAAATATCATCCCATTAAGGTTTTCTTCCTTTTTTTCCCCTGACAGTCTCAATAAGAGACCAAGGGTATATCTTTGCTTGATAGGCCTCAGCAGCGATGCCAGAATTATTGTTAAATAAGATAAGCTTGTGAAAACCCTTGGATTGGGACCTCAGCAGCACATGGGTTAGCTAATGTAGAGTTTCAACATTATTCCATGTTCTCTGTCAGGGCTCATCCTTATCATAGCCATTTTGTACAAAATTTTCTGTTCCTATGTGCTTACTCCTAGGGTAGTCACAATGTAGGTGGCAGAAGCAGTGCATTTCCTCCCACTTTAGCCAATTCATCCAAATTTAGGGTCAGATCACAGACTTTTTCAACCACTCACTGTGCTCTGGTCCCTTATACCTAGTGCTGCCCCATAAACCAAAAAAGACTGATAAGACATCTGTCCATTCATAAGGAAGGAGTTAGACCCTGCTCAGGGCTTTCAGATTAACTTCTGGGAGTAGCTTCTCCTAAAAGTGAATACAGTTCCTGTAATGTAGCTGGGACTTGCTCACAGTCAAAGATAACTTGAAATTTACAATAACTTTCTAGTTTCTTACAAAGCACTGAGGAAAGCAGGTATAGAAAGCCTATTACTCTGATTTTATATCTTCTGTGTTTACTTATTACCTTCTGAACCACAAACTAATTCAGGTTGGAAGGGACCCCCAAGATGTCATCTAGTCCAACCTTCTACAAAAGTGCACCTTGCTAAGTTTTCTGTAATGTGCACGCCAAACAATGGAAAAAAAGTGTGTCAGTCTGGATGGCAGTTCTGAGCAGCTACACTTTGAAACTGTTTTTCTTTCAGCCATCTACATAATTTGAAACCTCTATGGAAAAAGAAAAGGCAAGAAACTCATTACAATGCCCTGCACACTTTTTTCCCTGAACAAAACTAAATTAATTTCAAATAACTCAAAATTTATAAGGGTTTTTTCATCATATCTAACTTAAGGTGTCTAATTAGTCAGTTGGTTAATCAAATTTAGCTGCCAGTATTCACTAGTCATATGACCCAAGCTATGTGGGTAGTAGTTTTTCAAAGGATATTTGACTTATATGTAGGTATAATGTAACTAGAAATGAGTTAGACACTGGCTTATCATCAATTTTGGAAATTTAGAATCACTAGATTTTTGCTACACACTTCATAAACTTTTGCCTGGGAAGAAACCAGCAACAGAAAGTTCAGTCCACAAATGTTTTCAAGGCATTTATTTACAAGACAGTATGAAAGTTAAGTTTGGCATGTTGGCCATTATTTTTTCTCCTCAAAAACCATACTGAAACAGAAATGTTTGGAAGAGCCACCTACAGCTGAGTGTGAACAAGCCAAGTAAACAATGGCACAATATGGACACAACTGAAGACACTTCATTAGTTTGTGGAAATTAAAGCACTCATGTGAGCAGCCTTCTTTCCTTTTCCAGCATAACTAGGTCTTGCTCAAACACATTTCCAAAAAAATAAATAAGGCCTGTTCCTTGAGATAAGAATTTAACAACTCTGCATCTTCCCCAATAATCAAATTTTTTTATGACAGAACATTGCAACTCTGGAACTCCAGTAAGCCATGGCTGGCTTGCTCTCTGAATGAGACACATTTTCAGGATTTAATGCAGCTGGTTTCATTTGCTGATTTCATCAATGAAGTCCAACATTTGGTAACAAATCAGAGAGGTCTTTTTGCAGTATGAAGCACCAAGCTGTCTGGGGTTTGAATTTCTAGCTGACAGTGTAACATATATACACTGGATTGTGAGGTTCAGCTCTCAGACTCTTTTAAGACTGTTATTGAGGGGTACCTCTGAGTGAGGAGGAAACCTAGGCATCTATAAAACTAATAGTTTTCAAGCTATCAGCTAATTTCATGTATGAAACTGAACAGCTACCTCTCAAAAATAGCTTTGCCTGGCCACTTCTCTGCTTGGGTGCCAGACTGGAAACCTCAGACTCTTAAACAAGGGCCTGATTCTCTGCAGTCTGCCAGTTTGCTTATTCTCCACCCATTCAATGAAAGCAATTTCTGAAAAAAAGAAAAAAAAAAAAAAACCCAGGCTTTCACATGTTGACAAGAGTTAGAAAGGCTGCTTTTAAGGTTTAATGTGCAGATACTATAAACAGTTCTTGGATGAAGATCTACTGCTGGAAATCCCATTCTTTCACCTCCAGAATAATAGCTCCTTCATTCTCTTTATTCAGAAACATCAGGGCACATTTGGGTCTTGGTATAGAAAAAGTCTTTCCATTTTTGTGAGTTCATAACTTGCAAAATTATGGCTCTGAATCCTCCTTCCTCCACGTATTGCCCTGAGTGAGATAAGTCAGAGGTGTTTTGGTTGATCTTTCTGTTCCTTTCCATTCAGACTACTGTAACTAGAAGATCCCTGATTGTGGAACTTGTACAAGTGACAACTAAAACAAAATGCAGTTTAACTCCCACTTGCTCAGCTCCTGGGGCAACAACATATAAAAATGCCAAGATAAAGTACACAAGCAGTTCAGGAAAAAGTAAGATATGACACAGATAGCACACAAGATATGACATAGCTCTAAGAAATGGGCTACAGATGTATGGGACTTGCTTGTTTCCTCCTCTTCTTCTGGCCTAATGATCCTTGCACTCCTGGCTGTGCTGATGTTCAGCTTGAAGTGTAATAGTGAAGCATCTGCCAGTGCAGACTACCCTTTTACCCTGGTAGGTGAAGCAGCCTCATGTTATATGTGGCTTTAAAGACATTTGGACTGAGGCTGGAGTGGTTAACACAGGTTGAGATGTCTCTCCAGCTACATGGATCCTTCTGCCAGGAAGCTGCCATGCAAACTAACTTCATTTTCCACTACCTTCCCCATAAAACAGCAATCAAGTTATACATAGGTCTGCAATGCTTGTGCTTCTGTCCAGGGTGTACCATGAGCTGCTGCCAAACCTTCATGGATTTGTGTGTAGAGTCTCACAGAGCGCTTTCTAAATCTGTGCCTCATGTGCATGGAATGTGCCTGTGTGATCATGGATAGCAGGGTCTGGGTAAGAGCAAGTAAATGAAAGTGGAGAGTTTTTTGAGGATGTATGGCTTTCTCCATCACTGGACTTTGTGAGTGATCATTTGTTTGGACAATCCCATCACGAAAAATGAAACCAGAGTAGTCTAAATCACTGCTGGGGGTTGTTTGAAATAACCAGAATAACCTGCTTGACTTTGCTGTGACACATGCTGGAAGAGTTCCTCAGGCTGCTACAGCTGACAGGCAATTAGGAAATTGCTCCTTGCCATTTCACAAGCTTTCAGTTAATGGCTCCCAGCTGAAGTACAGACACCACCAAGGGGAGTGCTAACCCTATTTCACCAAAGACCACTTAAGGAGCAGATATGGAGACAAGGACTCACGGAGATATGAAAGAAGGCAGTAAAGTCAGTGTTAAAAACAGTGGCTCCTGGTCCTGACACCTCTGACGGATTGGGCTTGTGTCTGTCGCCAGCAGTGGCTTGCAGGTTGGGGGAGAAACATGGATGCAGTTAGTTCAGCTGGAAGCCATTAGTGTACAGCTGAGAGGCAACAAGGAGCAGCTTCCTAAACTGCTTCCCAGCAATACCTCTAGTAGCATTTCCTTTTCAAGGCAGAGTCAAGATGACAACATAAGACTAAAACTGAAGTTGAACTTGCCTTATGCCAGAATCAAACAAGAAGTTTGGAAATGCTCATATGTTTGGGAATAAGCGAGAAGGGGTTTATGGACCTGTTTTCTATCATCTCTCAGCTGTTTGATCCTGGCTCCCAGCTAAGACCTCATAACTGACTGTGAGGATGCATGCACTCCCTTTGAAAGCAAAAATCAAACAGGTGAAGACTAAATTCCATGACTTTCGGTGATTTAAACTTGCATCTTTAACTTTGCTCTGAAACAGAGCAGAATAGATTTCACAGAACCCAGTAATGTAAACCTAAGAAGTTATAAAGACCAACCTGTTATATGTTAGTCTCAAAAATGGCACAAAAGTTCCCTCCAGCTGCACTCTACAGTAAAAATACATAAGCCCAGTTTCACAGCTTGAGCACTTACGTTTTTTTCTCCAGATTCTCCTCTGCACTCCATTCCTGAAGAATTTTTTTTTGTGTGGCAAGGATGGTGAACTAATAGAATAAGCTTAGTGATTTACTGATGTGGTCAGCTAGACAGAAGACTGCCTGATGCCTTTTCTTCCAGGCTTCTTCTACGGATTTTTGGAGTAGGTGGTTTTGTTTCTGAGCACGTTCCCTGTTGTAGTACTGATCTTTCAGCTCCACCTTTTTAGATTTGCTTTATAAGAATAGAAGGCACTTAATTATAGCCTTATGTAGCCTACCCCTAATAGCAAAAGCTGCTATAGTGACAGCTGATTGGCTTTTGAAAGCTGGGCAGAAACCACTCAGCTGGTTTTTCAAAATATTTATTTTTCCTGAATGATATCTGACATGCCTGACACCACCTTTAGAGCCTTTCAACTTTTTATTTTAAGTACACTGTAAATCAGACACTGTGAGTTTAAGTCTTGCAAAATATTTGTGAATGTGAGTAAGAATTTTTAGGCTCTATATCAATTGGTCTTCTTGACAGATACATATTTATGACAATTTTAGTACATCATGCTCTCTTCTAAATTCAACCATATTAGAAAACTGTTCATCCTACGAGAATGAATGTGTGTAGCACTTTGTTCAAGCATTCCCAAATCATAAGACCAAAAAGTTCATATTTATTTTAGAGAAGATTTTATGTCCTGGAACATTTTATGTCATCCGTCATGGAACATTTCACTTATACCTCAAGTATACTTTCAAACAAACTGTAACGTAACAATTTGTTATTTCTTTCTGTTATGGTAGCAGCTGCATGCACAGAACACTGCAGACATGTATCAAGAGTGCATATTAATGTTTAATTAATTGTCTAACCCAGTCAACAAAAGGATTTTCAGTCCTGTTTCTGATTTCTGTAATGACAGTACAACAGAATGAATACAAGCTTTATCTACTCACTAGCAAATTTAAAGCTTGCTGTGTGAATCTTAACACCGAATTAACATGAATCCTAACACATTAAACTTTCTTGAAACATAATTATTTTCTCCAAGGATTTCTTTTTTTCTGAAGTGCTATGTGAAATACTAAAAAGATTTGTACAGTAAAACTTATTCCAAACTGGCCTTTGGTCTGAAATGTCAGCTTCAAGACATAAGTTTAAGCTCTATTATAAGCAAGTAGATGTTCCCTATTCTGAACATGTAAAAAGACAACTCAATAGTTTTTTTCTCTACTATAATTTCTTAGGAACTAGGTGCACTATTCTGTTTATCTACCTTTCCCATTTGAACCTAAATTATTTTTTGTTTTAAAATGCTTAATAGCTTTTCAGTTTACTTAGCATTTTACACTCTCTTAATGTTTCTGTCAGTACTTCTAGAGACAGATGTTCTATTAGAGCACTACTAATCTTCCTAATATATTGAAAGGTCTCCTAGTGGTTGCTTCTACAGAGTTCCTCCTTCAACCAGACTCATATATGGTATTAAATAGTTTTTAAATGGTTAAAATTAGGAAGGTATTTATGCTTAGCAGCTGCTATAAGCAGTATAAACATTAATTAAAACCACCATTCATTCTTGGTGTCTTGATTATAGTCTCATGCATAAAATTATGCTACAATCTTGTAAGTGTTAATCTAATTTTGCCAAATACTGCATCTGTGGAAATATATTGAGTTTCAGTGTGAATGAATTGATATTTATAGGGCATTTTTCCACACATAAATGAAAAAGTACTCTTAATAAATCCAAACTTGGGAATTTAAGGCATGTCTTACAAATAGTTTTAAACAAAAGGAACATTTAAAATTTTCAAATAATTTTTAACTTTTGGAATTAAGTCTGCTTGGCTTTGAGGCTCAAAATTGTCAATTTAAAGAATGACAGAGGAAGAGGCAGTTTGCCTTCACAGGCAGATGAGATAGCCCCTGTACAGGTATGCTCACGAAAAAGACTGAAGCTCAATGCCTCCCTTCCTTTTTTAGATTGTGAATCTCAGTTCAGGACATTCAGGCTGCAAAGCTTTATCATGATATATTAATGGTATTTGAATTCTTCTTTTTATTTATTATTTGAATATTTAAATAAAATTTTAATATTAAAAAAACTTGTTTCAGAATTCTCTTTAAGAACATTTGTACAAATGTGTCAGTCTTCAAAGATAAGCAATAAAAACTGAGTTCAGAGTTTTTCTTTCTCATTCACATGCAATGACAAATTCAGAAGAAGGAATAAACTTCTTTGTCTACATCTGGAGTGTTTCTAGGTCATAAGAAATCAGCTCATAACCTCTGGCTTCCATTTTGTGAAAACAAATAACAGGATTGGAAATAACCTCAGAGTGATATGAATCTTCCAAGGTAGAATATCAATAGCAGTACTCAATCGATATTTCAATTATCACCAGAATTTTCTCAGTATTTCTAAGCCATTTTTCAATCAAGTATTGTGAAAATAAATAAAGTAGCTCAGGGATTATGGAATATTGTGAAAGGCAGGTGGAAATGAACACTCCAGTCCTGCAGCTTTGCTGTGTGAAATCACACACACATCCACCACCAGTTAAATCAGTGCCCAAAACAAAGCACAGCCTGAGCAGTGCAGTCCCTGGCTCTGGGTTGTAACCCAGTGATGCCAAACAAGGTACCAGCCAGCACCTCTGGGTGGCCTGGGCTTTCTTTGGTGAGCCAGAACAACACCAAGCCATACAGAAACCAGGCTGGAAGTGGAGGCTGAAAGCTGAAAGAAAGGGTTGTTTTTCTTCAATTTCTCCACCAGCTTCATCGACTTGAGGGGAAAGGGGAACACTGGACCAAACAAGGAGCCCTCGGACAGTGTCCTCAGAACAGATGAGGGAAAGCTGAAATAAAAAATGCTTTTTTGTTTTCAGCAGTTACTTTCTGTTCTCTTTAGCACTTCATGAGATGAACTGCTTGAACAAAACTGCAGAAGGCCAGCAGGAACCCAGGCTCATGGTCTAACCTAAAATGCTGCCTTGGTTAGCCAGGAAGATTTCAGTAAGGTGTTGGCATGTGCAGAGACCATATTTTTTGCAGGCAAAGCTTTAGTAATTCTGAATAGGGACATAAGAAAGCTGTGCAAAGTCAGATTAGATCATAGTGTCATTCCTGTTGCATCAAGAGCAGAAATTTTACATTGATTCAAGAGCAGGACAACACGATTCTGTCTGAGGTAAATGGCAAAAAGATCATAGATTAAACACTTTCCAAATTTCCCCAAGTGTTAATTAAAACAAGGAGATGAAGGTCTTGTCTTCAAAACTATACACAACCAAGAAATAAATTGAAAAATATGAAAAAAACCACAATCCTGTATGATATAGCATTGTTAAGTCAAACTCCACAGAAGGAAAGGGTTTGTCCTTTTGAGTACTGTCTAGGTACTAGGCTGCAATGGGAGCATGGAAGATGTATTTTATTTAGTAATACTGATAAATGAAACCAAATGCAGCTTCTTACCACAGTCACTGGGATGAGTCATTCTGAAACACAAAATCTTAACAACTTCAAGTCAAACCTTAAGCAATCCAGCAGTGCTATAAAACAATGGCTTGTTTATATCCCCATTCAGTCATTCTGTTCTGACTTACTCACGGCCAGCATGGTACATGAAGTCTGGATGGAGTCCGATGAAAACATTATATTTTTACTAAAATATTAAAATAGTAGGAAGTAGAAGAATGTATAGATTTGTAAGGTCATCTCTGCCAATACCATGATTCTCTCAAGTGGTTCTATGCTAGAACCTATTAGCTGTGAAGACTAAAATACTGTTACCAAAGTCAAGTGCTTGTGTTTGAATATGTTGAAGGAAGAATATAATTGTGCACTAAAGTCATGCACAATAGCCAGCATGTTGCATAATCCCCCTCTTCTCCACTTTTATTCTTTAAAAAAATAATTAAAAAAATATAAAAGGACAATGTGGAAATGTTTTTCCCCTAATAAATTGGGCATAACATGATTCTCTCAAATGAAAACAAGATGATTTCACAAAAAGTAAAGAGTCTATTTGTTGCTCATAGATTTTTTCAAATTAATGTTTTCCGCATCCTCTATAGTTTTGAATTTTTCCATTGTGTGAACACTACTGATCACATCAGATGGGTTATTCCTTCAAGAGTAATGCTGAAATTTTGCCAAAATAGCTTTCCTATTCTTATGAAGCTGACAAGATTTAGCTTGTGTTTATTCAAACAAACTCTGTTCATCAAGGGCAATCCATTGGTGATGCTGGTTCTTCTTCAAGGAATAACAATTTTCCCTTAGATTATATACCTTCCTCTCCAGAAGGATTATACACTTTCTAATTTCTTGTAGTCCATAACAAGTTGTTAGGCAAACACAAACACAACAGCAAAACAATCTTTCTCATTGGATAAAGGATTTAGATCTTCATAATGTAACCACCATACAGCTCTTTAAAAGTACAAACCAGTACAGCTTTGTCAGTCTTTTACTTGGCAATTTTAAAAGGAATGAAGAGAGTGATAAACCTACAGTTTCCAAGGATTTTGCTGATTTTATCTGACAAATATATTTTCCTGGGGTGCAACTACTGTTTGTTAATAAAACAGGTTAATAATATGATTTAGGATCAAGTAGCAGCATTTGGTCTCAAAATCCCATTAACAAAAGGAAGAATGCTGGGTTTCCTCTATGTACTATTAAATTAAGTACAAGTTACAGTGAAGCAGCACATATTCTTCCTGGGTTTGGTCAATTATTAAAGACTTAATTTAAAATGTGGAACCTGGAGATGGCAGAAATTATTTGCAAAAGTTATTTTCATTACCTAGAGACAGCAAAGGATTGCAGCTGCTGATGTCATATCTGACCTTCTCTATGGACATTCCTGGATCCTTACTTGTATTTATAGTGAAGTAGCAGTGGTTTATCTTTAGCTCTTAGCCTGAGAAAATGCGTTTGTAACAGGCAAAGACAATAGATTTAAGGAGAGATTGTTTACTATAATGGAATTATTTTAGTTTAGAGGAAAATTTTAACAAGTATACCCTAGCTGAAAAAGAGCATATTACGTGTTGCATTTTACTTTAGTTAAAGAAAGAATAGATCTCTGAAATCTCCCTCTGTTCTTACTCTACAGCCTTCTTAATCTATTTCATTTATTTCCTTTTATGGCACAGCAAAGAGCATATTTTTTTATCCAAAGGAAAAATTAATTTCTGCATGTGCTGGGTTGCATTCATTTACTGTAGTCCATTATCAAATTCACACCCTACAACACTGTAGACAATTAATCACCAAATATCACCAACTCTTCAAGTAGCAGAATCTCAGATACGTGTAAGGGGTATCTTCTCATCAAGGCACTCATCTCAATAATGAAAATACATGACCTGACAGGGAAAGCAGTGGGAATGAAAAGACAGATGCTGATGGGGAGCTTTTGCCACACGGTCATATTATAATTCTAACTATTCAGTATAAAACAGACAACAGGGATGATTGCTATTGTTTTACTGATTAGCCATTCTCTCCCTTTTTTTCCCAGGGGGCACCCTGCCCAACTCTACTTAGTAAATATTGACACCTGTAAACCAAGCTGGCTGATGCCTTTGGCTCTTCAGCTCTCTTCCCATCTGTTGCCTGGGAATTTTAAGTGAAGTATTTTGGGACACTTGCTCTCTTTTCATTGAAAACTGTAAAAAAAAAAAAAAAATCACTACCCAAAAGCTAATCCTAGAGCCACATGGCTCTAGAGCGGCCTGTAGTAACTAAAGGGAAAACATAGCATATGTAAAATGCATAGCCCACTGGCCTCTCCTGACTACTCTTCTTTAGTTAACAGCATGCCAGGGTAATCTGCTTAGTTACCAAGTGGAGCTTTCTTCCTTTTTCCCCATGAGATCACCCTGACCACGATCAAAGTCCAAACACATTCTCGGCTAACTCTATTGTTCCCAAGAGTGGGATTAATGACTAATTATGTCAGGTCACTCATCCAGATGGCCTCTCAGATGTTCCTTTGTCATTGCCTGACCTTCCATATGCCCCTTTGACCTTGAGGTTTATTTCCATGGCAACATGAAGCCTCAGTTTCCTTGCTGAGATTGCCAAGAAGTGGCCAAAAGGGGGAATATGGGATAATCTACCCACACTTTGTATTCTGCTTCCATCTCATGCCTTGTTAAATCCAATGAATAGATAAAAAATGCTATCTGATCCCAGCTGAGTGATGACCATGGTCATGATTCTATGTTACATGCTATGTTTTTTAAATTAGCAGACAGCTTTGTACATGGAAACGTGCATTTAATTTGAAGAACATCAATCGCCATAATGTGATCCTTTTATCTCATTAATGTTAAGCAAGGGTAATAGAATGGAATTACAAAATATCACTGTGAAAGGAATACAATTCAGAGAATTACAGATATCCCCCATTAAAGCCCTAGAGATGTTTAGATAAGTCTACTTGTTCAGTTTCATAAATTAAAGATTCTTTTACCTTTCCTGAGGTTTAAATTTAGCCTTGGGTGTTGATCTTATTCTAAAGAAGGATTTTAATGTGGTTAATGCAGTGAAGAAATTTTCTAAAACAACCAAATAAGTTAAGTAAAAATATAAAAAGCTAGTGGCTGATGAACTCAAATAAGAAGGCTGAATGGTAGTTCCGTGAGTAGAACTGTATTTTCTTCTAGCATTTAAAAATTAATATTTGACAAGATATGAATTTACTACTCTGTGATGTCAAATGTAGCAAAACTGGTTAACCCTCTCACTAGTCGGCCATAAAATGAAATTATAATCTGCTCCTTTATTTTAATCTCCTTAAATATTATTCATTAATTGGTTAAAAACAATTGCATGCGGAAGAGTGAATATCAGGTTTACTTCTCACTGTCCTAAAACAGCATCTCAGTGGAACACTGTCTCTGTTTATGCCACATCCCTAATTGTTGCCACTGATTATGTTTTGATTTTGCTGTTTTTTTCTTAAAGAGCCACTTACGTGAAATAAATGGGACATGGAATATAGCAGTCAATCTCGAGGGTCATACAAACCCTATTTCTTCCTAGTTTCGAAGAGTATCAATGTATACTATTTTATAAATTGCTTTGCAAATGCATTCCAAAGATATTGACTGATCTCAGTACAAATTCTTTTAAGACTCAGAAACATCTACAAAGCTAAACATAATACAGTGCCCTCAAACTGCTTATTTGCTGTTCATTTCTGGTCTTCTGCAATGGCCACTGAAAATATGCCAGGGAAAGTTATCTCTACGTATGCATGTCTGTATAAGATTCTATAAAAACAGGACTGAAATAATAGTATGGCTTTTAAAGATGAATGCAGAGAGGTTCAGAAACAAAGGTGACATTTTAATGCTTCCAGCTCTGCCCTCTGTAGATATGTGTTATCAATGAGCCTTCATTCAGGTTATAATTTCAGTTTTATAGTGGTATAACTCCAATTTAGGGTCATGGTGTTTAACTGAAAAAAGAGATTATTTACAGAAAACAACGCACATGATTCCCCTCTCATGCCCTTGCATTCTGTAAGGAGAAGGATGAAACAGTTATGTATCACTAAATTTTTCATTGTTCCATTCAAGAAATGTCTCATATTTTGTCCCTTGCTCATGATCAGCCCCTGAGGAGGGGAAATAAAGGATCTCTGAGCTACAATACTCTTTCATAATTTCCCCTGAATTAGTGAGCTGGACAAAAACAGGGACCTGAACAGAGGCTGATACATCATCATAGCTTCAAAGTTTTACTATAATATTTCTTACAGAGGATAAAGTCTACATTGTGTTCAATACTTCCAGTTTAGTCCTTTCAAATTTTAAATTTAAATTCTTCACTTTTCAATCTTTGCACTCTAACTGTTTTTTAACTGAGATTCTAAATGTTTCTAAGGATAAATATGAAAAAACTTCCATGAAGGAAATTCCATTATATGCTACAATTCTCTAAGTATCAGTAGCATTTCCTGTTCAAGCAAAAACCACCTTAGTGAAGCACAGATGTATAGTTCATTCAGTAGGCAAGAAGCCCATTCTCAAAACTCATAATACTGTGAGTTATCTTGTACCCTGAGGTAATGTACCACAAATACAGATTAGAAATGAAAACCTACTCGATTGTTGTATTCACAAATACACAGACTCTCTACAATCACTACAGCTTGTTCACTGACATGTTTATGCATAAATAAGGGAGGTAGCACAATGGCAGTACATTGCAAAATACAAAGAACCAGTTGAAGTTTTCAGAAAATAAAATAACAGTTTTAAATACTACAAACAGTACCAAATTGACACACATATTTACATACATTTAAAGGCATTGTAAAAACAAATAAACAAATACAGACATACATTGTAAAAAAAGAGTAACATGGAATAATGGGATTACTTTGGAGGTACTTCATAGTCCTAACTAGGTGTTCTAAGAAGCCAAGTTTGAACTGAGAAGGAAGAAAACCCCTGTGTTTTCCAAAATGGCCTCTAATCATGGGTATGAAAGCACTTTTGACATCCAAATGAGTTTGGATGTGTGCACATTCAATTGATTTTGCACAAAAGTGACAGGGTGCTGAAAGACCCATAAAAATGATTAGTGTGTAAAACTTTTGTTCATACAAATGCAGGCTTCATCAAGGACCACTGGAAAGTTTGCAGGGTGACTAATATGCTCAGAACAAATTACTTAATCAATTCATCTACTGGGAATAATGAGAATAGTTCAATGATTTACCATCAGCATTAAGCCAATATATAATGGCATCCGATCTTTTAAAACAGAGAAGTTAACATGAATGAAATGTCTGAAATATAGCAACTAGTTGTTTAGTATTCAGCATATCAAATTCTTTAAAAGTAACTTGCACACAGAAATGCCTTAGCAAAGAAATTCAGGAATGATACATAGAGAAATCCATATAATAGACGGGAGGGACAATTCCATCTTTATAACATAATTAGTTACTTACAAAGTAATGGTAGTGGCCAATCATTAATACTTTGGAAGTGTCTATTTCATCAAAGTTTAATGGTGAGTGTTTTATCATGCTCCAAGAAGTAATTAAGTAGAATTCAGTATGTCTTTTTCAAGTCTGGCAGGATTATCATGTGTTTAAGGATAGATCTGGATATTCTTCATTGCTTTTCCACTTAGCTGAGGTAATTCTTTGAACAAATTGCACAGATGTTCAATGTCTGTTTTCCTGCATAAGAAATAGAGCTAATAATAATAATTGCTGCTGATATATAGATGTGCAGTGAGGTTTCATTAAGTAGTGATTGTAAGGTACAGAAAAATAAAGTTCTATTGTAATTGTAGCATTTTAATTTTCCTATGACACTGTAATATTCCTGTGAAGTAAGGACAGTTTGGAGTGTGCAAGGACTGTAGGACTTTGCTTTCCCTTATTAAATAACTATGTCATTTACAATTAAACTAGTTTTTATAGGACTCCCCATGCCATGAAGAAAGAAAGAAAGAAAGAGAGAAAGAGAGAAAGAAAGAAAGAAAGAAAGAAAGAAAGAAAGAAAGAAAGAAAGAAAGAAAAAGAAAGGAAGAAAGGAAGAAAGGAAGAAAGGAAAGAAAGAAAGGAAAGAAAGAAAGAAGGAAAGAAAGAAAGAAAAAAGAAAGAAAGAAAGAAAGAAAGAAAAAGAAATAGAGGTGTGAATGAAAGGCTTATATATGTAATTGTACATCTAGGTTCATCAAGAAAATCTTGATGTAATGCTGACCAAAATGAAGGGTACTCATATCATCAGGAAAATAATTTCTGAATATTAAGTGGGAAAACACTTTCTACAAATTTGTAAAGCAACCAAACTTTTGCCTTAACAAAATGTAATGACGACAGAAAAAACCAGGAAAGTTGTTTTATCTCAAAAATCTGTATGTGATTTTGAACATTAACTGTGCATCAGAATGACCAAAGCATGCTTATTCCAGACTGTCAATGCATTAAGGCATATTTTCCAGGTATTTGATCAAAGGGATGCAGGAGTTAAAGTGAGCTGTTTTGAAGTGTATAGAGTTGGTAAATCTCTGCAATGTTTTTTCTGCAGTTAACAACATTGGAAAGCTGTTTGGTATGTTGATATATGTGTAAGGATATTTTGCACACTTTGAGGTTTACTAATTCCATTAAATTTATTTTTAATGAAGTACTAATAAGAGTAAAAAATACCACTGGCTCTCAGAAATACTCACGCTGTAATAGTTGTACTTTTGCAGATGTACACCCCTTAAACTATGTATATAGAATCATAGAATCATTTAGGTCAGAAAAGACTTTTAACATCAGTAAGTCTAATTGTTAATCCAGAACTGCCATGTCCACCACTAAACCGTGTCCCTAAGTGCCACACCTACACATCTTTTGAACATTTCCAGGAATGGTGCTTCCTCCACTTCCCTGGGCAGTCTGTTCCAATGCCTGACCACACCTTCAGTGAAGAAATGTCCTCCAATATCTAATATAAACCTCCCTTGGTACAATTTGAGGCCATTTCCTCTCATTCTATTGCTTTCTACTTGGAAGAAGAGACCAACCACCACTACACTACAACCTCTTTTCTTGTATTTGTGGAGTGGTGAGGTCCCCTGGAGTCTCCTTTTCTCCTTTTCTGGGCTAAACAAACCCAGCTCCCTAAACGTCTCCTCATACAACTTGTGTTCCTTCATAAGGCTTGTCACTAGTGCCGTTGCCTTTCTCTGGACAAGCTCCAGTGCCTCAATGTCTTTCATGCAGTGAAGGGCCTAAAACTGAACAGAGGATTTGAGGTGCAGCCTTACCTGTGCCAAGTACAGAGGGACAATCTCTTCCTTGATCCTGCTGGACACACTATTTCTTTTACAAGTAGGATGCCTTCGGTCTTCTTGGCCACCTGGCCACATTGGTGGCTCATGTTCAGCTGGCTGTCAACCAACACAGTAGGTACTTTTATTCCAAGCAGCTTTCCAGGCACTCTGCCCCAAGCCTGTAGTGCTGCATGAGGCTGTTGGTACCCAAGTGCAGGACATGGCATTTTGACTTGTTGAGCCCCAAACAACTGACATTGGCCCATTGATCCAGCCTGTCCAGATCCCTCTGCAGACCCTTCCTGCCCTCCAGCTGATCAACACTCCCACCCAAATTGGTGTCATCTGCAAACTGACTGAGGGACCACTTGATCTACTCGTCCCAATCATTTATAAAGATATTAAACAGAAGCAGCCCCAGTACCGAGCCCACTTGTGACCAGCTGTCAACTAGATGTAACTCCATTTCATTTCTCTGGGATCAGCCATCCAGACAGCTTTTTACCCAGTGAACAGTGCACTCATCCAAACAGCCAGTTTCTCTGTAAGATTGCTGTAGGAAACAATGCCGAAGGTTTTACTAAAGGCAATACCCAAGGTGTTTCCCTCGTCCACCAAGCAGGTCACCTTGCAGTGGAAGGAGATCTGGTCAGTCAAGCAGGACCTGCCTCTCATAAACCCATGCTGGTTGGGCACAGGTACTTTCATTGAACTGTTTTGTGATGAGCAAGGGAGAAAAGAAGGACAAAAATGCCAGCTCATCACTGCCACACACAGAATACTTGTTTCTCTAACTTTTAGTATGCCTATAGTCAGTTTTCCAAGTATTTTTGAAGTTGTACACATAATCTTACAGACAGTAAGAATAACACACATTCTATGCTCACAGCTATTTATTCTTCCCCTTTTCCTACCCACAACACATGCAAAATATTTTTATAGAAGTATTTTTAATATTGTATACCTATAACTAATTATTTGGACAACATAACAACAATACAGTATTATCTTCATTACTTTATGACTCAAGGTCCTGATACAAAAAGATGCCATAGTATATAGGAAAACATTGGAAACCATTTCACTTGGAGACATTAAAAAATATCAGGAGCACCTATGCTGTTAGCTGGGACTGAGACAAACAGTATTCCAGATCCTGCAGTGGTGAAACCATGTTTTTATTTAGAATGAAAGAAAACAGAATGCATCTTGACAACAATAGCACCCAGAATACTCATCTGGGATGTGGGAGACTTCATTCCTGTGAGCTGTATCACTGGCAAGCTAGAAATCCCTGAGCAAAGGCTCCAACCAGAGCTACAGATAAAGGCAATACAATAAAAGATTGTCTCAATCACTCAAAGGATTCACAAGGGGGTCAATCACATAAAAAAGGTATTTGGGTTTGTTGCCAAAACATATTTGGACTTGTTGCTAAAACAAACAAACAAATAAACAAAAAAAGCACATGGAGAAGCCAAATCCCAGCTGCCCATACAAATCCCTTAGCCAGCAGCCAGGTTAGAAGTTAACATTCTCTTGTTAAAGGAATTTCCTTTATTCCAAGGGTCCTCTGAGGGGAAGGAGCCAAGAAACAGGAATGTCCCTCCTCCTTAGGTAGTTGGTCAGGGGAAATTTGATGCTGGTATTGAAGATGTTCCTCCAAACCTGCCTGTTTAGACTATGCTCTTTAGTAACGAAGGGTCCCAAGCAGCAGAATTACCATACTGCCTGATCATCAAAGCAGCAGAATTACCATACTGCCAGATCATCAATCTGCCTTGTCTGCAGAGAAGCCTGTGTTGCTTTCATGTGGGAAGAAAAGGGTGTGGAAAAATAGGCTCTGTCCTGTCCCCTTTACAGGAAGCAAATCTATCAACCACACAAGTAAGCTACCAACATGTGTAAATGAACTACACATTCTTGTTCAGTCTCAGCATTACTGATTCTCAGTGCCGACAGTTAACTTTTCTAGATATAAATCAACCCTTAATGTGAATGAAACACTGAAATGGTCTCATCAAAACACCAGGATAAAATGGTCATAAAACTAGGCTTAGGGATAGGCCTGATTAAAGCATAGGTACTTTATGCCTAGCCTACAGACTAAATTCCTCACTTCATATGGTTATATCTCAGTCTCAGTTTTCATTTCAAAAGAAATTTCATCTTTTCACTCCCTGCAATTTTTAAGGAAGGGTTGAAATTTGAGCCATCTATAACCAACTCAGGGATGACTGTCTGGGTTTTGAAGCAATCCTAGGAAGAAATTCTGTGAGAAGAAAGCTATGTCCTGCAGCTCAGTAGGATTTTACTCTCAAGACTGCTTTCTTCTGTAGCCCAGAAAGTAATACCATTGCAGTAAGGAATGACATGGTGTCAGGTGGAGAAAAGAAGTCTCTGAACATTCTCATCCAAAGTGTTGAGATAAACAGGAATCTTTTCTTTCCCACAAGAAGAGCACAGAACTTCTTCTACAGTTTCCCAGGGCACAATGGCTGTTTTTGAAGGGAGAATATATGCCAATCTTGAGACACACATTTATTATCACTTTAGATACACACCAAGGCCATGATGCTAGAGTGGGGTTATGGGCTTGAAAAGTATATGCTTGTAACTACGCTTTTATCTATCCAGTTGTCTGAAGCATAATACTTTATGCTTCAAAGGCTGTCATTGTGTAAGTAAATGTATGAACCAGTCAGTAGGTTTCAATGCAATTACTTTTTTATCTTAGTGGCATTGCTGAAATGGCATAGCAGTATATTGCTAATCTTCCCAGCCTCTCATATATTACTCTCAGCCTGGCCTACAGTTAAGAAATTGTCAAGCTATTTATTTTCTCTCTGCCTCTCTTTGTTGCATTACCATTGCTCACTCTTTTCTCTCTCAGCTCAGACTCACCAACCATCCACTGCAAGGCACAGAATAGGGAGTAATATTTTTCACTAAAGATTTCATCAGATGATCCTCACTAGAGAAGTCAGGGTTCTTCTAGGAAGGAGCACCTCTAGCAGTTTTTCCTAGCAGTATTAACTTACGGCTCCACAAGAGCTAATAATCTCATGGAACCTTCCTAAGATGTAGGATTTTCTTTAACAGCTCCTTTTAAGCATTTGATAAACCTGTGGATGAGTTATGGAGGCTTAAGAATTAAATGGGATTTTACTGTTTAGTAAAGAAGCATTTTTCTCTACTGAAGACATAATGATTAACTCCACTTTATGGCTTTGTTTTATCATGCAGTTTGTAACATAACTGGGTCTACAGTTGGCAATGATTTATATGTTGTTGTTAAAAATGCTCTTGATCCGCTCTTGACAAACCTTATCTCAGGAGCTAAAATCTTCATTTTCACTGTTATTATTGAAAGACAAGCTGTTTGTGAAGACCGGGAGAGAGAATTTTCTAGAGGGAAAAAAGGTTAATATTTCTTTTAAGATGCTAGGATGTGCTTCAAGCTGCATAAAGTGAGCAGCATTACCAAATATCAGAATTCTTAGTCTGTAATAACCTGTGGAAAACTCAGGATCTGAGAAATAAAGGATTTTATCAAGTGTAGTAATTAGAATGATTGTGAGAAAACACACACACACACAAGTAATTTAAAGGGTATATGTTTCTTCCCCCCAGCAAAAAAAAAAGAAATTAAAGGAGTTTGAAACCCTAAGTTTAGGCTAGAGAATAGAGAGGGATTAGGTAAACTACCAGCTAGAAGTAAGAACTTTCCTTCCCTTATACTGCAGGTGATAGGAGTGTGTATATCTTTTTTGACCTAAGGAGCATAAGCAATTAATGTTAGAATGACAGCTTGTTCAGTCTCGCAACACTGTTTGGAAATTATGGCATACTTCTTTGCTGCCCTCAGCTTCAAACTGAGGGCCAAAATTGTAAAGTAAGATTTTGGATGTACTTGGTTAGGGATCTGGGTGACAAAATATTCCTTTGAATAATTTCTTAGTGGAGAGATAATATAAAATATGTGCCGCAATTTTGCTAAGGGACCTGATAATTCAAAGACCCATTAACTGAGCTCTTCTGTCACAGACAATTTTACTGAATTGTCTTGGGCCTATACATTTTTGAGGTAAATAAGTAAGAGCTGTAGCTGAAAATAGAAGATATCTAATTTTTAATTCCTCCACACAAGCTTTAAAATAATGTCTGCAGATATTTTTTAAGTCCTAACTGTTGGGGAAGATGAAACAGGAAATCCTTATAAATATGATTGCCTGACAAAAGATTTTGGGAATATGAAAACTACAGGCAACATCGAAATGAAAGCCACTTTTGAAATACCAAGTCTTAGTTACTGAACAACTGGAAAACAATGGTATGGCCGACTGAAGGTAATCCCCTCTTGATTGAACAATACCCTCTGCTTGCAGGCAGGTCCAAGGGTCAGAGCAGACCCTACTAGCTCAGCAGAAGGGGTCCAAAGAGTAGTTTTTAGAAGTTAAGATGTAACACTCTATGGTAATATAAGAACTCTTATAGGCTGTATGTAAATGCTATAGGATTTGTATCTTGTATTAGATTGGTTAGTGACAATTAGAATATTCAGTACAGAAGATGATTTATTGTATTGTAACCAGGACTTCACCATTCCATTCTATACTCTTGCTCTTACTCTTACTACTTCTTCTTCACTCTCTTTGCTCTTACACTCTCTCTCTCTCTCTCTTACCCGCTTACTCTCTTGCTCTCTTGGGCCTGCTCAGAGCTGAGTCTGGCAGCTCTGAGCAGTGCCCCTATACCCACGCCCTTTGCAATAAACCCTGTGTCCCAAAATCAGACTATAGAGATCTCTCGTCTCTGTCACCGACCATCCCGACCGAGACCGTCCGTAACCTACACCTAACAAGTGTCATTGAAGAAGAAAGGGATTACTTTGAAGTTGTTTGTGAAGTTGTTGGTTGCTGTGAAAACATTCACTTTCAGGTGGTCACTTTGGAATTCTAAAATGGGAGAGAAAAGAAAAAACTGAAATGGATTGCACATGGTTCCAAACTATTATTGTCAGAGAGACCTGTTTCATCATCTGACATCTATGGGGAGCTCCATCTGTAAAATAATAATAATAATTATCATCATCATAGTAATAATAAAGGCACTGGGTGAAGTAAAATAGACAGACACCCTCTTTTATCTGCATGCACACACAGAGAACCAGCCCAGGCTGATGCTGCAGGTAACTGGCCTGGCCCCTTCCATGAGCCTGAGAAGTCAGAAACAACTGACAAGTACCCATCAAAACCCTGAGCTGCTCCATCGGTGATCAAGTTTCCCCCTGTACTGTGTATGTGCATTGATTGACAGTGCTTCCTCTCCAGACAAGCAGGACCCCGAGGGTAGCAGCCTGGCAGCTTGTTTTGTCAGCTGTGGCTGGCTGCTGTCAGCCCGGGCAGGGACCCCCCG
>NW_008239110.1:3175794-3199364 GCF_000691975.1 Corvus brachyrhynchos
CCTGAACCCTGTCAGAGCCCCCGATACCCCACAATAACATTTCACTGCCGTCATTTCAGCCTCACCTCAGAAAGCACGAAAGGCAGAGGGGAGAGGGAGGGCAACAGCAAAGCCTTGGATATCTGAATTTGCAGCTAAAATGCCTTTCCAGACAAAGATGAAGTCTACAACTCCCCAACTGCCTATTTCTTTGCACACTTGTTCAATGCTTGTGCATACCTGGTTTACACCGGCTCACCTGAAGAGAATGAACTAGAAAGTCAACAGAAACATTTGTGGGGCTTACAATTGTTTTTCCTAATTTTCCATTTAACCGTGAGTACCAAATTCAGGAAACAAACTGGTCTCCTTGTTTGAAGATGCACAGTGGTCTTGCTTTTAAATATGCTTATCTGCTCTATACAGAAATCTGAAAGGTACAGCTGGTGTGCTAAAAACCTAGGTATTGTAACTTCAAGAAACAGATGCTTTATTCTGGTCTCATGGCAGATAAGTGAAATCAACATAGACTCTTCAAAAGGTATAAGAGTTCGGTTTTTGCATTACCTTATGTATTATTTCTAAATTTCATACATAATTTTCAGATTTAAGTAGTTGCACAGTGCTATCTGCAGCTTTTAAGCAATTATCTGCAGCCTTTAAACAATTCCTGCAGCACCAGAGCACAGCTTTGTAGTGCTCTCCTGCCCCTCAAGGAGCCACATCCTTCCCCACTTTCCTCTCTAGTTATTTCCCAGCTCTCACGAAAGTGTTGCCACCCTAAACTGCCCACTGAAGTACTGTCACTCATTCTCCTGCTTCCATCTCAGAGGTAGGGAGAAATTTGGTCTGAAAATTTGGGAAGAATGCAAAATACCTGGGCCTCTTTAAAGCACATGATTGAATGCTAATGGAGGGAATGATTTGCTTTCTGTAATAATGCAGCATCACTCAAACTACTTTTAAGCCTTTTACTGTATAAATAACCTTTTGCACTTCAAGGGTCATTAGATCACGATAGTTTGTAATGCAATTATAGTCAGCACTCTGCTCTTATGGGCTGCCTGGTAATTTGCTTGTTAATATATTAGCACAAAGCATTGATCAAGTACCTAATCCAATCACACGCTTTTTATTGATCTCTTATCGAACGTTCTGCCAGTGATCACTTTTTGCTCAGGCTTAGTCAATAGCAAATGCCAAATAGGCTCTCCCACACCTAATGAGCTTATGAAATAAACCAAACATTTTCCTTTGCCCTCAAGGCTAGGATCAATTGAGAGCTTTTAGAGCAGAATTCAGATGATTTTTTCATCAGCTTTTCCCCTTTCTTTCTGTGAACATGCAGGTTTGCATTAAGACCTCTATCTGAGACTTTCATTCTAATTTGAGGACATCTGAAAAGCAGCTGCCATGTCTGAAATACTTGAACAGCTGTAAACAATAAATCACACGGGTGAGGAATTCTGGGCTGCATGTTGGCATGTGGTCTGTCAAGCCAAAAAAATAGAGACATACAAAAGATCAAGAGGTTAGGGGTACCTGCAGTCTACAAAAAAATGTACTTATCCCATATTTCATCCCAATGAGTTGTATTCTGGTGGAAGGCCTACCCTGCATTCTTTAACAGGAGCATCATGCCTTCATACATCAGGGCGGGGGGGGAGGCTTGGGGTGCTGCAATGAATTAGATGTGAGCCTTTTCATGCTGCTGCTATTGCATTAGGCGATTCTAGTATCAACCAATGGAATTTCACACTACAAACACAGATTCTTGATGATGAAAAGCACACCCAACTTATGCAGGAAGAAACAGTATTTCAGTTACATGCATTAGTGCCAAATACTAGTTCTTTAACTTATAAAAGTTCCCAATTTCTTACCATGAAGTACACAAATGTGACTGTAATGGATTTACAGTTACTCAGGAAAGAAAAGAGTGAGAGAGAAGGGAGGAGAGAGATTTTTTGGAAGAGGTAACTTTGACTTATCGCAAGAATTTTGTAACTTTTATCAGATGTCTTTTCAGCTAAAACAGCTTATTAAGTCTCTGAGGAAAGTTTTTTGGAAAGAACATTTTCCATTTACTCAGAGGCCTTATAGCAAAACAATAGTATTGTAATAGTAGATTCTATTAGATCATAAAAAAAGAATGCAAGATCCTTAGATCTTAAATATCCTTGCTTCAGCCATTACTATTAGTGCTATTTTATATAGCTAGGTTGCATTTTCACTTTAATCACTTTTATTCCATGATCTTGTTTTCATTATTTGGCTTAATATTTTCCTCATTACTGTACCAGATTTAAATTACAGAGAGACACAATCTGAACATAAACCAGGTACAGATTTAAAATATTTAAAAGCATTTGTAACATGTAAGCATGCAATTTAAAACCATTACCAAAATCTGATTACTTGCCTGGGGGAAAAAACAGGTCAGCTAGAAACATTGGTGATATCTTTTCAGAACTTTTCCTTTAAATTACTCCTAATTATGCATTGCAAAACTATTTGTTCAGCAGACTTTTTTGATGTCAAATGAAAAGGAGTGCATCTTGTGACTCTGTATTTTGCAAGTTTCCATTACTTTTTCCTGTGCAATACTCTTAATAACCAGCTTTACAAACCTCTACTGATGAGGCTGGATCTTAGGTAAGAGGCTTTTCATTTACGTGACAAGACCTTGCTCTTGCCATTAGTAAGTCTTATGTGGCCAAGTCTCCACTGACAAATACTTTACCTCTGTGGTTCGCTTCTATTTTGCACCCTCTTCTTGTGTCACTGTCTAAACTTATTCTCAGGCTTTCTTTCATAGTGACCTAGGTAATTCCTCCAGGATCAAGCTGCACATGGCTCTTGGGATGATTCAAACCTGACATCATTCTCGAAAAGACTGTGAGAAGACAAATGAGTATAGGCAGCATTCACCTTCAACCTGGACAGGGTTTACCTTTTCAAACATGTACCTGCAGCTTTATGCTGCAAAAAACCCCAGTGGTCTGGTCTTTTTTAAGGTATTTTTGTTAAAAAAGACACATGTCTCCAGAATAACCATGGGAGCACTACAGCAGGCCTAGAGGACAGAGTAGGCCACGTGCTTAGTATGTTATCCACTCTGCTCAAGAAAAGAGTAGCTGATCACAGTTAGGAGTGACTTTACACCGTTTGGTTTGGAGGCATGGGACTTCTCCCTTGGAGCCATGTCCTTGACTGCACAGGACTGTCTTATCCAAATGATTTGCATCTTTCTTACACAACCTTAAACCACGTAAGCCAATTGATTTAGAGCAGTATAAATGCTTTTTGAACTCAGCCCAAGTGTGTAAGAAGTATTTGGATTCATTGAGTCAAGTCAGTAGCCTGCAAAATTCAGGATTTAAGTCTTTATGACAAAGTTCCTAAAAGTATCACATTTGTGAATGAACAGTAATCTAGTGTTGCAACTCTTCTTTCAGCTAAATCTCTTCAGGATCAGCTGCCTGCATTAGTGACTGTGTTTGTATAAATACTGTGGTTTTGCAAGCAGCTAAAGGTAGCTGTCAAAGTTAGACAGATATGACACAAAATGTGAGCATACATCTTATTAACATACTCAGATGAATCCAGAGGAGGGCATCAAAGCTGGTGACAGAGCTGGAAGATATGTGTGAAGAGCAGCTGAGGACTTCGGGCTTGTCTGGTTTGGAGAAAAGGGGACTGAGGCGCGACCCCTTTGCTCTCTACAGCTCCCTGAGGAGAGGAAGTGGAGAGGGAGGTGCTGAGCTCTTCTCCCTGGAACTCAGTGATAGGATGTGTAGGAACAGTTTAAAGTTTTGCCAGGGAAGGTTTAGATTGGACATTAAGAAGCATTTCTTTACTAAGAGGGTGGTAAAACACTGGAACAGGCTCCCTAGAGAGGTGGTCAATGTCCCAAGCCTGTCCGTGTTTAAGAGGCACTAGGACAAAGCCCTTTAAAAACATGCTTTGACTTGTTCAGCCCTAAATTGCTCAGACAGTTGGACTGGATGATTGCTGTAGTTCCAACTGAAACAGTCCTATTCTATTCTATTCTATTCTACTTAAAATTTAATTGAAAAAATGGTCTCTGATGTACAGTTGGACTACTCAGCTTGGTTTGATGTTTAAATGTTATTTCAACTTTTTTTGGAAATGCATATTTTTACTTTTTTTTTTTTAATCTGATAAACGCATCTCAAAGAAAGAAGGCAGTGCCCAAATACTGTGTGATATCGTGTCCTTCCATTTTTGTACTCTCAAGTCTGTAAATATTTAGGTTTTCAGGGCTACATATTTATCGTTTAGATAACTCTGGTGGTGTAATTAGGCCTTTTGGCCTGCAAAAAAGATTCAATTTCCCTTGAAATTATAACATTTATTGCTTAAAATGCAGAACATTGTCTACATGGTAGGGGCTGTCATGGCTTAGGAGTGCTATTCTGCAATGTAGCACTCCCACTAAAACCATGTCAACACTCACTTCCTCCTGCTCCCAGCTGGAGGCACAAAAGGCAAAGATCGCGGGTTGAGACAAGAACAATTTAGTGGAAACAGCAATGAGATAAGAAAACAACCAGTAACAGCAACAGTATTAATAACAAAAGGTGTAAGACAAAGAAGAGATTTACATGGAAAGCCCCGTAACAGTGAACAATACGCTCTCGCCCGCCACATTTTCTCGACCTGAAGGACCCCTTCTCTTCCTCAGAAGAGAGAAAGACTCCCTTTTCCCTCCTCCCAGGAATGAAGTGAGCTGGTATAAAATAACACTGGAGACTTAGCCATGCCCCCTCCGTAAAAAATGTCCTGGCCGAAACCGGGCAGAGGAAAATGGGAGGAATTTCATCGTCTGGAGAGAGAGAGAGAGTTTCTAAGTCCTAATTCCATGTCTTTCTTAAAATCTATAAAAAAAGACTTCTTTCTAAGTTTTTGGGTTCTTTTCCCCCAGAACTTTCCTCATTGACCACTAGAATATCTTGATCAACAACTAACCAATTTCTTACATATTTTATAAAGCACAATTTCCTGCTTTTCAGCCTTCCAAAACAATGATTAAAAAGTTGAAGTGACCGTTAATATTTTCCATTTTGAGATGAAGCTCTTGTAGGCATCTGGCAAAAATACTGTGAATCAATTACAATTGTATTTATGGCAGCAGTAGCACTCTATCTTTTCCTCTTTATTCAGACAATAATGTTCTAAAGAGTTATTGGAACTACTCATATGAAATCATTACTAAGGCACTGGGAAAGAGAAGTTTTATTGTTCTTCTTTTTTTCTTTTTCAAATTATGTTTTGTAACTCCATATTTGTAATTCCAGCTTTGTTTGGACTACATTTTATGATCTCTTAAGCACTTCTGTACCTGTTGGGGAAAGAATTTTTTAGATACATACATTTCATACTGCATTTCTTTATGGAAATTGTACAAGCATGTATAACAAATAATAGTAATTTTCCTGTAACTGGGGAAAGACATATAAATTAGTTTGGTTTTGTCTTCTTTTGATCTGTGGTGAACGACTGTTTTGTTCTCTAGCAAGAACTGTACTTTCAGGTGCTACCTCGCTAGGCTATATGTAATACATAATTACACAGTTTAAGTTAGAGATGAAAAACAAGTGTTAGATGTGCCTTTTACCATAACAATTTCCAAGAAAGAGGCTGAATTAATAGAAATGTACATGGAAAAGCACAAGCACATCTAAAGATGGTGCTTTTCATATGTATTCACCCACTGCACTTTAACATCTGTCTGGGAGGCACCACCTTCTCCAAAGCAGTGAAAGCTTTTTTGCTGAAAATGAAAGCCATTCTAAGACAGCTGGAATGAGACTTTAGCATAATATATATACAGCTCTATATTTCAGCATTACTTGAATTAGCATCATTCTCAGTTATTTCTTCAGCATTGATGCAGGCTATTCTGAAGTTCCATAGTGGCAGTAAAGCAGCTTATCTCTAGGAATACAAAGGCTTATTGGCTACGCATGGCAAGGCAAAGTGTTGAAAGTTGTGCAAAAATGCAGAAAATCAGTATGTTAGCATTTTCATGGTAGAATGACACTGGTAATGAAACTGGAATGACAAATTTAATTACATAATATCAATATTATGTTAGAAGCATAAGCATAAATGGAAATATTTATTTTTCCCCTTCACCTATGAAAACTGAAAACAATGTTAAGCTTGGTCAAATACAGAAAGGCGTGCACGTGTAGGAAGATGCTATGAAAATGCCTTTTTTCCGCAAGCCACTTAGATGAGTGTTTTTCTAAAGCAGTGGATAAGAAAGAAATTCTCTGTTTTGATTTGAGTAACCACCAACATTTGTTATAGAACACTGCATGTGATCATTATCTATTTCTTTATAGTGTTTCAAGCACAAAAAAATATCACAAAGCCATACTCAGCTGAGTTCCCTTGTGAAACAAATGCATTAGACAATCAGAGTTGTACTCCAGGGAAGGGTGATGTCTGTAGAATATCAAGGAGTTTCAGAGAAACAATGATTTCAAACACAAAGCCTTGCCTTCCTGTGATCTGACAGGGGCAAAAATTAAAGATGCAAATATATTAATGTGAAACACTGTAATATTGTTTTACACATGCTGCTTTTGAAATGCATATTTGAAAACATTTTGTGTCAGGAAAAAACGGCCTAAAAATATTCTGTGAACTAACAGCTGAAAATAGCCATTTAAATAGCTATGAAAATCCCTATCCTTTCACTACCATTATGAAAAAAATCAGTGAAACATGTAGAATCAGTCTCTACTGTGCTTATCTACTATATTTTAAAAGCATTTATGTCCTTTAAAATACCTTTTGAATTTCTCTTTTAATTATAAATAGCATAAAATTTACAAGATACATTTTAAAATTTGAAACTGTTTTAAAAACCTCATCCAAACACACAAAGCAAATACCAGAACTCTCTAATTAACGGAGTTAGCAGACTGCAGAGGATGAGTGGGATACCGTCAGAAAATAATCTAACTAAATGTAATGAAATAATCCAAATTTTCCACATTAGACACTCAACTTATATTTTAGGATATTGAAAAAGACAGGCTTCAGACTTGCTAGGCTGAGTTGGCTGCTACTGTGGTGTCTATTCCAAGGCAAGCAGCTCAAGAAAGCCTAAAGGTATTATATAAAGCAATTTCAACACCTGCTTAACAGTTGTGACACACAAGACATCTTAAAGGACCTCTGAAGTGCCTTCCTTCACCTTTGCTTCTGGACTTACGCAGAAGTACCCTGCTTTCAAAATTTAGACCTATATTTGCTATATGGAACTAATTTGAGCTTAACTGGAATTTATATTTTACTTAATTACTTCCCACAGAAACAGTACTCAGACTATAAGCCAGGACTAAGATGTCCTAAGATGTCTTCTGGCTGTTCTGAATATCCTGGGCATCACACCACCAGCAGCTATAAGTCTTGTCCCTCCTGGCTTGTTCTTCTACCTCTATGACTTATGTGTTCCATGGTGGCCAATCAGGTGAGAAGAAGATATCCCTTGAACTACTGTCTGGATTGAGTGCTGCATACTTGTCAAGTGGAGGATGTAAAAAATTTTTGTGCTAGACTCAACATTAATAGCGCAGAATCCAGCATTTCTCAGATCTAAGGTAGTTGTGATCTTTTGCTTTCCAGGGGGACCATGATGAAATTGAGGAGAATCTGGCCTTCCAGTTGCTAAAGTCAAAGCATTTATGCATATGTATAAGATGTAACCTAAGACATCTAGCAAAATTTCAAAGCCACCAGCAAGATATTTAGAAAGCAGTAGGTGCCTGTGGAGGTATATAATTCTGGGCATAATCTCTGTAAGTCACTTCAATGGGTTAGGTGCTGCATTTCCTGTGTTTCAGCTTCATGGTAATCTTATACATGGCAGTCCCATGGGTTTTCTTCTTCTTATGTGTCCACAATTGCTCTGCCTTGGGAGCATATGCAAGATATCAAATAAATCGGAGTTACACTGAAAAATAGACCTTTCTCCCCACAACGTAGGAAAAAAACCAGTAACTCCTGACAAAAAAAAAAAAAAAAAAAAAAAAAAAAGCAGGGGGAATCCCCAGTCAGTCTCTTTGGTCATTAGCCCTACTTAAGAATGACTAATCAGGAACCCTAGAGACTTTGGACCATGTCCATTTTACACACTGAACCAATCAGAAATGGAAATTCCAGAGTCAAACCTCCCACTGAAACTGCCTTGCATTATAATTCCCTGCCAAACTCTACCAAAACAGCATCAGAAGAAGAAAAATCTGTCAGGACCTGAAAATATAGAGAGCAAAATGCATATTTTCCAAAGTAAATTCATGACTGATAAAATCACTGCTCTAAAGTGCTCACTGAAAGAAGATCTCTCACCACAGTCTGCAGCACCTGAATGTCTAGTCATCCGTGAAGCAGAAACTCCAGAATGGCACATTAGAGTAGGCTTGTCTCACAGGGTTCTCTGCAGGAAGATTAATATCTAATATTTTCAAATATGTATTGGCAAGAACAGATGTGCATTAAGATTCCAACATTTTCTGAATGTGGTTCCAGACGGCAGAAAAACCAGAACTTCTTCTGCACACCAATATGTTAGCAGCTCCACAGATAACATCCACAGTATTAATTGCCTTTGACACAGTCACAGTGAATCTTTTATTTAAGAAGGAGATACTCTTCAGTGAATCCCTGAAATAAGCAATAACAAATACTGCATGTTCTTGGTTTCCTGCTGGAGTGGTAATGGGCAGCAACTCAGAGTGTTATTGTTGCCATATGTCTCAACAGTCATATTGATTTAATTGGTTGTCATAAAAAATCTGACAAGAGGGAAGCCAGTTCAGAGCTGGGTATGGGCCAGAGAGTTACCAGTGAATGGACTACTGAGATCTTTCAAGAGCCTCTTTGTCTTTTCCCAATGTCATTGAACTGGTTGTCTTGTTCATAATCTAGAAACAATCAATTTTATGGATGGAAAGGTAGGCCATTTACTTTCGGATCCAATTTATCTTACAGAATGGCAGAAAACCTTATACTGTATGGAAACTGTCTGTATAAAAATACATAAACTACCTGAAACAAAAAATGTTTCCTCAGAGGGCAGCAGATGGGCCGCCTCACCATTTGTCTCTGTGTCACCCATCTGTAATTCTGTGCTGTATTTAAACTACTTCAGTCTTTGCTTAACATCAAAAGACAACCACAAGCAAGAACATCTATATTACATAACAGAATATTTAGCGCTTGCATGAGAACTGTCATACAGGAATCTTAATGCACTCTAACATATCTGTGGTTTACTGCAATGCTACCCACATTTTATGGAAAGGGAAGGAAAGCAGAGATGCTTGAGAAATGATGTGACTTGACTACAGTGCGAGCTAAAACCAGGAGTGGAGCAAAGAGTTTTCAGGCTGTGGGCTTTACTAAGAAAAGAGCCCCTCTCATGTTTTTCCTGTCACCCTTGCTCTGAAGTGTTGTAAAAACACTCCCCCTGCTTGGAAGAAGAAAACAAAATTACTCCCTCATTGTTGAAAATACAACAGCAAGTACTCTTTTTCATGTGTTCATTTTATAGCTTGTAGTCTGTACCTTTTAGGTTCATCCGTGAGGAAGTTTTACCCAGCCTGTATGAACCAACTGGGCTGCCTCTGCGTTCAGTGTCTTTTCTGGTAGCTCTTTTGCCTGTAAGATAAACATATCTAATAAGAAACAAGAATATCTTTATGTGTTGAGAACAACATATAAGTCACCTAGGAATGGAGTTTGAACAAGTTTGAAGCAGTCAGGTGTATCAGCATAATATTCTACAGCTTTATGAATGCTGTCTGATGCACCAGAACTGCTTAGGTTCAATGCAGTCTTGTTTCAGTGAAAACGCAACTTTAAAGATTTAATGGGTAATATTATATTCAATAGATTGCATTAACCTATGAAAACGAGGGACATGCATTTAAAGAAAATGTTCCCCTTCATTTTTGTTATGAAAGGTTCCTAATGATTATTACTTACTTTGAAACTGAACATAAAAGTGATGTAAAAATGCTACATTTGAGAGTATGCTGTCGATTTGGTTTTATCCTGTAGTAAAAGATTCACCAGACAATATCCATCAAAACTCACTATCCAAAACATTAGAATTTTTGTGGGAGGGTTCAGAGGTCTATGAATGTAGACAATTTGTAAATCTAGATTTTTTTTTTTGCCAATAAAATTATACTATGCAATAATCGGATTTGGAAAATTCGTCGGAAAAAATCAAGTTAAATTCTCAATTTTCATGCCCTAGTAAACAGTCGTCTAGTTATGAATGAATTTAAGTATAAAAATGAGCATCAACCCACTCTTGAGAGATGATTACAGAAAAGAGCATACCACCATGGTAAGAACTGTGTAGCAGTGGAACCTTTCCTTGCAGCAACTATGTTGATACCCATTAGCTAAGGACAATGTATCCAAGCCATGAAATTGATTGAAGAGATTCTGCACAGTAACTCACTCCTATTTCAAAATACTCAAATGAACAATCATCTGTTCAAATACATTATTAGGTTGAAAAGACTAGCTGATTTTGGCTACTAGGGCATAAACTTTGAGAAGAACCCATGTCCCCTAATACATTTAGTCAGTTTCCACCACAAAACTGGAGATTAAGTGACTTGCCTTAAGGAGTGTATTTGATGTGATAGGAAAAGAAAGCTGGTGGTTTCATACACTTTGGTGAATTGCACCTGTGCAATCCTACTTACTGCTGCTGGCTTGTTTCAGATGAAAGGTGGTACAAAGCTGTGTCTGGAACTTTTGTATGGTAAATGCCTGATGGGTTTTAAATTCCTAAGAGCTTGCCACACTCTAGCACAAATATCAATTGCATTAAAGCAATACTAAGCAGTTCTTTGAAGAACGCAATTTGCGCTTGTGAAAGGCTTATCTGAAATTGTTTTAGGAGGGGACAAAAAGTTAGTTTCCATGAATGCAGATAAAGAACTTCAGATCCTGGCTACTTTATCCAATAATCAAGATAATGCATACAACTTTTTTTGACATCTGTAGAAACAGAAATGTCTTTATATTTGTTAAAGCTAAAATAGAAGTTTAAGATATTCAAGCAGGAAAAATCTAAAATGTCTCACTTTGCAGATAATGTTTGAAATGCTGGGTTTGGACACACACAAGTAAGTACAGAGTACCTCCAAAGAAGCAGTTATTTACTTTCAGCCAAGTGCATAACAGCAGATTTTGGTCTTTCCTCCTCTCTATAGGTGTTAGCCTATATGATCTCTATGCACTCAAGCATATGTTTCTGATTTATCTGCTATTAGATTAAACACATGAAGCTGAGGACCTACATGAAACTTTAGGGATTCAAGTCTATTACTAAATAACAGTGAGATGATAAAAACCAGCAAATAGCCACTTCCTAACACACCACATGCTTAAGGTACATGCATTTTCCATTTTAAAATTTGAGTTGGTCAGAATTGTTGAAATCCAGGAAGAAATCAATACCCCTCAGGCACTTTGGGAATTTAGCCTCATTTAAGCCCACAGGTATCACAAGCGGTCAATTCAAACCTGACTGCACCCAGTGCTTAGTACTAGAGTATAGTACAAGAACAAGAACCCAAATTTCGTGGGAGCTAGGCAATCTTGTAGGATACCATTCTCTACAACACATCCAAGGCACTGTCAGCCAGTGATTGCTAATCTTATGAATAAAGATTAATGTCAGCTATTTCCAGACTCATGAGTGATCTCAGATCCTGCTGAGTTCCTCTAAGCCCTGGGATATCCCATGCGAGGCAGGAGCTGCCCCATTTGAGAATTTTTTGTGTTTTCCCTGTGTGACTCAGTTTTTTATCAGTTATGTCCACTGCTGAGCTGAAGAGCTATGAAGTTCAGAGCTGGCCAGCTGCAGTTAAAACTTTTCCATTCTGAAAAAAAGCCAAGTCAGTTAATGTGTTTCATGAACCCAGATGGAAGATGAACCAAAGTTAATTAATTAACCAGCTATGACCAAATAAAATATCACCTTTTTGCATATCACCACACTTTTGCTGCTTTATTTTATCCTTTCCACAAACAAAGGAAATTCATATGACCAGAAAAAAAAAGAAAAAACATTATCATTCAGAGTAGCCTTCCAGAGAACAGAAATTAACCTTCTGCAGAACTTAATCTCTTCCTATGGAGTAACCTTTCAGTCGCATTCTCTTTATTTTTCCTTCTCTGCAATGTTGCTTTGTGCAGACCAGGCTGACAGTACTGCTCATCTGTACTGTTTTTTGCATTGCTATTCTGCAAAACAACATCAGAAATGGTGCTCTTTCAAAGCACTATATGCATATTTAAATTCTTAATGTATTTTGACTCTCTTGGGTTTTACTCCTGTCCCTATATTTTCCTTTACTTTGCTACTTTTAAAAAGCTTAAATCGTGTCAGCAATAAAATAAAATGTCCAAAAGTCATATTTTGCACTGTTGAGGCAAATATGAAAGGACACAATAAGGAATTTTTGTAGTGTCTGGATTGGTGTCGAACCAATCTTTATAAAAGGGAAAAGTCCCTGAAAACTGTCACAGGCCTTTACAATTTACCAGGACTCATTATTTTATTTTCATTGCTACTCCACAATTTTCCCAGCATTTTATCAACAACAAATTTTATAAAATTAGGTAAGTACTACATCTAGCTCCAAAATACATATAGTAATTAAAAGTTCACAGCAAGAAGGCATTTGTCTCTAACAGAAAAAGCTAAGCAGGGTATCATCACTGTATCAGAAGCAATCATCACTCCTTGTGGTCTCATACCAATGCACTCATGCTGCCAGCTGCCACCCAGATTGGAGAGCTAAGGAAAAGTTTTGGAAGGTAGTCCAGAGACAAAAGACCACAGCTGCTCTCCAAAGATTTCACTGTTTCTCTGCCTATAGGGGTTTGGGGTGAAATGGAGCAGGACAAAGAAAAAGCCTCCAGAGGGTTTTTTATCCACATAAACAAGAGTCTAGAGTATGTGGTCTCCATCTTCCATTCTACAGGTAGCATGAAGTCTGAAAGACTCACTTCAACAGAGCAACAGATACATTGGACTAAAAGCCACGAAAAGGTCAGTCCCACTTCCTATGGTATAACCATTTTGAGAATTTAATTTGGAAAAATACATTTCATACCAAACCAGCATGAATTATTATTTCAGATGTGCATGAAGTGCTAGAGGGTCTTTAATTAGCATCAGTGGTTAGTTCTTTATTTCAGCTGGAACATGTCCCCTCCAACAGTAATGGGTTCACTAACTTTGTGATAAACCATTGATTCAGTGAGATACAAAGCTTAAGTGCCACCTACTGAATGACCAGAAGCACTCTCTGATCCTCCTACATCCTTCCCTTGGGTCCAGCGTCCAGACATTGATCCTGTTTGCTGCTAATTTGGAATCAAATTCAGGACCCAAAAAATACATCAGTCCAGAGGTTAAAAAACCTTAGAATTAAGTTAAAAAACCTAAAATTTGCTTGATTTGGTTTGTTGTTTGTTGGGTTTTTTTTCCAATGTTCATGTAGTTCTTTCTTCTCAATATCTCAAATACATTTTTCAAATCCTTTCACAGTTACGAAATTATATTTCTGGCACAAAATAAGATTTCTGTTTTAACTCCTTGTTCCAATGGGAATCTGCAGGTACACTGAAATTTAGATGTCTTGTCTGCAATTATCACATTTTGAAGTAATTAGCAAACAGCTCAAGTATTTTGACAAATGAGTCAGTCATGTAAGTAACGGGCAACACTGGACAAAGAAAACAGGAGTTTTGTTGTCATCATGAGGGATTTCACTGCAGGAGAGTTGCTGTGGCTTTCATTATTTCTGTGGTCAATGGAGGTTGCTATAGAAACTACATAGTTAGTGAGCCATGCAAGCAAAAAAAATATGATAAAACCAAAACTAAAATAGTGGAAGGATTAAAATCCCAAGGATTTGTCCAAAAGCTTAATATAATTTGTTGGTTTTCTCTTTCAATGATACCACTGATTGACAAGATTCCTAGTAACAATGTCATATACTCACATAACGCTTTTATATAAGTCCCGTCATGTATCATAACATTTAATAATAGTAATCAGCATCAAACAAAAACCCTTTCAATATCAGTTAAAAAATGAAATAACATCAAGTTATTTCAATATTGCATTTGGCTTCACAGTATATTAACCTTCCATAATGCTACCAAGTAACCCTAATATCTCTTGTATGACGTATTTTCTTTGCTTAGAAGAGAAATAACATTTTAATATATATAAACAACTTTTTTGTGTGCCAGAGAGTACTTTCAAATAGTTACCTGCCTGAAGTATGTGTGCACTGATGATCACTTGCCTAACAGGTTGAGTTCTATTCATTCCGTTTATGTCACAGTTTACATTGATTTGAATATTTGCACTTGATGAATGGAGTCTGAGACTCCTCTTTCATTTAGGATATACAAGTACATAGCCAACCCAAGATTTTAAAACAACTGGTATTGAAGAGACTTGGAGATCTTATAATTCTAAAAAGAAGGATGCATATGACAGGTGATCACATATCATTCTGAGTGTATACAGAATCCATGGGCTGTATTCTGCGAACATATATTTTGTTGATTTTTCCAAAGCCACACTGTCCTCTAAATTGATTTCTGTTGTGTACCCTTCCAGTAATAAGACATGATTTTTTCCTTATAGAAATGAACACAATAAACATATACAGAAAAAGAGGTACACACCAGAAACAGCAAATCCTCTTATTTAGTTTTCTAGGCCTGTGATCCTGGCTGAGTGGCAGAACTCTGAGCTTTTTATTCCAGATGCAGCCTTGCTGGGTTGGTTTTTGGGTTTTTTTTTTGATAGAGGAGTCCACAGCATTTATCACCAAAAGAGATGCATTAAGTAGGCAGAAGCCAAGAGAATGAAAAAATCTGACATATCAAGATTCAAACTGTGCCAAGTAACCAAAACCAACACAAATATTAGTGTCTTCAGACAAAGAAGAGCAACTTGAGGAACATAGCAAAACCACAAAATATTTGCCCTCTATTCAGCTGCAGCTTGTTCCTCCAGCCATTACAAATAAATCTTTTACTATCACATTGCTTTCCAGGTCTATGGAGAAAAAAAAGCTAACATACGGAAATGATTGCTTGCATGTCCACTGAAAGCTTTGGCACTTTTAACTCCAAAGTCTCTTGATAAATGTTGATAGGCTCTTGCCATTAGGTCACATTAGAAAAAAGAATACCAAGTGTTTCATAAATGTTTGCACAGGCACTATAGGAAAACACGCAAGGATGATTAAACTGAAAGAGAGCATTTAAAACTTTTTTCTTTTAATAGAGAAAGCAAAATCCCAAGAAATTACAATTTAAATAGGATACTTCTGGTTTGCACTGTTCCATGATTTGGTCAGTTTTGTCATTGTAGCTGGACTATTAAAAGCAATTCTCAGAAAAGGCACTGAGACTTCAAGTGCCTCATTCCCTTATCATCCCAGAGGGCTGAGATTAATGTCTGCTATGGGACTGTGCCAGGAACACGGTCTTTTCTTGTTAGTGCTGCTCCTAGAAAAAAAGAGAACTATTGTACACCTCTTAACGCACTTTCCTCTTGCCGTGTCTCTCAAACCTGTCACACAATTTGAAAGAATATTAGAACAGACAGAGAGTGCAGAGTTGAAATCAAACATAAGTCCTTATTCCATGAAACCTTTGCATATCGCAGGTTCTGTATTATGAAATGGTCAACTGTTTGCCCCTGAGTCCTCATCCATTAGATCCACATAAAAAAGACCATCTCACAGTCAGAGCTGGGCAAACTGTTGGATGCTGCCTCAATCTGGCAGGAGGGAAGAAGTTCACTGCCCAAGCCCACTAGCTCAATATACGCCAGGGGACCCAAACTGAGCCAAGGCAGTTGAAGGACAGACAAAAAATAATTTGTTCCTTTGCAGAGGAAAACATCTGAGGCTGTTATTTGTTGTACTTAAACTTTGGATTAGGGGTTTCTCACGTAGAGAGAGCTTAGAGATGTACCTGTGAGTGGGCCAGACGATACTAACTTGGCTGGTGATGAAGAGCGCTTGCCAAGGCAGAAATTCCTCAGAAATAGAGTGGATATGACAGTATTCCTGGAAAAGGAATTTATCTGTATGTTGTTTAAGAATCTTTGCTTGGTGTTAAAACTTTTTTACAGATAAACAACCTAAGGAACAGATGTCTGGATCCGTCTTACTCAGTTCATATTCTTCAGTGAGAAACCTAACCCAGGATTGCAGTGTAGCCACTAGAGGAAAAGGATCATCCTGGACAGAGTTGGCACACTTCACATCTAGGTCAGGTGGGGAGATTCTGGCCCCAGAAAACAACCTAATTCAGTAGCCCAAAGCCATCCACCAGGTAAATGTCAAACCTCAGAGCAGAACACTGTCCTTAACCCTTCTGGTGGTGACGTCAGTCAGCCAAGAGCACAAGTGGATTCAAAATATAGGGCATTCAATAGCTAAAAGAGAAAAAAAAAAGGAGAAGCAAAGCTAATTTTATGTGACTGCATATGTGACCTCTATCCCAGTAGAGCTAGGGCTGGAATTTTCTGTATTGTTTAATTTTTGACTGTGCTCATTGACATAGCTTTTCCGGGGCCCCATAGGTGCCAGCAGTCCATTGGCACAATCATGAAGGGGCACAGGCTGTGATCTGCACCCAATAGGCTTAACAAGGATTTGGGGGCAGCGTGGTATAGATGAAGTTGGCTTTATGGATGTAACTGTCCTGTGCAGCTTACTGTTGGGGCCAGGAATTAATCCTGGCCATGTCTGAACTCCAGGTAAAGTTGTATGTCGCTATTTCAAAGCAACATTTCAATTCATTTGAATGTATTTTCAGCTTTGCTTTGTTTGGGGGAATATGAGATATTGAAAAAAGATTGTGTTAGATTGAATATCTATCCTAACTCAGAATGTTTTCCTCTGAAAACTTAATATGTTTCATTATCCGAGGAAAGATTAACAAATGGCCGAACCAATAATTCTGGTGACCGTTCTAAAATTTCAGTTTTTCAGCTTGCTTTTTGTACAGTGGATTATACAATTTACAGTAAAGCTGCCTGTTATGCTCTCTTCTAACCCTGAGATTATTTCTCATTCATTCTTGTGCTGATTCCTTACTGTGGTTCTGGATTTTTTTCCATGTCACCTAAGTCCAGATCAATGCCTCTCATCTGGTATGCAAGACCTGATTTGGGGTCCTCTATCAGCAAAATTAATTGGAGAAAAAATGATGGGCTCATATTCAATCGGAATATGCACTTCCATCATAATCATAAAGAGTTTCCTGTAGTTACCTTCTAGAAGAAAGACGTTAGAGGCAATGATGAAAATTGCAGCTTGAGAAAAAAACCCCTTGCTTTTGGGGCTTTTGGGGGGTTAAAAAAACCCCAAACTTGTATTAAAAGAAGATATTAAAGTAAATATAGTTAAATAAATACTTTTTAGGGTTTTTTTTTAATGCAGGATATAAAAGTTCATACTATAAGTTCTTCAAGCAGATTCTGAGATCTTAGTTTGCTCCACATTCCATGCAGAGGAAGTTCATTGTTAGGCAATTTTTTCCTCATAGTTTTATTGTCATTCAATTTTTTATCATAATTTCCTAAGTCATTATTTTATATTTTAGATTTTCTACTAGATCATGATAGAAAGTGGGCATATATCAATCATGAATAAGACCTGTCAGGACCTAAATAGAGTTTTTGCCCTATTTGGATGCAGACCAGTTTAATGTCTTTCATATGAACTTCATGATATTTTGAACTAAATTATTTTAAACCAGAACATAATGTGGTACTGAGCCCTTACATTGTATATGATAATACATTTAACTGCATGAGCTGACATTGATTATGTAAATGTGCTTTAATTTGTTATTTGACTATGCATGATATGAGATTTTCCATGGCTTTGATCAGAAGACTAGTCATCTTGAATACTCAAAGTACACTATCTCTTTTCATATCAGGACAGTATATGTTTCTTACAAATCAAAAATCGTGACTGAGAAATTAATGAGTTAACTTTGATTTATGGTAGATGTGGGCTTTCCAGTCATGTTGATTAGAATTGCCTTTTTAAACTAGATTTGGGTTAACATTCTTGTGAATTAATAGTAGTTTTTGCCTCATGTTTGATAGCTGTTCTACCTTTATCTCTTACTGAACCATATGAACAGCAGGATTTCCTTTTTTTCTGTTATTTTGTAAGCATGAATTCTTACTTATCTGATAGCTTCCTTTGCCTGTTATCAGTCACTGATGACATTTATTGTAGATAAAACATTCATATGTCCTTATATGCATAAACACGCTTCTATGGCTTGCCTACATATACATTATGCAAACATTCCCATATCTTTTCCTAAATGGGATGACTTTCTAGTCACAGAAAATATTTTGGTTTGTTTTGGAATTGCAACTCATTTCTCCAGAAAGCACTGGTCTACAGTTCCCAGTTAACAAGTTTAAGCCAGTCCTGACATAATGGATATGTAAAACAAAACAATTAAAACATTTATGTGAGCAGAGAGTTAGGATTTTGCAGACCATCAGATTTCAGTGCCTAGCTTGCAATATCAGGGACTTGATTTTCAGTGCTTGTTTTCGCTGGCAAATTTACAGCGACTCCAAGAGCTGGTAGAGAGTGTAGTAAGACATTCACAAATGAGAAACCACAAGGGCAATCTAATATGTTGCATGTTTATCAAACATTAAACACTAATTGTTTGCATTATAAAATATGGAACCACTTAGATTGCTTCCACTTCTAGCAAGGCGGGCTCAAAATAGTGCGGAGTTACATCCAGGTTACTAGTGGGTGAGTAACAGTGTGCCACGGTTCCTAGATGAAAAACAGGATGTTAACAGAATGAACAAATCTTAAAGGACAAAAATCTCTCCAGAAATCACCCACTTAAACAGCTGCCATAAGGGGAAGCTGTATTAAGCACAGACAAGTGTCTGCAGGAGCTGTTGTGTGAAAAAATCAGGCTGTCCATCTTTTTCCAAGGCTCAGTGACTGAACACTACACTCCAGCCAGACCAAATGACACCTGTGAAACAGACATTTGCATGGACTTCTGACTCCATCAATGCATTACACACTCAAATCTTATTATTTTAACAAGGCTTCTTGCTGTGCCCGTTCCAAATGGGCATTAAGGCTCAACACCAGAATAAACAGCTGGGGCAATGAACTTCATCACTGCAAACACCTGATGACTACTTCCACCAGCCATTTCTTTTCTCTTTCTCTTGCAGGCTGCCCATTATTTTTGTCCTCCTGGCAACAATTAGCTATCATCAGACTCTCTCTCTCAGCCACCCTTTCTGCTAGGGACTAATCCCCCTCAACACAGTCCATTCTTCTGGCTGTTGCCATTCTTTGTTGGTTACACTGTGTGCACAAATTAATTAGGGCTCAGCTTAAGGGCTGACTCAGCCAGTTCACAGCAAAAATTGGTGCAGCTGTTTTTCTGCCTGAGATTTTCAGCTTCTTTTGGGGGGCTTTTTTCCCCCTCTTGGTTTAGAAATATATATTGTGTGTGTGAGCATGTGTGTGTATACAAATTAAACATGAGATTTTTGACAGATGCAGTTGTCTAGGGAAGCTGACAACGTGGATCTGTTTAGCCCATCTGCCCCTGAGGATCCAACTGAATTTCTTGCAGAGCTATAGGGTTAGGAGTACTGAGTTTCCAGTATCACAGGGTGGATACTCTACCTCAGACATGCTGGCATTCTGATCCTGGGAGGTCCCCTGCCCCCCCCCTCCCCCCAAAAAAGAGAAACATCTGGAATCACAGGGGCAGCTTGTCTGCTGAGCTCAGCAACAAGGATCCCTGTAGCTACAGCTCCAGCCCACTGTTAGGGGACCTAGAAGGCACTTAACAATTACTGTCTTTACTATAGTATTACAAGTGCATTTGATATCATATGTATAGTATGGTCCTTTAGATTTTACACATAAATATTTTTGGGGTAGAGTTCAGAATGAAACATATCCTCAGAGAGATAAGCATCATGATGTTTTAATTTAATTTAGTGGCTATTCCTGAAATAAAAAGATATTTTATTTAAGTAACCATGTTAAGTTTATATCCTGTTACGTTTGCTTGAATTTTAAAATCCTGAGTGATGATTCAACACCAGAGCAATAAAGCACCTCAGGTGATTGAGAAAGGTACATTCTGAACATGCAGACTGTTCGTTTCAACTGAAAGAATTTAGTCTTTGATCATGAAACTGGAGTGTTTGATTCTGCTCTCACTGAAGTCAAATAAGAGTGTCACTGTTGGATAGATGTCTGTAAAATGTTAGGATATATGTGTTGATGAGACTGCAGCTGAAATTGTTTACTGCTTTGGGTTTTGTTTCACTGTCACTGGGCTTTAAAGGTGACAAGAATATGTAAGTACTCTTATAATTACTTGGTGTTGGAACAAAAAAACCACTCGCATTGACTTCTTGGAGTTTGGCATTCCCTGTAGTCAAAAGAGGTCTAATTTTACTGAGCTATATCATTATTTTAGAATCCAATCATGTAAATATTGCTGGAAAACAATCAAGTACAGGTGTAAGCCTCAGACCCTCTGGAATTTTCCACAAGCTAGAACAATTAGTTTAAATTTTATATCTATGTATGTGTGATGTATATACACAAGTAGATGTACACACCTGCTTCTGTTACTTTCAGAAGACTTGTATACCCATGGGGATAAGCGCTGTCCCTGACTAAAGTGTACATACATGCCATTCAACAGGGACTTAAGGGTGGGCTCAGCCCCTCCATACCACCACAATGCAAATAGCAAAGGCAACTTGGTATTTGAAATCAGAGGACTTACCTACTTAGAATTAAACAGCTTCTGAAGATCTTTATTAGAGCAGGTTAATCAGCTCCTCACCAGAACACACCATCATTACAATCATGAACTTCTGTGCCCACATTTACTGAAGCAAAAGTCTTCAGTTTCTTCCTATTTTAAACAGAAAGGAAATAAATTTATATTATTTAGTCTGTTCTTTCTTTTTTTTTTGTAAAAAATTAGATACTGAGTTACCTTCAGTTCAGATGTGAACAACTACCTTTGATGTTGAATATAAATATTACATAAATTATATTTTTGAATCCCTCATGGAATAGATATGAAATTATTAGACATACAGAATGTAAACAGTAGGGCAAAAGTCTCTGAATTGACCTTTGAAAGAAAGTTATTTAAATAAGTAGAGTGAAAACAAGAGGTAAAAAGGGTGCAATTCAGAAGAGGAATCTGATTCATAATTTCCTGGAACAAACATGTAAATTTAAATTCAGCTGCTCAAAAAAAAAAAAAAAAAAAAAAGAAGAAAGGCAAATATTTACGTGATCAGAATCTCACCCAGCCCAGTCCCAACATCTGTACACATGAATAACTTTACACACTTTAGCAGCGAGAGTTTCTTGAATGGCATTGCTCAGGTAAGGAAAGTACTGTATCTGCCCATCACAACGTAATTGTTATGCGCTGTAAGAAAAGCTTTCCGGTCTAAAGAAAATAATTTCACAATCCAAAATAAACATTTTTAGATATAAAAATAAAAAATACCTTTACCTGTAGATTGTGCTATTAATAGCCATTGATTTTTAGGTCATACCTCATTAAGAGCTTCTGTACCAACGAAACATCTTTCTAGATTGACAGGTGGCTGCTTTAACGACAAAAAAAATTGCTTATTTTGAAGGTTTTTTATCATGAAAAAACCTCTCAAGCGGCCCGGTGCATTGTGATTTCCCTGGTTCTTTTCCTTCTGAGCTGTTCAATTAGTTGGAAATCTCTCTCTGATGGACTGAAGCAGCTTGAGTGAACGCCTGAGCGCACAACCAATTAGGCTCATTTGAAGTTGCAGAATTGCCTTCTTTGGTGTTAAAACCCCATGTCAAACACTGGGTCTAAGATCATTTGTAGTACAAAATGAGATTGACAGAGCAGCTGTACCAGGGGGCATGCCTGCTGGACGACTTAATTGTGGGGACTGAAGGGCCATCATGAACTGTCGTGTGGAGATTGTATCACCACTGCTGCATTACAAATGCTCTTTATTAACAGTGATCTGTAATCAATGAGCACAGGCTTTTTGCCAGAGCTCCAAAATCAGATAGGCAGCTCTCCTCACAAGGAATAGGAGGAGTCACCGGAGCAGGGTGTTTCGCTGAGAACAGGAGCAGGGATGTGCTTCCTGGCATCTTGGTAGTGTGGTGGAGCTGCAGCGAGGGAAGCAGCCACCCAATAGCACAGAGCTCTCCTCGGTCCGCTGCAGCGCATGCACCAGCTGGGTTGGCCATGTGGCAGTGTACGGGCAATCACAGATTGGCATGAATGAAACATGGTTACTTCAGGAAAACGATATTTTAGGAGTCAAAGAGACTACACCAACTCACACTGGTTTGAATAAATAGTCTTGGTGGTGGCATAATGTCTATAATTTAATGGTAATCCCACGACACAAATGACCCAAAGGAAATACAATAGGCTTAGTTTCAGCAAATTAATGAAGAAAACCCCAGTATACTTTATTCTTTTGATAGAAATCCTTTAGTGTTTTTAATAGGACATACTTCTTTTGAAAAGAGCAATCGCTTTTCACTGACACTTCCAAGTCAACAGTTTTGTTTATTCCTCCATTATTAAAACAAACATCCTCTTAGTGTAACAAACTGGGTTGTTTTTCTGGGAAGGAATCAATGTATCTGTAATAATGTTCCAAGATTACTTTGTGATGAGGTAGATGTAAACCCCAGGTCAAAGTCAACCTTAAAGTTAGCCAATATCAGCAATAGCCGACAGTAATTACCTATCCAGTGCCTTTGCTATGAGGATAGCTTCACTTCTTTTTTCCAAAGGCATTTTAATCTTTTCTCTGTCACTTTCTGAAAGAATCCCAGAGAGGGAAGTAAGAAATTTGAGTGAACAATACAGGAACAGTTCAACTAGTGTGGCAAATCACATGCAGATGAGCTCTAGTATAAGAAAATAGTCTGTGCTCCTTGACTGTATAGACTGTTAATTTTTAGGTGCATAATCTAAACTTCTGGCTTCTCATATGAGTCAGAGCGACAGGTTTCATTACAAGCATTCTTTTCTTTGGTTTATTTATTTGTTTATTTTTACCACAATTTATGACTATCTCTTCAGGTGTTTATTACAAGTATATTTTTTTTCTGAGAGGTTTATTTTGCTGTTACCAGTAATTCCCACATATTTCTAAAGTCTGTTCAAATAAGACAGATTCACATTGTGTCACTCTGCATCAGTTGCAACGTAAGCAGCAGGCAACTGAAATAAAATCATTTTAAGAAGTGTTTCTGAAGAAAATAGCTGCACATGCAATCATATTTTAAATTATCTTCAGGAAATCTCTTTTACCATAATACATACAGGAAACTTAACAGTAAACTTGACAATTTTTAGACTGCAGATTGTTTCACTTCTACCTCATAGTTCCCATATGACTC
>NW_008239110.1:3199422-3201054 GCF_000691975.1 Corvus brachyrhynchos
TCTATGTACATTGTCTAGTTCAACACCATCATTGCCTATGACTAGTGCCCCAGGAAACTACAGTGAAATCACTTACTGCTATTGTTACCAGAAATTATAAGAAAAATCCAAGTGTCTCACCAGTTTAGTGTTGGAAAAAAAAGTCACTGTATTCTATTATTTATGCAGTGTTTATTTACCTGTTGCCAGATCTTGTGAAATGTTTCTCTGTGGCAGCAATTTCTGATAGTAGAGTGTTGAAAGGTGCAGAACATGGATATATAGCTAAGAAAAGTTTTAGTATACCAAGATAATAAAAAAATGATAGAAAGCAAAATCCTTTTTTGAGTAACAGAGTACTTATTCAAGTGTATTCGTCAGCTACACTTGACCATCACATTTCATATTCGCTAGTATTTTTGCCTTGCTGTTTAGACAAGTTCACTCCAACAAAAGCAAGTGCCTAAACTGATATTCTACTGTAGTGTAAGGAAATAACTAATCATTAAATATGTGACTGAAAGTAACTGGCTATGTGTTTACTCACAATGTTGTTGCAACTAAACTGATACCTCACCCAGTCATTAAAACATATCAAATGTCAGTTTCTTTTTTCCTCTCACCATTTCTGCATATTCACTTACCATCTTTACCACCATGGCCTTACATAAACTAATTGCTGAACCACTGAAATCTGGTTCTGTTGTCTTTCTGTTACTTTTCCAGTTCCACAGTCTCGTATTTTTGTCTTGTTCACTATTTCTTACAAAACTTTACTGCTAGCAAAGATCAGAAATATAACACACATTGGCTGTGGAAAGGATGGGATGATACAATCCAGGCACAATTATTCTGCAAATTTACAAGCTATCAGCAGCCTGTGAAAGTTTTTTCCAGCTGTGCTGGTGAATAGGTACGTAGCATGTTGTCAGCATCAAGTAGAACTCTGGTTTCAAATACCAGAATGGAGATGCACAGCTCTGGAAAAAGACTGCAGCCTCCTTGAACAGGTGGTTGTCCTACCTCTTGAAGGATGATCTAATAATAAAGAAAGATTATGTTTTCTTTTATATCCTAGTTATTCTGGGAAACAAGAGAGAAAGTGAGTAGCATGGAAAGCTGTGTGAAACTCGTTGATACACTTTGAAACTGAGAACTAGAATTTCATTAAAATCATATATGGAAGCTTTTTTTTTGTCAGGCTTTGTTTAAGTCAAAATACTATCCCTTTCTCCTACTAACTACTGTGAAAGATGAGACCATGAATTTATTAAAAACATATCTTGCTTCTTTAAATCTGTTCAAATTTTTCCATGATTATTGTCTTTAAATAATTTCACAGATATAAAAGGAATGTGGCAATGCTTTCAAATTTTCATGCTCATTTGTATGCTAAATGTTTTTTGTGGTGATGCGATGTTTCTATTGTATTTTTGTATGTTCTTTGCACCCTAATGGTTCGTCCCTACCCTCCCCACTTCTACTCCCAGTTGGTTTGCCCCAGATCCAAGCCACTCCCCCGGTGCTCTCAATTTGGTTATCCCCTCCCCTTGTTCTGGCTCTTTCCCTATCAGTCATCCAAAAACCCCTCCCGGAGTTCCGGACTGTTCTGTGTCTGTCCCCCAAGCCCTCCCTAATTACCCTTATGTGGAC
>NW_008239110.1:3201100-3201439 GCF_000691975.1 Corvus brachyrhynchos
CTCTTGGAAATCCCCTAACCCCCCCCGCCCCATTGGGGCATGTATCCCTCTCCCTCCACTCACCAAAACCATTGGACCAGATGTGAGTCCATCCCTCCAGTGTCCCTCCCTCTTAATCCGCTTATTGGTCCCTAGTTAGGTTACGCCCCTTGTTCAGCCCCCTTTATAAGGCATGGTTGCTTTGCAAGTGTTGGTTGTCCTCTGTGGATATCCTTGAATAAACTTGAATTGCCTCTCATGGCAAGCCTCCTTGCTACTTTTTATTTTTCCTTTCGTTGAGGGCTGCTGGCTGCAGCAGTGCCTGGAGCCGGTGCTCCCCTGGGTAGAGCAGAGGCTTTA
>NW_008239110.1:3201463-3230798 GCF_000691975.1 Corvus brachyrhynchos
CTCCCCGCTCCTGCCGCACACCGCAGGTGCTGGCCGGGCTGAGAAGCGAGCGGTCAGTGCGACAGTTTTTCTATAGACAAATGAAATTGTTCACACCTGTGGAAATGCCACATACTTACGTGGATTTCTGTTTGGGGAAGTCAAGGATTTTTCTCTGAGCCACATTTTCTTAATAAACAGAAACAAAATTAAAACAATATACAAATGTATTGGCATTTCTAATCAGTAATCTGTGACTTTACACCTGGTTATCAAAATGAAGTTTTCTGCAAGTGGAAGTAAAGGAGAGAATAGTATCACTGGTATTCTCAAGACAAATCTTCCAAAGAGGAGTCAAATATTACAAGATAACAACAATATATAACACCACTCTACTAACAATTGTATCTGGAATATACAAACATATTTTTGAGACTTAAAAACCATTGCCAATTATTAGGTGGATTCAAGACTTCCTAGAAGAAGACTTACTTTTTAGCTAGCAGCCACGGGTATTTTATACCTTTCTCTCTGGTGCCCTGTTAAGCAATCTTTAACTAAACAGACTGTGTGTAATTTTATCATTCAGAGAATGATAAATAATAATAAGCTTCAATCTAGTTTTGAAAGGATTTTTGCATTTCTTATCTCTGCTACCTTTTGTTAGTTACCAGAATATAATGAATGTCTTAAATAAAAATATTCTGCTACTGAAGTTGCATATAAAAAAATCCAAAAATGCAATATAAAAATAATACAATTATTTTAAAAATTCTGTTGCAAGGCATCTTTTTCCTAATAAAGCTGACAGGCTCCAATAGCAATTGATTTGCAACAATACCCAGATTGGGATTCATCTCCTGTAATCGAAGGTTCCTCATTTTAGTAGTCCAAGTCACTGTGGTCTCCTTTGAGATTAAGAGAAGAAAGCACGTAACTTCAGAAAACAATTCGTGTAGCCTATCTTAATAAAACCACTTTAAGATTAAACTGATTGCTTGTTTCTCTCATTGACTATATATGGTCCCTAGACAGTCTAACCTGAATTTAAGAAACTAACTTTTAACATCTAAATTAGGGAAGATGAACCTTTGCCCAATCTGTAAAGTTGCTTAATTTACAAGCAAGCCAGAAAATCTGCTGCTGTAGCTGCGTGAGACAACATCAAGGCCACTATAGTGACCCTGAAAGCTTTTACCTCTTCATTTTTGCTCCAGTAAGTCACTAATATGTCCCTGATTCTCAGCTATTAATTTCTTTTTTCATAGATTATGCTTTTCCATATGTAAGGACATGTTGACATGGTTCTCTGAATAATGTTTAACATTAGCAGCAACTTTTGTGACCAAGCAGGATTTAAAACATAAGAAAATCTTTGCTCATTTATGGTTTAGAAATTCTTTTTTTCAGGAGCCAACATGCTAATCATATAAAAAAATATAAAATGAAGAATGACATCCAGGAGAAACTCCTAAAAGTGGTAGAATCTCCAGAAAGAAAATATGCAGAACATGAACAGGCCACAGATAACTTCAAAGTACCATTGTCTCAACCTATTTTGTTCATTTTATAGTTCTATTATCAATCCTATTTATAGATATTTGCAATGATAAAAGACCCAAAAATAGGAAGTCAGACCAACTTCATGAGAAAACATGAAAGAACAGTAATAGTATATTTCATGAGTAGTTTAATTTGTCTTCAACTTTGATGTGGGTTCTTGCAAATGATTGTCCATTTGGATTAAATATGAGCCATTTTTTAGCATTTTCTTAGTATTGTTTCTTGAGTGAAAACTGGTATTTCTTACATTTATATAGAAGAAGAAGGTTTCCTCCAGTAGGAAAAGTACCTAAGGAACCAATGTTTCAGTTTATTGCTCCTATCAGGTGCTTTATTCTTTTAATCATTTAATCTGTTAACAAAACTATTTTATTTATCCAAGTGGAAGCCTGATCTGTGTACATTGTGTATCACTCACCTATGTTGTGTCACACATCAGTGTCAAAACTTCTGTGATCTGTTTATTGCATGTACTCCTCTTCTGTTTCTTGCCAAACTTCTAGTCACACATAAATGCTGTTTCAAATTTCAAATGCTTCAAATAGATTTTTCAATGTTATTACACAAATTATGATAAGATATAATGGTAGTATATAAATTGCTGTTGTAGGTTGGAAGCATCCAAACAGTTACTCTGCAGTGAAAATGAGTCCTACCTTGTTTCTAATATCAGAGGATGTTTCTATTGTTCTTCACCACGATCTTGAGTGATAATGCACTTAATGACTCACATTATAGGCACTTCTTCATAGACCTTTTCCTGAGAAATATAATGGAAAAGTCAGTTATTAGGGAATGCAGATGCATCTTTTCAGATCCTGAAACTGTAGACTTCTGGACTTAATATGCAGATATATGGGCTAGGTTTTTTCCTCTTTTGTTTTTCATGTGGCTAATTATTACATTTTTTCATATGTTCTGCATCCTTTGTTAATCTCTTATACTTCTTCCTCCTGGTTTGTTTGGGTTTTTTTGTTTTTTTTTTTTTTTTGGTTAGTTTGATTTCCCATCAGCTTTCTTCACACTACCTTCTTTTCCCTTCCTCTACTTTTTAAAAAATATTTTTTCAATATCTCTCTTCCTTTCAAATTTTGCTCATCATATTGAGTGGATTTGTCTCAACATAGAAATGCTAGGTATTTTGTCTAAGGCAGTTATCTCAGCTTTCTTAATGGTCAGCAGAGAATAAGTAAGTTGACCAAAGTTATTTATACTGTGAACTTTATACATCCGCCTCTGATAGGGTCATGTGAAGCCTCATAGCAACCTCCACAACTTTAAGACAAAAACAGTGACTAAGGATCTCTGTCTCATTACTGTTGGTTTCCTTTATCCTTTCTTTGATTTTCACCTTCTCCATGCATGGTTTCAGTGTGTCGGATTAGATTGAGAATGTTGCAAATATGTAGGGACCACAGGTTTTTATCCTTTAAGTCAGCTGGTACACTTTAGATACTCTCTCTTTTCACTAATACTCTCCCAGGTGTTGATGGGATGGGGTGTGGACTAGAGACACAGGTATTTGTTGGGGTGGGTCAGCCCACTCTTGGGCTGAGGCCATGGAATGCCAATCAAACCAGGGCCATCCATTGGGTGGATTTCCCCACCCAAGACAGTGGGTCGGAGGGCGGATCAGGGATTGGCACTGAAGTCTAGGCTGCCTCCCCCTGGGCGGTCCCCAGGTTTAAGCTACCTCCCCCTGTTTTGGAAGGTTCTCCTTTGTTCGGTTTTTCATTGGTTCCCTGTTGTGACTCCCGCCTCCTTGTTTTCCCCATTGGTTCCAGTTCAATTGTACTTCCCCCTCGACTGTACCCCGTTGGCTGTTTCCCTTTTCCCCGCCTTGTTCCACCCCCGCTTAAAAAGCCATGCACGGTTTCTCTCTGGGCTTTTCTGGTCCCTGGACCCTCCGGCAATAAACCTGTGTTGGAACCCACACCAGAGGCCCCTCTCTATTCCTTTAGCTCCAGGCTGCCGCGAGCCCAGGCACCGGCTGCCTGTCGTGCCTCCTCTGAGGAGGAAGCAGCACGCGCGCCCAGCTTGCGCCCTCCTTTGCCACCGAAGGCATTCCTTGAGGACGTCATGGAAGTGACGCTGCGTTCCCTCTGACCAAGGGCGCACCAGAGCTCGACCCTTCGAACCAGCCTGCGTCAGGCTTTCACCTGAAACAGAAGACAGACAACTTTTCCTGGGGTGGCTGAGCAGCATTTTGTGGGTTCCTTACCAAGGTCTGTAGGGACACATTCTGAGGATGAAAACACATTTCTTCTCCCTGAGATTCTCTCAGAGTTTTTTTCCCCAAGAGAAAAATGAATCAATTTCATCAAACATACTGCATTTAACTGGAAAAGGGAAAAAAAAGGAAAAAAATCTATGGGACAGTTTTATCTTTCACATTTTAATAAATTTCCTACACAGATGACTGGTAAGTTAAATTCAATTTAGTCAATCACAAAATGATCAGTGTTTTAGAGAAATGCTGTATTTAGAAGTAACACAATTTCTGGCAAGTCATACAGCTTTTCTAGGCAATTAAAGTTGATATGCACCTTTGGTTATCCTTTACATCACTTAAAATATAGTCTAACTCCTTCCAAGAAAATTGTAACTACTTTTTCTAAGACAAAATATTAAAAAAATCTGCATGGGTATTAAGCATCTTTATTTTATTATTTCGCAGTAACTTCAAAACACTGAGGTTCCAAAAGCCTAGTCAGATAAGTGAAACACTTCACTCACTAGTAAATACTTCAGAAATGACCATTAAGCATCCCACAGTCACAACAATCACTTTTCAACTAAGTCTTCTTTCCTCGCCTAAATCAGAGCAAGAATCCAAAAAATTAGATTGAGAAGTTCAAGAAGAAGTACATGTGCAGAAGCTGATGAAAGGAAAGCAGAACATGCTAGGTAGGAGAAATGAGGGAAGACAGCAGGTAAACAGAAAATCCTCTTCACTTGAAATAGCTGGGACACCCCAACTTAAAGCCTTGCGGCTGTAAAAAGTCTCTTGGGGCTTTACTGATCTTAAGAGCTCAGTCTCAGTTTTGAAGGAGAGATATATTTCCATTGTTTTCTGTACTGAATTATACTGTCACAGCTGCACTGACAGAGCCATGGTATAATTTTTTCCAAAAAAAAATCATAAAAAGAGAGATCTTGTTTGTTATGTTTGAAGCACTTTCTCTGAATGTTCCTCCAGCAAGGCAAACGTTATTTCAGAATTTTTCATCATTGTGCAATGCAAGTACTAAAGTGCATGAAAGTACCCCTCCTGACTTTTCTAAACTGTCCCACTTCCTCCAAAAAATCAAACCAGATGACAGTTCGGTTTCTTTGTTATTAGGAGGAGTGGGAAGAGTCTAATGTTGTATACATCCTCAGACCATTATTTCTGTGCCAGCTTGAATTTCATAATTTAATTCAATTCCAGTAGGGCACAGCACAGCAATACATTTCATAAAACAGTAAACTATGCAAACATGACATCGAAGTTATAATGCAGTATTCATATGCATGCTGAGTTGTCATTTTTATAACACAGCATTTTCACCAGAGGGACACTTAATTAAAAACAGTTTCTTTGTATCTGGTATCGAACTAGTACCAACAATTAATTCATTCTAACGCTATTTTTCTATCAGGAGCTAGTCTTTAATTGTGTTGAAAAAAGCAGCATGCACATTTGATTTAAATTAAAGAAGCCATACTAAGGCTCAGCTAGAAGCAAAAAAGTGGATAACCATTTTGTAACAGTGAAAAAAAATCCCAACCATATACAAACTCCAGGAGACCACTGCTGAAGAGAAAAGAGACTGTCAACATTATACTGTGTAGAAGATGGACACGTGTAAAAGTAATCTCTTAACATTATTGTCTCTAAATTATTTAATGTGAACAGTATCCTTACCTAAGACAATACCCAAATAAAGGTATTCCCTGCCTCTAATCTCTGACTCAGATACACAGGGGATTGCAGCCTGTAGAAAGTGCTAAGGCTAGAAATGTTGGGTTTGCAGATTTTCTTTTCTCCCTCTTAAATTCACTTCTGTGCATTTGAAGAGAAGCAGTGCTTTAGCAGGCTTTTGAACGAGGACAAGGTGATGGGTTCTTAAATAAAGGGGTTAAAAATGATCCCTGTATTGTAACAAACATGGGATACTACAGAGAAAAATATATATGGCTGCTGCTGGTGAAAACACTGGAATGTGTTAAGTAGGGATTGGATGTTTTTAGGCAAGAAGTTCAGAAAATCTTTTCACAGAAAGTCTCAGTAAGATTTGGACTAACACTTTTTTTGCAGGAGATTTCTGTGAATATCTGCTGCCAGATATATCAGGCTTCCAGAACCAGATGGCTGGCCAGACATGAACCGGAGCTTTTTACCTGAGAGAGACCCTTCCTTCGTACCTGCTGCCTCCATGCCTTATATCACATCCCTGGGACATCACACAGTGCAAAAAATCTTGGCCCCAGTTACAGGGAAATGCTCTTCCATCTGTGTTATGTTTCATTATGAAAATTCTTAAGATGTTTGTGCCTCCTTTGTGTATAACTCCCATTGAAGTCAAAAGAAGACTAACAACCAAGTTGGCCTCATTAGCTTTTCCCACAATCATATTATGGTAATTTCTCACCTCTCTGTGGCACTGATGCCTTTTCCTGGTTTTAAAATCAAGAATCAAACAGTTAGAAGGGAAAAAGGGATTTTACCTCTGTATTTATTTTAAGGATCCTTAGGTGCACCACGTCCAGGTGGAATGCGCCGAAATGCCCACTGCAATGCACACCCACAGTCGATCGGGTATAACATTATAGGTCTCACTAATTAGCATAGCTATCAAAGATTCCCCAATGAGAGGCTCAATTGAGAGCCCCCCTCCCCAAGGAACCTTCCCCTGGATGGTTCTATCTCAGTTTACAGGATGTGTTCTGGAGAGGACCTTGGTGTCTGGGGCATTCTGATCTGTAACTACGAGGCTTCTAAGATGTTTAGTCTCCTAGCTTGACAAATAAGTCTAAGAATGTAGGCTTAAAAACACTAAGAATACAAAATCTATAAAAAGGTATAAAAGGGGTATAAAAGAAAAGACAAAAAATCATCATGGTATTAGCACAGTATGTAATTTATCTCTTTCCAGATCTCCTCTGTGAACTGCTACTTTCCTTCACAGTTTCTTGTTTAGGATTTACTTGCATTATGACATGTTATTCTTACTGCTTCTCAAATATGTTGTCTTTGTGTTCTTACTTTGAACTATTTGGAAAACTACTTAATATTTTTCTGCCAAAAAGCAGAATAGATTCATGGATCCAGTGATTATGCTATATCTAACCTCTCAAATCATGCTTTCCTCTTCACATCTGAGTTTTCAGCTGTGCTTTTGACAAAAACCATAGAGAGTATCAAGCTAAAAGTCTGATATAAAAGTCTGTAGCATAGACAACACAGCCTATGCATCACTGTTTGTATTACTCGGCCCTTGTTCAGTAAGTGATGTCTTCGTCTCAAGAGTTAGCAGGAGGGCAATCAAGATAAAATCCATAATGCTAATTTATTGGGAGGAACAAAATATGGTGGATTGACCCTGGCTGGGTGCCAGGTACCCAACAGGCCGCTCTGTCACTCCCCTCTGCAGCTGGACAGACGAGAGAAAATATAAAAAGAGATTCATGGGTTGAGATAAAGACAGGGAGAGATTACTTGCCAACAGCCATCATGGGCAAAGGGGACTTGACTTGGGTAAATTGATTTAACTTACTACCAATAAAATCAGAGTAGAATAATGAGAAGTAAAACCAAATCTTATAAAACACCTTCCCCCATCTCTCACTTCTTTCCAGGCCCAACTTTACTAATGAGTCTCTACCTCCTCCTGCCAGAGACTCAGGTGGATGGAGAGTGAGGGTTGGGAACAGTTCATGACACGTTGTCTCTACTGCTCCTTTCTCCTCAGGGGGAGAACTCCTCACACTTTTCCCCTGCTCCAGTGTGGGGTTCCTCCCGCAGGAGACAGTACTCCATGAACTTCTCCAACATAAATCCATCCTACAGGTTCTTCATGAACTGCTCCAGTGTGGGTCCCCTCCACAGAGTGCAGCCCTCCAGGAACAAGGCTGCTCCAGTGGGTCCCCCCACAGGGCTGCAAGTGCTGCCAGCAAACCTGCTCCAGTGTGGGCTCCTCTCTCCACGGGTCCACAGGTCCTGCCAGGAGCCTGCTCCAGCACAGGCTTCCCCACAGGGTCACAGTCTCCTTTGGGCATCCACCTGTTCTGGCATGGGGGGTCCTCCATGGGCTGCAGGTGGAACTCTGCCCCCCCTGAACCTCCATGGGTTGCAGAGACACAGCTGCCTCGCTGTGGTCTGCACCAGGGGCTGCAGGGGAATCTGTGCTTCGACACCTGTAGCACCTCCTCCCCCTTCTCTTCTTTGCATTCTTCTTTTCTTCTCCCCCCTTTCACTCCTCTCTTCTCTTGCTGAAGTTGCTCCTTCCCAATAACATCTTTTGTGTTATTGCAGAGATACCACCACCGTCACTGATGGGTCTGCCAAGGCCAGTGATGGGTCCCTCTAGGAGCCAGCTGGCATTGGCTCTATTGGACACTGGGGAAGCTTCTGGCAGCTTCTCACAGAAACCACTCCTGTAGCAGTCCCCCTGCTAAATCCTTGCCACACAAACCAAATACACTTCACATCTGAAGTGAATGCAGAATTTAGGTACCTGTATAAAAAATATGGAGTGAATCTACTTGCTCCTTTCTCTGCTATGTTGTCTATGCACCTCGTTGCCTGTCACACAGGTTTTTAACAAAAAAGTTATTTCGCTAAACAGCAAACATTCCCATTTTGCTGACTTGATGTAAATATGGTTGTGTGACAATAAACCTGAGTGTGTTTCTTTGTTTCCAAAGTCTGTTCTGAGCATGCCCAAAATAACAAGAGCTCTTGGTGTTACCCCACTCTTTAGTTAGTGGTACTTTAAATGCTACAGGCATGAGCGGAGCCCGTTGCAGGATTTACAACTGACCCACAAACAGCTGTCTGTTTTGGTCATTATGAATCTGCAATTTTTGAAGGCTGTAAAAGAGAATGTATCCACCTAAACAGTGTGAATTTTACTTCCGTGTTTGAAGTGGCATCTGTCTACCTAAACATGACCGTTACCGAATGTATAAACATACATCTGAAGAAATGAAATATTATGTCCTTTAAGCCAGAAAATTAGTCATTTTTTTATACTGACAGAAAGACTTATTGATGTCTCGATTTTTATTTTATTTATTTTATTTTATTAGAGAAAGCAATAAGCAGTCTGATGCTCTCCCTTCACTGATTATACAGGGAGCCTGGGTGCAGTCTCCTGTAAAGATGGGTGAGATTAATCTAATTCTTCATTTCTGAGATCTAGGCATAGTGCCAATAATAGTTGCCACATACAAGTTCTGGCTATTATTTGGAACTTATTAGAAAATTAGTGTTTTTCTGGCCTAAAGAAGAAAATAAAGGTAGAGATACACCAATATTTTTGAGGTTTTTTTGTCATCACAAACCTTTTGGACAGCCCATCCTTAAATTGCTTTGTAGATTAAATGCTAAGAAGTCATGTAACACCAATTGTTGTATTTTTTACAGACATGGTTACATAGAGCACTTATTTCAGTTTCAGTTTCATTTTTATATATTTTCAGGCTGCCCATAGCAATTTATTTGTGGCCATGGTAAGTTCTGACCAATGCATTTGGGCAAAAAAGACATCTTAGAATACCATTTGATGAATAGTCAAAGGAAACTATTTCTCACAGTGCTCTAATAAACACTGGTAGCTAACCAAATGGGAAACAGCTCTGCAGAAGACCCAGGGACCTAGTTCTGGCCTACTTGGTACAACACAGCCATGAATTTACTGGAGGCCAACAAAGATGAAGAAATGTATCATATGTCTATGAGAAAAGGCTGGGAGAGATGGGGTTGTTCAGCCTGGAGAGTAGAAGGCTCAGGGGTATCTGATCAATGTGTGCCCACACCAGCCTGGAAATGGGAGATGAAAAAAATAGAGCCAGACTCTTCCCAGTGTGGCCCAGAAGAAGAGTCTATGAGCATAAGCTGAAGTTACATGTAAACATTAGTAAGTTTTTCTGCATTGGAGGTGACCAAGCAGTGGCACAGGTTCCCCAGAGAGGCTGTAGAGTTTCCATACTCGGAGATATTCAAAACCCAACTGGACACAGCTCAGAAAAACCTGCTTCAATTGACCTCACTTTGAGCAAGGAACTTGGACTAGAGATCTCTATAGGTACCTTCCAACCTCAGTCCTTCTGTTATTCTATGATTCTGTAATTTACTTTTTCAACAAGAAAGAAACACTGCTATAAAAGCAAAAATTTTTCATTAAAAATAGTAATAAAAATAAGCAATTTTACATAGAAATTCCAATAGAAATTTCCATTTCTGGTGTTCAGGAAGATGGCATTTTTAGAAAATTTTTTGTTGCTTTGCAGAGGGAATAGATATAAATCTAATCTATTTTTGTTACCCAGAGAACTTAATACAACAAGGTTGAATTTATTATAAGGGAAGGCAGAGAAAATTTACTGTCTGTGTAGGCAAACATGCACAAAAGAGCATAAGAAAGTAATTATGTAATGCTCTGATTTGACATGCAAGTAAGTATAAACTAATACTGACTTGAGCCTCCTAATCATGTTCACACTGATTCAAATGAAAATGTATGTTTTCTATTACAATGATTTTACCACTGATTTAATGGAATTTCTCTCCAGCTAAGAGTGATTATTAGTCACAGAAGTGTTGTAATGTTCTGACCCTTTCAAACTTTTGCTATGAAACAGTTGTTATTGCATTTCTAATGGCCAAATAGTTGCAGTTGGATTCACATAATTTGACAATTACCTTGCAACAGAATGTCCATATGTAATTTAGAGTTTACTTAAGATGTCCATTTTCAGAAATGCAGCAGAAAGTACTTAGTCTATTGATTGCAGTAAGCAGTTAACTGGTTTAGAAACATTCCTCTCCACAGATTTGACAGGATCATTTACAATAGCATTCAGCAAGACAAAACAAATAAAGATAAATCATTTGAAGACCGACTGCTATTCTTAAATATTTTTATACCTTTCATTCAGCTGTAACACTGATAATATATTTTTTGAACAGATGACACTGTATAACCATTTCTTGACATTGCATTCCTATTAAGTGGCTAAAGGATTTCCTATTCTCTCATTTTTACAATATTCTGGTTGGTTTAGGTTGTTTTGTATACTATAGGGCAAACCTATGATAGCAGACCTACACAGGACGTCATTATATATATTTCCTATAGATCTTGGTGCTAAAATACAGAATTGAAGAATCACAGAATATCCTGAGTTGGAAGGAACCTATAAAGATCTTCGATGTCCAACTCCTGACCCTCACAGGACACCCCAAGAGTCACACCATGTACCTACAAGCATTGTCCAAATGCTTCTGGAACTCTGTCAGGCTTGCTGCTGTGACCACTTCCCTGGGGAGCCTGTTCCATTGCCCAATCACCTTCTGGGGGAAGAACCTTTTCCTAATATCCAAACTAAACCTCCCCTGACTCAGCTTCAGGCCATTCCCTCTGGTCTTATCACTGGTCAGGAGAGTGAAGAGATTGGTGTCTGCCCCTTCACTTCCCCTCATGAGGAAGTTGTAACTGCGATGAGATCTTCCCTCAGTCTCCTCTGCTCCAGGCTGAACAGACCAAGTGACCTCAGACGCTCCTCATATGGCTTCCCCTCAAGGCCCTTCACCATCTTTGTAGCCTTCCTTTGACACTTTCTAATAATTTAATATATTTCTTATATTGTGGTGGCCAAAACTGCACTTGAGGTGAGGCTGCCCCAGTGCAGAGCAGAGCGGGACAATCCCCTCCCTTGCCTGGCTGGTGATGCTGTTCCTGATGCACCCCAGGACAAGGTCGGCCTTCCTGGCTGCCAGGGCACAGCTGAGTCATACTCAACTTGCCATCGACCAGGACCCCTGGTCCCTTTCTGTGGAGCTACTTTTCAGCATCTCGTTCCCCAGCCTGTACATACATCCAGTCCCAGGTGCAGAATCTAGCTAATCCAGGTTATTTCTGCTAAACTTCCTAGGGCTGGTGATTGCCCAGCCCTCTGCTTTGTCTAGGTCTCTCTGTGGGGCCTCCCTAACTGAAACTAGTGGCAATGTAAGTGGGTTGGAGATGTAAGTGGGTTGGAGAACACCACTGGCCCCCGAGTTTTTATATTGCTTTGCATTTACTGGAGACAACACCAGCAGTGAAGAAACCGCAGTCACAGCATGGCCACAGCATGTCCCTGTGTTCACAGTGAGAAGAGATTTTGCACGTTCCTGTAGACTTATGTTATGATCTTAGCAAAGTTTGCATGGATAAGCTTGTGCCATTCAGCACAACGATGAAATGTCAAGGTAGAGCTGTACTCTGAAGTGACATAAATGCATTAATATTGTATGTCCAGCAGCAGCTGCTCTGGCACTAGGGCTGTTCATAGATCTTCAGCTTTTTTAATACTTAGCAAAATAATAATATTTTAGTTTCATGGACATAATGAAGATAAGTCTTTTTTTTTTTTTTTTTTTTTTTTTTTTTTTTTTTTTTTGTTACAAAGACATGTTTAGGGAACTTGGTCAACTGCCAGTTCAAGAGAAATACTAAATGTGAGAAGAACTTTAGACATACATTAGCTAGATAAATAAGATAGCTTGAAAGCTCCTTTCCTCACTGTAGGATAATCAAGGAACTTGGTCAACCTCCAATTCAAGATATTTATTTGACTTGCTGCAAGCTGCAAAGGAATATAAAATACCCTATAGCATTTGGAAAAACAGAACTAAAACAGTCAAGCCTGAAGGAAAAATACACTTGTGAATACCAGCAGCCAGGGATAATCCATCACTGATGCAGAACCCCACAATCCTGACAGCCTGCATTGATTTGGTTTGATATTTGTAGTCAGATCTTGCTCCTGAAAGCAGTGGAACAGTCCTCTGTGACACTACAGTTATGACAGCAGACCAAATTACTTCATCTTCCAGAGCTGAAACTCTAATTTGGCTTGCCAAAGCTTGGAAATACCCTTAAATATTTATTTCTTTTAACCATGGAAAGGGTTTAAAATTCACTTAGTCAAATATATGCAGGACTGTATTTTTTAGTTTTGTGTACTTCATCATAAGGCTTCCCATAATCACTTTCTCAATCAATTCTACACTGAGGCATTTGAGAATAGGCTGCTAAAGAACTGCAAACAGCCTGTTATTCACACACAGGGCTGTAAAAAACTACCCTGAAAGAGCAGTTGGTGCTAGTCTTTAGATTTCTCACTTGTGTTTTGCATCTGTTGTCTTTCCCAAGCTTTACTTTCTGAGTCACAACACATAAAATGCCTAGAAAGCCTTTCAAGCTCTAAGTCATGTTTGTTTGTGGATTTTATTACCTTGATTCTAGATTAAATTTTATAAGACATAATGAATGACATATGTCTAGTTGTAGATTCACCAAGCTACATTTTGTCTCTTTCAGTATCATGATATGGTCTGAGAGGGTCAGGAGAATGTCCTGGCCCTTTGCCCAGTGATTTTCCACTTGCTGAGAGGGAGATCTAGAAACAGTGCATCTCCCCCTCTTGCCTTGGAGGGAGCCACAATGTACACCACCACCTTTTTGGACCCGAACATGCAAGCGACCGAGCAGGAAATCCACACCACTGAATTCACCTGCTCCTCATTCCAGAGAGGAAGTGTCTTTGGCTGAAGGGGAAGCACCAAGGAGGAGACTAAACTCAGTTCAAGTGTTACAGGATTTGCTGTACAAAGTGTTTAATTTTGGCTTTTTGGTCACACAGAGTCAGAATATTTCATGGTACCTTCATAAAAACTTTTCATGGTCTCTAAATAGATATTTTCTGCTTTTAAACCTCAGCTCAATTATGTGGATATAGGTTTTGTAACTCAAAAGGGCCTGACATGTAGGTGAATAAGGAGACTAATCATTTTTGCTGTAAAGAATAAAAATATGTATATTTTCTCATGCTTAGTAGAGTGTAATAGATATCCTAGATGATAAAGGCTCGCAATTGTAGAGTAGCTAAAGTAGGGCTGGTCAGTTTAAATGAATTAAAACCCCTTTAATTCCTTGGAGGCCTCTCAATTTCTTTTCAGATTTAAACTGTAGTCACAGCCTCCTGTTAACTAATACTCATGCTGTGGATTTTCCATCCTATTCATCACAAATTCCTGCAGTAGTGGGAATGGGGGAGAGGGAGAGGAAGGACTTCAGCTCAGTTATAAATCACCGAGAAGTGACTGACAAATACCAAGGCAGACCTTTGCAGAGTGCTGTGCTGGAGATGGCACATTGCCAGGCAGGCTGCAGATACACATGGTGCTATCTCTGAGCAATTTTAGGGAAATGATACGTTTATTCTAAAGTAAGGAGGGGGTGGTGGGGGCGGATGGTTCTTAATGGAGCTCTTGTCATTTCAGTTTTAAGACAATGGAAAAACTATTGGGACTGGCTTTTCCTGTTTTGTTTCATATGCAAATAAGAAAAAAATGGGAAAAAAAGAAGAAAATTCCATATCATACACAGTGAAAGATAAAAGAGACAATAAGATTTATTTAGTTTGTTCTAAATATGTTGTGCATTTAGTGCTTCATCTCCAGATTTTGGTCATATTTCCATGGTTTTGTATGTAATATATTTGACTTCCAACATATTTTATGTTTCAGAAGAAAACATTTTCGCTTGAAGTAGAAATCTGACTTTGAAACCACTTTAATCCAATTAATTATATATCTTATATATATTTATTAATATCTCTAAATATGGTCATTTATATGATTTATGTACACATCTGTCTGATCACAGTTTGGTACTTGCCTTATAGCAACAAGTATGCAACATGAGGCTTAAATTATAATTCTTCAAGTCTGTGCCATTTTTTGTTGATCATTACAAGAGGACAGGTTGATCATATGTCAACATAGACACTAATATATACAGTCAGTGAGTCTACTTTGTGTTGCTTTACTTAATGGGCCACAATAATATATAAAATCTGAATAGAAGAGGGAGGAATTAAAGAAAATCCAAAAAGAAAGAGTCTGTCTCTGCACACTTTTCTACTAATATTATGGCTCATAGGCTATGCAACTCACATTTATATCCTGTCAAAAACTGCTTTTTTCCTGTGAATCAATATCAATTTTTTTAAATCACTTTTTTTTGAGGAAAAATGTATTTTTTCAATCAGTTTTATTTATGCTAATAGCAGAAAAATAAATGAATGAAAAAGAATACAGAACTATTTTCAGGGTTCAAAAAAAATACAGAAAGGAAGCATTCAAATCACAATCCCTTTCATCTTTTGCAGCTTACTGATCACAGGCAGAAGGGAAAAATGTGGAACATATTCCAGATTTCCTACTTGACTGCTGTTTCAGTGCCAAGAGGAAAATAAGTAAAATATCATGTAAAATGTTAAACATTATGAGCCAAATATTCTTCAGGGGGTCTGGAGGAAAGACGGCCAATAGAAAATGCTTTTCAATAGTGGTAATGATATTAACTTCCTTTCTCAAAGACTTTGGAATACATAGCTCAAAAGTGACAAGTATCTCTAACAATTAATAAAAACAAATCCCCTCAGCATTCTTACAAAACTGACTATTCAGCACAAATCACAAAAATTGAGGAAGCCAATTTCAGGCAAATTTCCAAAAAATTAAAATCACTGCATTTCAGAGGTGATGAAAGTGTTAGTTACGAAGCAGATTGCTTAGTGTTCCTTCTCTTCATATCTTAAACATGGTTCTTGAAGTTACCCAAGCAGATGCTTGCTCTTGCTGGGGTTCAGGATAAGCCAAGCACAGGGACCTTGGCTGGCAAGTCTAGTTATGCCAGTGCTGGTTTTCCTTGTGCCTGTGAATAGGCATTGGACAAGGATCAAGAGCTATCACTGGGATGAAAACAGCTTGCATTTTAACAGCAAAAAACAAATATAAGAACTGAAATTTAAGAAGTCAGTAAGGCAAGCCAAACTTTAAAATTACTTATACAGTTGGTTAAGGTGATTTTTGTTGCTGTTGTTATATCATATAAATCAAATTCAAAATAGGCATTGTGAGTCCATTTTACTTGATGCCAGGAAAATCTACATGTTCAAGAGAAGAGACAAAGAGAACGTATCAGGGTGTTTGTTTTCCAAAAGAAATGAAAAATCCACAACTGCAATTCTGCCTGTCTGTCATCCCTGGCTGATTACTTGTAGCATCCAGCAGAGATGATCAGAAAGGGATTTGAATGAAAGTAGGTTAGCAACTTTGCAGTTTTATTTAAGGAGAAAAACCTGTGTGACCAGAGCCATAATATCAGCCATGGAGGTGATCAAGTGCAGAAGTGGATACACTGGTCTTCAGTGTTAGGAGGACTGGAAATAGACGCATTAAACCCCACACTGGGTAAGCAGCTATGAAGAAGGATACAGAAAGGCTGGACTGCATAATGTGGAAACATTTATAAAGTTTCTAAGACAGTCATGGTCTCTTCAACGGAAGGGAGTAGAAAAATCACTTTATGTGCTGAGATTGGCATGGATTATTTGGACCTGAGAGGAGAAGTGACAGAAAAAAAGATTGACATCTCTGCAAGACAGGTCAGAAGAAGGCAGTGATCAAGGAATTACTTACCATCCTCCAATATCATTCAAGAGAAAGTGACTTTGCCACCTCCATGAACAGCCAGACAGACCTTTTTTTGTTTATTCCTTTTAGTCACAAGCAGGGATGGGCAGATGCATCAGACTTTGAAACTGTGTTGTGGTTTAAACCATGCACATAGTCTAATACACATGTATCACACAGACCTGCTGAGGAGTTTAACTAGTCTTGAAGGAGTCAAAGTTTTAATACACATTACCATAATCTTGACAGGCAAAGTCCACTCTTTCTAAGGACTATCAAATTCTTTGGATATTTGGACTGTGTATAAGCAAATCAAAAACTTATTTAAATGAGAGTAGTGTGGCTGTAGCCATGCCACAGCAGAGCCAGACAAAATGCACACAGGCAACATGAGTGCTCCCCATGTGCCTCCACAGTGTCTCCCAGGCTCAGCAGAGCTGGGCAAGCTGCAGGAGATTTTGTGAAGTGGAAAATCCCTTGGCATTCAAGATCAGATCAGCAGTGTGCCGTCGCTTGTTGACAAACAATCAGCTCTCATTTTGAGTCAGAGCTCTTTCAGCTGAAGCCTATGCAACATATGACATGTTTATTCACCCAGGCTAACCAGAAAGCAGAGCCTTAAAGATTTATTTCACTTTATGTTTAATTTACATTCTAAAAATTGTATCACAGACAGTTGCTATTTGTCTTTGTATCAGTACAGGGACCTAAACCAGAAGAATTTTAATCATAATTTACTATTATTTAAGCTTGTTTGGGAACAGAAAAAACTGTACCTCAATAATTTGTCAAGTGAACGATTTCTACTTGGGATAATAAATATTTCTGAAGAAGTGACCTGATCATCTCTGTGATCTATTGACTCCTTATAAGAGATGAGAGAAAAGAAATTTAAAAGAAGACTGACTAACATAAGTCAGCATCGTTATTCACGCTGAAAAAAGTGAATTCACAGACATCATTTTATCAAGATGTTTCCAGATAAAAAATGTTTGAAATCACTGTTCTGAATTAATCTGTAATCATATTTCTGTCTGCATTCTTTCCAGAATAAATGGTAAAAATCTCACACATTTAGCATGGAGGAACTCATTTAACACCAAGGACTCATCACTTTATGGAATTTTCATTCTCTATTTTTTTTAGTTACAAAAATAGCATTATAATTCAGCATATCAAAAATGTATTCATGTGAAAAAAAGAACAGGACAAAGAAATAGGAAGTGGTATTTTTTACTTTATTTCTTCATTTTTTTCTGGAAAAAAGAGATTTTAAAATGGTATTTTAAAAAACCTATTTTTTCATTCATATACTATTTTTGTATAATGTAGTGAGTCTGACAGTTTTAAAGGAGCTTTTCTCACCAAAGTGGCATGGTAGGTAAGTAGGCAGAAAATTTATAAATTATAGATAGATAGATAGAAAATTTTCTGCTTCAATGTGACTAGATCTTTTTCCAAAGAACCCCAAAAATATTCTTGAGGTAAAAGACATCTCTTTTAGCAAAGAAAGGACAGTGAGGAGGTATGCAAAACCACTATGACCTAGCAAAGCAGGGTATCATTACCCTTGTCCTTCAGAGTGCCTACAGAATACATATGCCATCATACGACTTGTTCATCTTTAGGATTTGTGGTTCTAACCTGTGCTTTTACCTTCAGAAATGCTGACTAATTGCATGTTTGCTAATATGCCAGTTCAGTGTCATTTAATGAGATAAGCAGCATAATTTCATGTACCCTGTCTTAGGATGCTTCGCAACCCAACCATCAAATTTTTTGACGTGCTGGGAAGATATTTTTTTCTCTTTGGGTACCACTTGTTCATTTGAACCATCACTGCATTCTTAAAAACCTAAACTGCCTGTACAAATAAAAACAAAAAAAACATCTACCTTTATTTTTAATTCAATTACATGGAACAAAACACAGCACCAGAAATGGAGCAAGATTTATCAACAAGCCTGGAAACACCTGGAGACTTGCAAGTAAAATGCACACAGAAACAAAAAGGGCCATCACAACACCACACTGTAGCTGCACTTGAATTGATGCTCATAAGGAACATACAGTCATGTATTTTCTACTGATTCAACCAAGAATTCAGTTTTGTCCAGGTTAGCAGCTCATAAAGGTTTCCATAATGGAAAATGTAATAGTCCAGCCTTGGTGATACAGCAAAGCTGACCATGCCAGCCAACTGCCACACAATGGCATCTCACCACAGAAGCACAAGGCAGCTACAGAGGAGCAGAGTGGAAAAGAAGTATTTCTGGACTAAATATAATGATCATGGTTGCTGGACTTGATGATCTTAGGGGCCTTTTCATACAAAAATAATTCTATGATTCTATAATCTATTTGCCATTAATAGCTAGCATCCTTCCAAAAATGTGGGCAGTCTCTGGAACTTTTTATTAATTTTGGAGTAGACAGTAGACAGTCTTTATACAAAGTCCTGTTACAGAGAGTGACAGCGTAAATATATGCAAAATTAATAGATGTTTCCAGTGTTTCTACTTCCTTTCTTTACTTTCATCTTGACTTGGTGAAACATGGAATATTTTCTTGGAAAATTTCATAAATATGAAGAGAGAAAAAAGGAAACATAAAAGCAACCCTACAGACTTACTGGTTGCTTTTCTTGACACCTAGTTCACGTTTATGTAACTACTGTTTCTGTCTTGTATGTCCCTATGTATGCATAGGGACAATTATAGTTGGGTATTTTTTCCTTCAGCAAATAAAAAACTTTTTTCAATCACAAAAAAAGGCAATGTGCCACACAGCAGGTAATAATTTAACATGAGGGGAAATCAGATATATACAATATGTGGGCAGCATTAAATATTTGCTCCGAATGAAGATCGGATTCTTTTTTTTTTAAATCCCTGTTTTTCATTAGTTTTGTTCTCATCTCCTGTTGAACCTCCAGCCAAAAAAGCCAGAAGAGACTGATGCACTGAAGAAGGGGCAGTAGCTCACTCTGGTCTTGTTCCTAGACTTCATGTAGAAATTTGAGAGAACTTTGGAGCCAGCTTTGCTCAAATGATAGAAAGACTGACAGCAGCTCCTTTGCCTTGTAAAAACCCTCAGCCAGCATGAAGCCTACTTAGTACAATAAACAACACAGTGTGAACTATTTTTGCAGGTGAGATGTCCTGCTGGTGGCCCACCCATAAATCAAGGACACTGCCTAACAGCAAGGGAAGCAGCCAAAGCTAAAAGAAGGGGAAATGAAGTGTTGCACATAACCCCCTACTGACTGAAGGTCACAGACCCGTTGAGACTGACAATTTATTATAATTTATTAGTGTTGCATTTCTTCTTTAAACCAGCAGGAGCATCAGAATCCAAGCATACGAATTCTGAAAAACTGCAGAAGAATAAAAGGTCTTTTGACAATGTACAGTGTGTGGTGTGCGTATGAAGTAAAGGGAAATAAGGTAAAGGTAGAGAATTCAGTCAATTTGCTTTCGACAAATGCAAAGTTTGAACGATGGGTATTTGTAAATATTTTGAGATGGACATGAAATATGTCAGAAATTATTAATCGAGTGGCCTTTGATAGCAATGTGCCAAAATTTTACTGTCCCAAATGCCTGGTACTTAGTATTTAGACCTGATATGAAAGACCTCCTGGAACTGTTACTGTAAAAAGTAATTAAAAGAATCAAATATTTTGTTTTTATTAGGAAAGAGATTAATGCCATGTAAAGTCAGTAAAAAGCCATCGTTTTGAAAGATCATGTCTGAACCAAATTTTCTAGTCCTTTCTCTAGAAAGGACATAAAGCCCACAAACTTCTGAACTTCTTTGATCTCATCTTTAAATATTTCAGCTAATGCCAGCTTGTATAGTTCCACAGAAACTGTTCATCTTCCATGTAAAGAGACAATCTGTGACCTACAGAACATCTGCATTGTTTCTTTAACTTTATAGTGGGGAAAAATGCACTAGCTTATATATATTTTTTAAATGTTCCTAAGAAACTGAAAACTATTTTCCTACCTATCTTAGATTTTTCCCAAATTTAGATACTACATTAGATGGTACATACTGGTGCTTTTGAAGTATTTAAAATAAGAATTTCCACATTTCTGACCCCAAAATTGTGATTTTAGGAGTTATGGTAGACTCTATGTAGTCACAGAAACATTCAAAATGAAATAACAGATCTAGCCAAGTGAAAATTCACTAGCTTCACACGGCTGGATTGATAAATCCTAAAGATTTCCTGGGAATGAAACATGAATATCAAAGTCATGTGTTGGGGAACATTTTTTTAATCAGTCATACCATTTTAAAAACTCCTAAACCAGAACAATACAATCCCCCTCAGGAAAAGGAATGATCAAAAGAACAAACCCCTCTGGCACATATAAATCACCCCACTTAATGCATTACTGGAGGATTCTTATATTTGGGCAATGAGGGCAGTTTAAAAATACAGTTTGACGATATGATACAATCTCTCATGATTAGGAGGGTGAGATGCCAGCTTCTTCTCTTTGACTGCAGATCCCAAATTCAGCGTGTTCTCCCTTTCATCAAGGTTCAAAAGACCTTTTGTTGTAACTTAAATTGCTTGGTAGTGAACTACCACTTTCTGTCTCTCTGATCTGTCTTACTGAAATTTGGATATAACAGGTGCTACTTTCTTACTTAACAATGCTCTCTTACCCTACTTGTTTTCCCACTTGAAGTGATCAGTTCTGAACTTGGAAATGCTATTTCCTACAGCACATGGGTGAAAGCATGCTCCTTTAAGAAGCAGGTACAGATGGCAAGTCCATCAGCTAAGTTCAAACCAGAGGTCAAGAGAGGAAAAGGAAATTACCCCTAGTACTCATCTCAGACTCTGCCCTCTTTTACTGTCTGCTCTGACTGCTGGTAAATTTAGCTCATCATTTTCCCAACCAGCACCCAGCTTCGCCAGTGACAGTGGGAAATCAATATATCCACCGCATTTGACCTTATCACCTTTAAAGCAGTATCTTACAAATCACTCAGGATAAACAGTCATGATCACAGGGTTAGCTAAAGGTGGAATCAACTACACCTAAACCATTCCTGGCAGATGTTTGTCTAATGTTTTCCTAAAACTTCCAGCAATTGAGACTCCATAGTTACCCTCAGAAATCTCTTCCACTGTGTGGAAGAGTTATCCTTACTGATAGAAAATCTTTTCGCTCATCTAACCTAAATCTTCCTAGCTGCATTTTAACATGCTATTTCTTGCCCTGAAGTTCAATGGATCAAAATCCTAAACAATGCCTGGAGAATATCTTGTGAATCTCATATTAGCAGCAGTCAGTAAGATATTTGAAGACTTACACTGACCCCTCAGTTTTCCTTTACCCCACCACCCCAACCCTTTCTTCACAGCCACATATTCTAGATCTCTGATCAATCCTTTTGCTCTGCTTTGCTCTCCCCTTCTTTTGGTCCACAAACTTCTGGAAATATGGTGCCTCTAATTGGATGCAGTAATGCTCCAGCTGAGGCCAGTATTCAGCAGAGCAGCTGTTTTACATATAATACTCATGTTTATACATCCTGATACAGTGTTTTCTTTTTTTAAAAATATTTTTAACAGAAGTTCAACATTGAGAATACATGCTCAGTTTGGGGTCCCTTCTAGTTCTAGGCACTTTTCTGCTGAACTACCAGCCAGGTGGAGATCCATCTTCATTAAGCAACACAAAACCAGGGAATCCTTCCCTTCTGTGTCAGAGGACTCTGATGTGAGGAAATACTTGGCTGATTTGACAATTTATGTTAGCTTTTATGTAACAGGTAACGTCTTCACTGTGTGTACACGCAACATGTTTGATTATTTTTCGCTTGTTTCTCTGGGACTCTAGTTATACCAGCTCTTCAGTAACTCTTTCCTCTAGCAAAATGAAGACAAAATTATCTTTCTTGTCAGTCTTAGGTCAAGGTTGATATGTACATTATATGGGCATGCCTCTTTAGAAAAGAAAATCAATTGGGTAGAAGATGGTTACCTCTCTCTCATAACTAAAGGGAGGTCTTTTCTAAAAGAGGTCTAGGTGGCCTAGGAACACAAGTTCTACTAATTATATCTCTGGGCTCAGCAGTAAGTCCTTGTTCAAGTAACTCCACTGATTTAAACCAGTTGTGGCGTAGAACTAAAGGAAGAGGCCCAGAACTGTTTTATGTGCAAGTAATAGAGTCTGCAGTAGTAGCTCAAAACCAAAACAATTACTCAGAGATGCTCCCAAAAAGGAACATATTAAGCTGTTTCCAATGAATTCTGAAGAGTTTTAACCTTCAGATATCCAAAGGGATGCTGCTTGATTAATTTTAATTTTTAGGCTATGTTACCTTGTAGCACTAGCCAGCACCCAGGGAACAATATCAAACCCCAGACACGGCATGCAGAGTGCAGCAAACAAAGAAAAAATTGTTTCATGGCTCAGCTAAGAAGCACCTGCAGTCACAGAGCACACTGATTTCAAAGGCTTCACAGTCTGTGTATGTGAACCAATATTCATCCTGCTCAGCTTTAATTCATTTGAATTGATATGTTCAGAATAGGCATGTGCACTCTTAACTTTCTTCTGGAGTCAATTAAGAAAAGGCAAAAAGTTATTCAAAGTCTCTAAGATCTGAATCATATACCAGAGGTATTAACCTTTATTAATTATGCATCTGCTTTAGAAGTCAGTAGTCTTTGTGCTCTAAATCCCTCTGGTCAGGTAACACTGGGTTTTCCAATTCTTAGGTAGCTCAACTGTAGAGGGATTGGTAAACATCAAAATTATGTAAATAATGGGGTGGAAAGCTTAACGTGAAAGGAAAAAAAAGCACTTTTTTATCTCCCTCAAAATTTGACCTTATCAGCTAAATTTCTATCTTCACCAGAAATACGGTTCTTAGCAGAAAAGACAAGGCTGTCTTGTAGTTACCTACCTGTAATAGTCACTGCTTTCCCTATGAGATGCACACAATTCACCCCGTGGCACTGGGCTGTGCCAGTAGAGCTGGTTGCTTACAGATCTCATTCTAGAATAACTAGCAGAGTTACAGAGCTTTGCTCCAAGTCATCCTCTGAACAAATGCTCCTCTGTCACCTGCTTGGGAATGTTATGACAACATGACATTTTGGGGGATTAAAAAGCATTAATAAAACTATTTTGATTAGAGGGGTAATGTGTTTGAACATGCTAGCTTGCAAAAAGATGTGTACAGGGTTTTTTTTTTACAAATATCATCATAATAAAAGCTTGCTCTTTGCATGAAAATCTCTGTCATGCTGAAATACCAATGCATTTTTATAGGACTAAAATAATTAGATTGCATTTGACTTCTCTTTTTTCTAATCAGTTTACACAGATTCTACAAGTTGATGTCTCATCAACAGTCAAAGTCAGGAAGGTTTCATTATTGCTGTAAGGATTAGAGAGATTCCCAGTTGACCCAAAACTGCTTTATGGCACTTCTGAGTAGTTTATTTTACATTCTTTTCCTAAAGCTGACTCTTTTTTTCCCCAGGACTTATTTCCATTATTTCACATGTATCCATTATTTAAATAGCTATAAACATCTTCACTCCCCTCATCCTTAACTACTGCTTTGAAGGTGCCATTAAGTCATGCCTGTAGCGTAATTTGGAATGAGGGAGATAATTCTTAGTGAAGACCAGACCACTCACCAATATTTAATACCTAGTGAACTCTAAGGATAAACTTTTGAAGTATTACATATTGGTCTGATTTTTTTCCATCTTTATTTCAAGGATGAGCATAGTCAGCACAGTACTGAGTGATTTTGAGAATAACCAGAAATTTTTCCACTAAAATGTATCAGACTCTAAAATCTTGCACAGCCACTGGAAATGGAAATGTTTACATTTTTTGCCTGGTTTTTGCTCAGGAAAAGGCAGTTATGATTAAATTACCTGTATTCATTAGTGTATTGGTGAAGAGCTAAATTTACAAACCCACAACTATGGGAATATTTCCAAACAAATTCTGCCTCCCTGGAAATGTCACTCAGCAATACGAATGAGCCTATTCAATTCTGTGTGTGAAAATCCAGCCACCAAACATTGTGCACAGTAAACTTAGTTTTCACTCATACAAAAGCAAACAAAGCCTGTACTGTAATGGCTTTTGATCCTATAATCCACACCAGAGCTCAGAGGTGAGCCAGCAATTTCCAGAGCTTTGTCCCTGAGCCTGGCTGGCACTTTTCTGCTATTCAAGTACACACTGTCCTGGTGGCTGATCCAAATTACAGATATGATAGAAAGCAGAGGAGCTTACAGAGCATACTCTAAAAACTTTAATTGCCAACATTTTTACCAATTTTTTTAGCCTTTTTTTCCTGCTAAGGAAAATTCTTACTCTTAAATTGTCATGTGATTCAGCACAACACAACGTTGTGCTTGCCAACAAGTCAGCATAAACGTGGGACAATGAAAAAACACCTTTTTCACATGCCTTCTTTTTATTTCACACACAAAAAAGTTTATTCTGTCATAGTTTCCAGTTCCCAAAATCTCAGCATCTACATTATAATATAAGCCAAAACAAACTCATAAATTGCATTCGACTTGTGAGCTACTGTGTAAATCTATCAGGAATTTTGCTGTCATATTCATTAAAAAAATGAGCATTGTTTGATTTTTGTATCGTACTGAGATTAAGTTCTCTATATTGAGAAAGCACTTCTTATGGAAGCTTTGCTTATAAAAGAGGACATTTTGCACTGGTTGATTTCCTCCCTGTATTACCAAAGAAATGCCTGAAAAGTTAAATTAGATACGGAACAAAAAGAATGCCATGTCAAAAAAAGTGGCTAATGCCAGAGAGGAAGTATGATCAGTCAGAGAGAATTAGAAAAACTTCTTATTTGGTTTACCCAGAACAACTGATGGAAAAAAATTTAAAATCACTAGGAATGAGAAAAAAAATCAGCTGAAATAATCCAGATTAGTTACCAATCAATTGCATTGCATTAAAATGTCAAGACAGAGCTACCCGCAGAGCAGGCTAAACCTACTCAGGACTGGGCAGCAGAGAATGCAGATCTCTGCTCAGTCACAGGGTTCTCACATAAAGCAAGTCTTTTTTCTGCTTTTGATCTTGGTTCCTCATTAGTAGGAGAGAGAGCAGCCACTGCTCTCTCTGGGCCATTTACTCTCACAAATATTTTTTCTGTGCTGTGTGTTTGTTATTCCCCACAAGAAGTTAACCACTAATCAGGCATACATGGAGACTCCTCAAAATACGTCAAGGTTTGGCAATAACCTTGTATAATCCTCATTTAGAAATACCAAAATTTTGAGTGAGTTGAGTGGGGGGTCCTGCATCCTGATCCAGCTGTGGCCAGTGCCAGATATTCCACAAAAGTGCACAAGATCCCCAGAAGTGTGCAAAAAGGGGTTAATGGGAGAAAATACCTCATAGCTTCTGAGGAAGCAATCTTTCAGTCTGATACAAGATCTTCAGATTTGATTTTAATTTCTTTCATTTAATTCTTTTTCTTATTGTCCAAATAAATAAAACACTTCTAATATTATACAAGAATTTTGCAAGTAAGAGTATTTTGTAGCAGTTATTTCAGAAAGAGATTATACACTGTATAATGGTTTTGTCCAAATTATTACACCTGTTACATGCATAGCACCTTAGTTTTGTCCTGGGTAGACCAATGCAATATACAACGTTCCCGGAAGGATGGAATTTGCACTTTTCAAGGTTCACTGAGAAGCCCTTTTCCCAGTGCTACCCCAACAGTCTTATCCTTCTTCAGTCTGGACTCCAGTGAACTCTGCTATGTGCAAATCCAAAAGTGGGAGAGAAGAACACACAAAAGCAACAAGTACTTCAGCATGGTAGGGGCCACCAAAATGAGTAAATCGCTGGGGAAAGGGAGAATGATGAGCTTCTTGATGGGTGTCTGTCCCCAAGAAACATCAATGACTTACTACAACACTCACTGCCCTGAACTGGATCAAGATGTGCATTTCCAGAATAAACTACATGAGTCCTGGACATCTCTGATATCAAGGTTGTTTTCCCTTCTGCCACATGCCTGCATTCCAGCTGCAGAGCATGGGCTGGGAAAATGGGAAAGCTGAAATAGAAAGTGATTCTTGAAGCAAAAAAAGCCTGTACATTTTACAACCTGGCTGCAGACACTGGAGATAGGAGATGCTGGGACCTGCTGAGAACAGCTCTTCTGGGTATAGGTCAGTGACCAGGACTGTGTACAGTAAGTGGTCAAGGCATATAATTGTCATTAAATTGTGATTAGCTCATGTCATCCAGATACATGAGGTAGTAGGAAGAGTTGAAAGGTATAAACTGTACAGATCAACTCTTCAGGAGGGGGATGACCTGAACAGTGGAGGTTTTTGGAAGACCTGACATGTAGGTCCTTGTGTGTGCTCAGTGGTGAGCCCAGACTTCCCATTCCTCAAGTAGGAAATCTAGGGGAGAGGAGGATTTCCTGAGGTAGCATGAAACTAGATATAGGAGGGTGCTGCAAGGCCAGATCTGAGGTTCCCACCTCTGCAGGGTTCCCAACACCCCATTCACAATACCCATGGGTCAGGGCCACAACAGAAATCCAGGGAATCTACCCCTGAAGGAACCATGTGGGGTTCATTAATAAGGCAATGTAGATGTCATCTAGAAGAATAGAGCAAGAGGCATCACCATCGCAATATGTGTTGAGGGGGAGTGTACACAACATATTAATCCCTTATGGGGACAGCTGACGAAGCCCCTCAGGAATGAATCCTCTGAATCACAGAGGGGTTTGGCTAGGAATTAAGCTCCAAGTTGCTCAGTGCTACTGAGACTAAGATGCTCCCAGGTCCACAGAGAAACAAAACATGAGGGCCTATAAAACTCAGAAATTGCAGTCTGTTCTTATCTTTATGCTGCCTTCCACATTAGGCAGTGGCTGAATAGGGCCTCTGCAGCTTTCCACAGTTATAAGTAAGCACCTAAAACTTACATCCTCTTGTAGGATTTTTAAAAGTCATTTGGATATTATAATCTGGTTCTGATAGTTTCTCCTCCATGAAGCATCGAAATGTTTTAGTACCTTATTTATGTTTCACCCTATGAAAAAGTCTCTACCTTTCTTTTATTATTAGAAAAAGAATCCTCTGATGTTCTTTGCCCTCTGACACAATTAAAAGATAAAAGGACATGTGAGAGTCCTCTTGGTGGTGATTATGAGTTATGTCTACTCCTGACTTCAATGGAAGCGACCAGTAATGAGAGGAATTTGCAAGAAAGAGCAGGGGTTTAAAACAAGTTTCTGAACAATGATATAAAAAGCCTGTAACTCTCTGGATTCAGTTCTAATTCTGAGCACTAAATATTTACTCATACTACTTAAAAATCCTTAGAACTTGAGCAAGAAATTTGCAGGCGCTGCAAGGATACTCCATGAAGTCAAGTTTCTCAACCCAAAAGTTACAACATTGTATTTGGCTGGAATAATGTTCTATTAGCTAGAAGCAGTGATTCTGCTCATCAGACATAGTGCTGTCTCATTGACAATTGCCATGCTTATTTTGCCAGCTTTAGTATCTTCAGAGAGGTAAAGGGGTATTTTTGGAAAAAAAAAATACTTTGATCTGAATTTTCAGACCTGGAATGTTCTCTCTTAATGCAAACGTTTTGCATTGCTGGTTTGTGCTGTTACTGAAGGATTTCATTACTAATCTTACTTACTACTTTATTTAAAATATCATTTTTAACAACCTTTTCAAGTTTTGAATGAAATTTTCCTAATATTTCCATTGTGTTTGGTATTTAGCTGAAATTTCCCTAACCTTTAGTTCATAAACCAAGTTCCTTTATTTTTCTTACTTTATTGAAGACACAGGATAAGTAGTGGGTTTAGTCTCTAGAGGATTTATATGTTGTACATGCATCATATTTCCTTTCTTAAGAATGTCAGATGAAACATTATAAAACTGATCCTAGCAATCAACAAACTATTATCTGTTGCTTTTAGAAAAAGAAGGTATAAATAAAGTAGTATGGTAAATTCTCCGTAATCAATTTACAAATTATAAAAATATGTAACTAATTTTGCAGGCTAGATTTGCACTATCACAAATGGCAGCAACATACACCAATTGTTATTCCAGCTGGGTTTTTTGTAATATTAATTGGTTACTTTTGTATAGCTTTGAATCAATACACTAATTGAAGTCATCTGCATCAACTTTCAAACTCTTATTTATCCATTAACTTCTACTCAGCCATATCACAGCTGATAGAGACAAGCCCCAACTACAGAATGCCAAAGAAGTTTGGATATGAATACTACAACTGGACTGCCTTAAAAAGAGCCTGCCTTAGATTAATTAACATGATTTTTGACCTAAACTGCTGACAATTTTGTTTCTTCAGAGCTTGACGCACATCAAGATAATTTTCACTTATTGATCATAGAATCATTGAATGGTTTGGGTTGGAAGGGACTGTAAAGATCATCTCATTCCAACCTGCCTGCCATGGGCAGGGATGACTTTCACTAGACCAGGTTGCTCAGAGCCTCACCCAGCTTGACCTTGAACACTTCCAGGAATGGGGCAGAGAAGGAGCAAGGCAGTAACAGATAATTACAAAGTTTTGGTGTGTGCTGTAATACACACTGGAGGGGACACACTCCTTTGGTGATTTCTGCATTGCAGATGAGCTGTGTGAACCTGGGGGATGATCCTCTTTTCTCTGTGCTATGTATATTCTTGAGTTGACCCTACACAGATCTTATAGCTATAGTTTCCTTAAAATAAGGTGAAATACAAAGTCAAGTAGCTGGTTTGGACTGTGAGGTTCTTTTTCCCATATCAAAATGTTTATGTGCACACTGCAAGAAACATTAGCACAAATCATTAGTCCAGTTGTAGTTCCAGCTAAACTTTGCTAGAGATATATTTCCTCAGTTTGCCAGATCACTGGTGAAATTCCTCTTTGCTGTGCTACACCAATAGCTCAGTCACTGGTCCTAATGGGGCAAAGTTAAAAACCATACAAGGCTTCCCCAATAAACAGTCAT
>NW_008239110.1:3230825-3308336 GCF_000691975.1 Corvus brachyrhynchos
CTGATTCTTACATACCCACATCTGTCTGCAAGGTGTGCAGTTCCTCAGGGCGGAAGACCTGAGCATGACAACTGGTAAAAGCTAAAGAAGCCACCCTAACTGCTAGGAAAAAATAGCTATCAGAAAACCAGATGGTTATACATGTGAGACTTCTCCCAGTATTTCTACATAAGCCTTATTTGTTTTGTTTTCATAGCAAAATGGAAAAATGTGAATGCACACAGAAAAAGCCACATTTATTTTCTGATTTTGGTCACAGTATTCTTACAAAAATGAAAACCTTACAGATCTGGAAACAATCTTACTGTCACATAGCTAATTTCAAAAAAGGACTGTGGACTGTAAAATCAGCGTACAGTTTCCCAGAAATGTTTCCGTGTGTACAAATGGTAAGATTTTATGGGAACTCTATTTACACGTGTGAAATTATGTGGTTACCTAGTGATGCGAATTTGCAGGTGTAAAATAAGGTAGTACTACTTCACACAGGCAGCAATCACATGTATACTGAAGCTACAGCCTAGCATAGTGCTTCTAAGCCAGCTCAGAAATAAAAATAATTCTCATTTTTAAATTTCTTTTTAAATCAAGTTAGTAGAAAAAATAGCTCAGTCCTCATTCACTGACATGCTTACTGACCATGAGCCATACAGGGTGTGGGGTTCAGGTGAACTACTTAAATAATATATTACTTCTGTATTGGTTTGTCTGTCTTCATTCCAATATCCTTGTGCTGACATAAGGCAAACACAGCATGTGACAACTAAACTGAGTGGGGGGAAGGTAGCAAGAAGGAAGTATAAAACTGACATGATTAATAGAGCTGCCACAATTTGTTTACCAGAATGGCTTTGATGAACATGTACTTTTTCCAAGACTGTTAGTTCACTGCCATTTTTCTGTTGAATCACATTAAGAGTAAAATCAGGCCATCAAACTGTCTGGACAGTTTGCTGAAGCAGCCAAAGGTATTATAGGAATGTTTAAATGCTCAGTGATCACTGAATGGTGCATTTGACTCATCTTTGTATGAAATAATATAAGCTAAGGACAATATGGGACACTTACTAATTTCCTGAACATTCACAAATAATATTCCTCATTGATAAAAATTACATGAAGTGAAATTAGTTGTTTGAATACAGCAGAAAATGCCTTGTTCCAGTAATTAAAAAGTTTAACAGTAAAGGAAATTTGAACCAAGCATTTCAGTCTACGTACTCTAACCTTATGTACAGATTAAAAAAAATCTAAATCAAGAGGCTCGTCCACTTAAAGCCATACTACTGTCTTCCTCTGATGTGAACAAACAGCCAAATTTAACAGCTTTGCAGATTTCTGTGATCAGGGGAGACTTTGATTCTATCAAGGTGTTCTTAGATCAAATCCTGTTTACTTATAGAGCATATCTGAAGTCCCAAAAGAACTCAGATAGGAGACAGTTGGTTTGCCCACAGATACAAGCTGTTTTTTCAGGCAACATTTGACCCAAAAGTTACATCTCAGATTTTCTCAAGGTCATACTCCCAGAGCATCTTTTCTCTTTCCAGCCATCCTGTTTCTGGCACTTCTTTGCAAACCCTGATCTGTCCATAACCTCTGAAGACATTCAGTTTATCTTACTGAGAAGTTTTACACATAGGCTAGTTCTCAGATGAAACTGCAGACCGACCAGCTAACTCCACTGAGAGACTTGTTTTTTCCACTTCAATATTCCTCCAAGAACATTTCTTCCAATCCTTTACATAACAATGCATTATTGTGAAATTTTTTAATAGTTTAAAACCTCCCACATAACTAGTTACAAACCATAGCCTCAGGTACAAAAAATGAGGAGGGAGGATTTATTAGAGGTAATGGCTCAGTAAAGATGACTTTGTAACTCTGACCCAAGTGGCAGATGTCCGGACCTTTCATGAATGACTACTATGTAGTCATTCAGTTAAAATTAAATTCCAGATTCACATTTTATTTGAAAGAGTTTTTGGATCAATCTAGTATTTCACTTTTTAGGAGCCAATTTATTCACTATTTATATTTATGTGTTTATTTATTTATTATGGCTGTTTTGTACTCAAATAAAATAAAGCTGAGAAATATAAATGCAAAAATTCAAGCAACTTTAGAAACAGTAGAAATAGCAGAAATAATTAAATGAATTGGGTTTGTTTGAAATTATTTCAACAAGTTTATTTAAATTCATAACATAATAAAGGACAGAGATTATTGTATGCAACATGCTACTCCTCTTTATTGTATAAGTCAAGAAGATCAGGGCACTATCTTTCTCTAGCAGAAAAGACAGGGTTCCATTTATAATGTTTAATGCTCCTTTAAATAGGAAAATTGCTCATAATTTATAGAGAATTACTTTTAAAAATTGTTTGATATCATAGTTCATCAGGTTAGAATCTCTTCCATTTCATAAGCCTTGAAATGTAATCAACATTAAGCTTTGAAATATAATCAGCATTAAAAAGTTTCCTATACAGCATGGTTGAACTGAAGTGGCACCTAATCTCCTTTTACGCAAAGTTAACATGGATGAATACAAAATGAAGTACTCCAGTTCAAAGTTTACAGGACATCATTAGCATTGAACAGAATTTTAGAGTTTTTGAAGATTAGCTGGGGGGAACTTTTCTTGAAGTTTCTCCTTCAAAAAAAGGAATTTTGATATAATATTGATTTGCCTTTTTTAAGAGTGCTGTTGGTTATGGGAATATAAATGTACATCTGCAAACAGAAAAAAGTGTAAGTTCTCCAACTGTAGTGTCAGAATGTCAGATTGACATATCCCAGTGATATCCATGGTTAGTTAGCTTTTTCTACTATGAATGATGGGCAGTGGTGTATAAACCATTCTTCTACAGAATTTTCACAAAAAATCTGTGAAAGCAAATGGTCTAGATATGTTGACAGTCAATATTTGGGATACAGAAAAAAATTGACAGTCATGGATGAAATCTTACACTGCAAACCTCCAGTTTCGAATGAGAAACCAATGCCCAAAATACTCTTTCAGAGAAAATTCAAAGTCCTCAAACATCATCACACTTTCAGGAGCAACTACAGACCTAAAAATCCGGTATGAATTTGATGAAAAAAACCACCTCATTGGTCTCTCTTCATCCAGTTCTTCCTATCTACATTGTCTAAGATATAATCCTTACAAACAACTAAATATTTATGTGCACAGAAGCAGAACAAACTGTGCATTAAACACATCAATGTAAAAATCCAGAAATCTAGTGTTTTAAAATCCAGTCCAACCCAATACATATTTTAAAACAGGATAAAGAAAAGGAAACCATCAAAATATCATTTGACTTAAAGTAGATAATATGTAATATTAAAGCTCAAAACAATTGTACATGAACACTTTTTAAAAAACTGTCTGAAAAAAAATATTGCCAGGGTCTGTTAAGAGAACTGCTTTTAATTTTTTCTCTGCTTTTTAAAGTAAATCATAATAAGCCTCTAAAAATAAGTTTTAAAGCCATATGTAATGACCCTACAGACATATCACAAAAAGGCAACTTGCCAGCATAGCATTTGGACTCCCTTCTTCTCAACCCGTTTATAAAATGCAGTACCTTCCATCATTTAACCAGAAAAAGACACATTTTCTAACTGTAAATGCTAATTCATATTATATCACATTCACTCTAGATCTGAAAAAATCACCTTATCATTTTTTGTAATGAATTTTAATAAAATTTAACATGATAGCTAAGCTAAAATCAGGGGGTTTTTTTTGCCAGAGACTACAAGTTTAGTCACTGGTGGTACGTCATTTGGGATTGTCTTTCTGAGAGCTTCGTGTGTTGTTTCGTTTGGATAGCTGTGGTTGAGATATGTTTTGTGGCACTGTACGTTGATCCCACATGCAGTAAAGATCTGTTACTGGAGAGCTATGAATAAATCAAGCATTCTTACTTTAAAAAAAAACCCTTTAAAAACCTTAAAAAAAAAAACCAACAAAAACTGTTTCTACTTTTCAGTAATGCAATCTGTAAAAGATACAGTAAATAATGAGATAATATCAAACTATGGAGATGGGGGAAGCAAGCAAGCTCCTTGTTGTAGCTAATGATCTAATTGTTCTAATATTCCATGTCTCTCAAAACCTCTTGCAGCCAATGGTAGAGAAGCCCAAATGAAACACATCTGCAGAACAGAGACACTGTTACCCACATCCTTCTTCTGTAGGCAGCAGAACTATAGTAATTTTATTGCTTACGAAGTCTTCCAGAAAAAGTAAGTCTGAATAACTTCTCCATTTCAATATTTTGTTTCAGAGAGGAGGGCTGAGGGTGAAATCAGGAACCATTTTCAAGACACAGTACTTAAAAATCTTAGAGGTGGGTGATGAACACAAAAAACCTCTTACAGACTATATTTTCAAAGTAGTCACTCTAATTTTGTTTTCGTTTTCATTTCTCCATCAGCGCACATCTCAAAATTGTGTTTAAATAAGTTCAGGCAACAGGAAGAAATCTGTTCAATAGTCTTTTGGGCTGGTTTTTGTGAAAAACGAGGAACATCAACTGAGGATCAGGTGTACAGGCCATATAGAGTTATTGACTTAGCTCTATATATCAAATTACTTAAGTAATACTCAATTTTTAAGTAAACAATACCATTAAGTGTGTACAAATAAAGTAGTCTTTCACCAAACTATGACTAAACTATTTGTATTTTTCCCGCATTGGAGACTACTTCACCCAGAAACTGAAAAAGATAACCAAGAAAAATTGCTAGCACTGAAAAGATAAATTGCCCCACACTGTATTAATTAGCAAGGTATTGTCTTTGAACTGAAAAAAATCCCTACACCTGAAAAACAGCATTAAGAACTCAGACTTTATTTCAAAAACTCAAGTTTAAAAAAGATGTAAGTGCCAAGATGTAGACTTTTTCCAGGAGGTCTTATGCAGGCAATTTTATTTATGCAATCCTTTGCGTGCAATGGTATTGCAAAAAATGTCCAGGAGAAAATAAAATATTTTTTTTCTAACTGTTTATGACCAGCACCTTTAACTCAGAATGTATGAGACCAACACCACAAGATCAGTTTTTCAGCTCCTGGAATTACTGTGGAAAGTTTCTGCTATTGCAAGATGAGTTATCAAAAACTGTTTATGTTTAATGTAATGGATTAGCAAATTAAAAAAAAAAAGGACAATTCTGTCTCCTCAAATCTACTTTTAGTTGAGTTCAGCTGCAGTTTCAGTTGCTCAAGAAAGAACATAATTTTATTTTGAAAGTAAGAAAGGGAAAAAAACCAAAACCACTTACAGCTGCCTGATGGATGAGACCTGAGTACTGCCGCAGCACATTCCTTGGCAAATTCCTCATCACCAGCTTTTCACAAACTGATTTTTCTCGCTCTGGTCAGCTGCCAGTACTATGTTCATTTTAATTCTTTTGAGTGTTTTTAATTTGTTTTTGTCCAATTTAAGAAGTTAATTCATCAGTAAAACACACCACTTTACTTCAGCAATATTTCCAACAAAAATATTCATATTTTTATTCATCAGGAGATATGAAAAAAATTTTAAAATGCTTCTGTAATGCTGCATCCTGAAGTTTTCATTTCCATTTGTTAGTATCACTGTTTTCCCATGATTTGCACATATCCCTGAATGAATCACAGCCCTTTAAAACACAGCAGAAAGAGAAGATTGTGAATATGTGGAAACTTAAACAGAAAATATTTCTCCCTTTTCAATAAACTTTTATATTTGTATATTGTATTTCCATTTTTTTAAAGTTACAAAAACTGTTGTTTAAGTTAGCATGTAGCACAGAGTGCCTCTGCTTCTTCCCCATTCATTTTCTGTTTCCATTTTTAAAGTCTCACATGCAATATTCAAACTAGCAAAGGATCTTCTATTCATCTTTATGTTAATGCTTATGCTGTATCCAAATTGTAAGTCATGCTGCTTTTAAGAATTCTAATAGTATGATGCATACTTCATACATTACCTCTATTTTCCTCTTGCACTTTCAACCTCATTTATAGTTCTGCATAATTTGTAATCTGTTCAGGAGGGTGAGATAATTGCCTGGTGGAAGTGGAGAATATTGAAGCAGGGTTTGAGCCTGAAAATCCTTTCTTGGGTAAGCAGTCCTTACTCAAATAAGTATTAGCCAATGAATTCAAGAGAGTTTACATAAATGCAGTTTGTAAGTGTCTAGTCTAGGAGGATACTGAACGCCAGGTCTGTGGTTTCCATACAGAAATGGGTCTCAGCTATGCTTTAATTTTCAGTACAACTGGAAAAGAATTAGGCCATGATGGATCTTCCTGCTCTTAGTGTTCTAAGTTACTACATATTTTTAAGGACAGTACATCTCCTGAGACCAGAAAAATTGTAATGTTACTCATGAACAACCTCCCATTCCCATTTTACAATAAATCTACTTATAATTTCCATGTAATATTGTATTCCACAGAAAGAAAGGGAAGAGAAAGAAGCATAACACAGTCCTATAAATCATTGCAAAGGCCCAAGAGTTCAAAAAGAAGGTATCGAATAATAAACCATAATAATACTTCCCAATTTTTATGTATTGGATTAATCAGGAGAATAGAAATACATAGAGAAAAATACTTCTTAAATTATGATTATTGTCATACAGTCTTAAAAATTAAAGCAAGCAAGAGAAGATGATACCCAGCAAATTTCATTGTGAATAAGATAAATCAGCTCCATGCCACTTATTTTTCTTTAAGTCAATGGAAATGTCTCCATTTCACTTCCAAAGGGAAAGGGGTAGAGAGGCTTTAGTTAGTATTCCATAAACAACTCCAACACTTTCATTAGAGGACAATAAACAGATGACAAAGAATGTAGATCTTCAAAAGTAGCGAAGTGTTTGGAGAAAGTCTGTGGAAGCAGTGGGAACAAAAATAAAAAGATCCTAATAGATGAGGTATAATCTCTGTAAGAAGAAGAAGATGCACAGAGGATAGGCTAGAGCATAGGTTAGTTGGGGTTGTTGGGACTGACACATCTAATCCAAAAAGTAAACTAAACAGGGAACATTTGTATTTTGAAACCATTTTAGGTAGCAGACTATTGTGTGCCTTCTACCTTTTTTAGTTTAGAAAGTTAAAAAAAACCCCACAAACCTTTTGATAAAGAGTAAATGGCATACTTTGGAATCTCACTAAATCACGATTGCTTTGCTGTTTGATTAGAAATGCATTTGAGAGTCTGGACACATTCTTTGAAACTTGTTTGCTTTTCTTCCTCTCTGCTTCTCTTTACTTGACATGGTCTGTCTGTGGTGCCAAGATTTTAGAACTCTCTTTACCCTTTAAACTGTTGCTGTCAAAGACTACAATAAAAGGGAGATTCATACTATGAAGCTCATTCTGCCAAGATGCATCTCCAATATATTGCCATTATATATCTTGACAGACCGTCATGATTAATACTGTCATGCTAAGCCAATGAAATTGATCCTGTCATCACCTTTAGAAGAGAAGACAACCAAAAGAAAATGTTCTTTTCTAGGGTTTACACAGCAGATAAAAAAACCCCCAAAACTTTTGAATTGTCATCATGCAAAAGGCAAATTCATTTCTTGTATATGTTCACTGCTGACCATAGCCAACCCTGACGTACAGAACAAAACGCTTTAGACCTTATCACTATCTAAATCTAGTGTCCCTGATACACTTTCATTAGTTGCATTTGCCAGCAGCGCAGGTTTTTTTCACACAACTTGGAACAAACCATATGTTGCTAGCAATTTATCACCCTTGTCTTAAATTCTTCTGCTCCTATAGACACACAGTAAAATTCTCAGGCTAAGTAAAAAGTGTCAGAGAACAACACAAATCAATCTAACAGGTAATGGAACAATTTCACTGATCAAAATGCATTTATAATAAAACTGATAAAGACATAAACACTGCACCTTTATCAAATTCCTTCCCTCTTTCTCTAGCTCGTCTTTTTTCATTCCTCCTGCTGACAGTACATAAATGTCTAGAGAAACTATATTTTCTTTGGGTATGGGCAATCCTTTTGATAATAACTTGCTGCTTCCTTCCTGTTCCTTTTTTGTTTCTTGAATGAAAAATACCTCTACAAAACTGCATTTTTGGCTGAATTGATTGCCTGAACCTTTAATTCTAATGTTTCTATACATTGACTCCTGGAGATTATATATGTGTCTTGTATTTCATAGACAACTTGTGATAATTTAGTCTTAGATTGCTGATAATGCTAGACCATTAGAGAGTATATATAGTCTGACAGCAGTCATAAAACAGGCATTTGTTACTGCATTGTGTTTTATGTTGGTTAATGGTGTGTCCACAAATGTTTGCAAAACATAAAAGATACCAATATTTTAATGATGCAATAAGACTGAATCAAATAAAAAGCCATATCTTTGTGACAAGAAAATTTATTTCAAAACAATGGCACCAGAATTTAAATGAAAAGTTTTATAGAAAAGAATAGTGTGCTTGTCAGAGTTTTATATATGTATGTATTTATTGGTGTGCTAAATTGATTATATACAGTAAACGGCATTGCTGCTATTACACCATATTCTGATCATTTCCATATGCTCTAGGCTTTTATTTTGGCTTTGCAATTATGAATGTATAATCACTGTTATTTGAGTAGGTTACATGCTTCAGGGAGAAAAAGTGATTGATTGAATAGCAATATAACACATGAACACTGGAAAGTTTAGGAAACATTCTGGTGAGAGGGAAAACCAAAGTGCTGACTATTTGCAGACTTTGAAATACATGCTGCAAGTTTTTTAACTTGAGTTTTACCAGCAGGCAAGGCCAGATAAACAGCCTAGAGTAACAAAAGGTGAAGCTGCTCGGGTTTGAAAGAGGAGCTGTACTGAGAGCAGTCTTCCTTTCTTGTTATATGGGTGTTTCTCAGGTAAGAAACTGAGACAGGCAAGGGATTAAGCCACTTTCCCCGGATCAGAATTTCATATTACATTCTGCCTACCTCAAATGGTCTTTGTAATGACAGCAAAGCAGAGAAGGAAAGAGCTGCTGAGTGCTACCATAGGAACATTTTCCAATCTGTGCTGGATAAAGTAATTTCCTTCATCTCTTTGTGGTTTTTCCCCTTGTGTGTGTCTAGGGTTGTAGCTCTGGAGCAGGGAATTCACTAACCTCACCACAAGGTGACTCTAAGCAGCAGAGCCCCAAACCAAATGTGAAGATGGACATGGAGCATGAAAGAAAACAAAGGAAATTACTCTGACTTCTATTAAACAGCTGGGCATCATGCTGGTGGAACTGCAGCTGCACTGCTATGCAGGGTAATGGGATCCCCAGATAAGGCAGAAATGGCTGAATTGAAGCACTACTCTCACCACTTTTCACACCTTTTTCAAGCTCAGAAATAAACTAAGAAGCAAGAGCATGGGGCGATGAGACAGTGGAGAAGACAACCACATGGGTGACAAACTGCAGGGAAATTCTCTCTCTTCTCACTCAGCCTGCAGTGGGATGGACATCAGCTGCCATTCCTCACTCAAGAAAGACTGCTGCAGTAAGAGAATGTGAACCAGTGAACACTCACACGCAGTTCATGGCACTTAGCAGCAATCTTCTGCAAGCAGAGAAGGGCTAGAAGGATTTCTTGCTGAAGAAGTCAGCGGAATGAGACACAAGTGGCACCAGAGTCCCACCTCAGGATAAAAGAAGAAAGATTGTTGGAAATGCACAAGGCATATTAATGAACATGACAGCATAAGATAAAATGTCATAAGAGATGGGGTTGCTTATTTTCTACCTGAACCACATTCTCCAGATACTTTTGCCTACATCAGACTATTTTGCCTCCTTTTGCTAAGTGCTTTTGCAGAGTACTGACATTTACCATTTATGCCAGTACTTCAGTAAGTGATAATTTCAGCCTAGCAGTTTATAGAATAATGACAAGACTTTTGGAACAATAAGTTCCCTGGTATTTAACTATCCTTTGAAAAAATTCTTTTGCATTATCAGTTGCAACAGCTCCTCAAACAATATTAATTTTTAATGAATAATTTCTTGAGGATTTTGGTTATAACAAGATGTAGAAGCACGTTCTGTTTTTCACATTGAAGAGTCAAGGATGTATAAATCTATACTGCTTTCAAAGAATAGAAACATTTCCCAAGGGGTCTTTAAAAAAGTACAAAAACTTGATGGACAATTGTAATTTTTTCATTTAGTGATTATTTCAATGGAAAATTTGGACATTTTCTAAGCAAGATTTATCTATTTTGCAGTCTATTTTCTCAAAAATACGTTTGGTTTCTGTACTGATTGTGTCCTGGTTATAGCAGGTAAGCAAGGTCACAAAGAGGAGTTTGGTTGATGAGAAAATCTTTCAGGGAGCATAGTTCCTCTTGAGGGACTTGGACAGACTTTGGACACTTTGGTGATTGGTATTTTCCTGAGTCCAAAGTATGTAACTGTGAGAGCAAGGCATATAACATGTAGGAATCAGCCACTTAAATCTATTAAGAGGGCTATTATGTGCATTAAAACAGTAAGCAACCAATTGTATTCTTCAGATTTTATATCCTTAAAGCTGAAAAACATTCCTCTAACTAGAATTGCCTACAGGGAAATCATATTTGACATTGGCCAAAAGGAAAAACACTTTGGAAATTCGTACTTAAATTAGCATGCAAAATCCTGGTTGTACCAGGAAGTATTGTTAATCCAATTTTTATAAAGGGAAGTAAATTCTTCTAAACTTCTCTAAATACAGTAAAGTTGTTCATGTTTCATGGGGAGGAGACAGCACATCCCTGGTTCATAGATGAGTCCAAATAACTATTAGAGAGTTGAGAGAGAATGTCTGAGACTCTATATTATGCCTATGTGCCTCATAATCAATGGAAGTCAGACAGAGCAACACAAGGAATTCACAGGCTGTATTTTGCATCACAAGTCTGATGCTATTATTTTAAAGAGATGGAAATTTTCGTGGGACTGGGCCCTGGCAGAGTTATGGCGTGTTCAAAAGTTGGTACGGTCTACAGCACACCTTCAAGAAAGCTTTTGAGAGGAACAGAGGCCTATTTTGCCTTCTTCAGAAATCCAAGGAGCTGACAGAAAATTAACTGTGCTTTTAATACTACTATTGCTCACAACTACAGCTCTGCACCTAGTGCAAAGAAATGTACAGTTCAGTTTTAAGGTAATCTCCTCTATTCAACAGCGTTTCTCCCCTCCCCAGTTCAAAAAAGCAGCTGTGGTGTCAACAGGCATATTATATAAAAATAAAACATTTGATAAGTGGATGGAGAAGAACAGTCTTTGATCAGCAGAATATACAGACATCCACAAGTGCAGGGGGCACTGGAGGAATGCCTAAGAAGTAAGTTCCAGTGAGGGTGAATTTTCTGGAAGGGTAATTGTGTGAGAATCTGTCAGGCGGCAAGAAAGAACTCTAACCTTCCAAACCATATGATCCAAACCAAGGAAAGAAAAAAATGCAAAAACTTTAGCTTTCAAAAGTCTCCCAAAAGGCTAAAAATAGATGATGAAGAGATGAATCAAAATAATAATTTATTCAGAAAACTAACTTGCAGACAAAGTACACAATCCTTTGATGCTTGAAAACTACTGAAGAAGGTCAGTCTATTTCAAAATAGCACCATTTAAATGTTTTCTTTTTTTCTATCTTATTTCCAAAGTTTGCAATGTGTGTAAACTTTACTGCTACTGCTGCTACTGTGTTTTCAGGCATCAAAAAAATAAAAGAGAAACCCATAGTTCTGGGTAGATAATAGATTTTTGTCAGCTGTAAATCCAGCAGAATACACCCACAGTTAAACAATCGCCTCTAGGATTCTCCAAGATTACATTTTGTTCAGCCTCCAGATAAAGGTCAGCTCTTGTAAGTAACTAAATTTTACTTTTTCCTGAGGTTGTGAACTTACAAGTTTTCAAGTACACTTCAGAAAAACAACCACATAAGGTTTTATTCTGTAAGATGTCCTACTTGTAATGAAAGCTGAAAAAATGCTTTCCCCTGTATAAACCCTACATGTTGAGAAGTCAGACAATGCTTTTAAAATGATGAAATCTGATGATCCATATTTTCTACAGTAATTTGAAGACAAAATCTTGAGCAGATGAACTGTACTCACTGGCAAAACCCCAGCAGCTGAAATGGTGAAGTCCCAAGTTGTTATATTGATTATCTCCTTTTGCATTTCAGGACTCAAAATGTGCAGTTGAGTTAGCCAGTCAAGTGGCAAAAATTTAGTAAGCTATTTTACCCCTCTCAGTTTTTGGGTATATTTTCACTCTGTAACAAGAATTCAGTTTATCAGGAGGTAAACTTTCAGGGAAAATCATGGATTGCTGGTTTTAAAGACTGTCAGCAATTACTGAGGATACCAAACTTCACTGAGAGATGCAAATCCAACACCTGCAGAAAGATAACAGAGGAACCCAGTGTCTTTTCAGAAACACCAGCAGTATCAGAGTCACAGCTAGATAAATATCACGTGACACAAAGAGATAACAAACATACTGCCATAACCTCAAGAAGACCTAAGTTTACAAAGATTAAGGGGGAAAACACGAGGAAATGCAGTTAAACAAAGAGCCTGAAAGATACTTCTATTTCACATCAGTTGTGGAAAAATCAATAGAAAAATACAAAGAATGAACTCGGTGTGTTGAGATCCTTATAAAAATAACTAAGAGCAAATGCAAGCAAGCTGGAAAATCAGACCCACATCAGTGATGGTTAAAGTGCTACCCAGGAGGATTTAAGCCCTGCACTGTCTTGGCTTTCAGCTGCACAGTTTGCTTTCCAAAGGGGTGGGTCTGTTGCGGGTGGGTCTATTGCAGCTGAGTCCATCAGCTTATGTTAACTGGTGACAAAATGAGCAGCACACAAGGAACTGCTCAGGTCAACCCGAAGGACTCCAACCCATATGACAGAAAACTACATAACCCACCCCCTGCCCCTCATTTCCCAACCAGTGCTAAGATAAATGATGCTTCCTTTGCTGAAATGTACTGCCTTGGCTGTTCAGGAACCTTACCAGACTCTGTATTAATATTGACACCTCCACTTCCAGCCAACCTGAATGCAATATGTAAATTCATGGAGAGACAGAACTCATAGAGAAAATTGTCTTTTTTTTTAAAGTGACTTGCCCCATATTTTGTGTTCTAACTATATTACCTTCATAGTACCCTCCTGGTGCCTGTGTGAAATAAATATGACACTAAATAATCTTTCTTAATTTGTTGGGTATATAACAAGAAAGAATAACAGTAAAAAAAATAAAGTCTTTGAAACAATGAGTATAATTTACTTCATATTTTTACCCAGAACTTCTATCGGGGTTGGATTTTTATATTATGTCTTAATATATTTTGATTTTTTTTTCTAGATGTATTTTTTTTCCCAATAAAAAATAATTCCAGCTTAGATGTCACAGTCCTTGCTGTCATTATTGGATGAAAAAGTTCTCAGTTGTGTGTTATGTATGATGAAAAAGCTGTAGAGATGGGCCATACTTCTGAAAATAATGGCTTTTTTTTTTTTAGGCTGTATGCAACAAAGATGGGGAAAACCTAGTAATAACCACTGGGGTTTTTTGCTTAACAAATGTGAACCTGTAAAGCACTGACCATATGAACCTACATTCATTTCTCTGAAATAGCAGGATGTTTTGCAGATCCTAAGTATGAACATGTAAGTAACCTGGTAACCTGGTAGCCCCTTTTCCGATTTCTGCCCAAAAAAATAGTATAACATCAGAATTTTGAATGAAAACTCTTTTACAGTTTCTTGTAGTCAGGGACATATCCCACAGCAAAGGAAGAATTGTGAATATTTCCCTCTCACCATGGCTGACATTGTGGGTGTGGGATTTCTTAGCTGGCTCTGTCCCAAGAGGAAAGTGTTGTGTGTTTAGTGCTACTGACTGCCCTCAGCCTCAGCATAAAGCTGAATACACGTTCTCAGCACTTCTTGTTCTCCCTCTTCAGACCAAGGGTACCTATTACAGGCCGAAAAATAGCTGTTGTGGTCTTGCCATAGAAGATGAGACTTCAAATGTCTACTGAATACGGTCACATGTCTTGTGTGCAGCATTTCCTTTTCTCCTGTATTTCAAAGGCCAGATGAGAAGTAAAAAAAGGTGTTTCCACTTGCACTTTTCAATCCAGTTATAGCTTCCAGGTATCAGCTATAACCTCTGGGACCATTAACTACCAAACAAGATTAGTGAAGGGGTTTAACAGTCTCTTTTAGCAATGTTTTCAATTGTGTGAATTAATTTATGAGTGATAAACATCTGCCTACAATCCTGATCGAGACAGGGAAGACATTGCTTACTATTCTACCAGAGTGATGTTTGTTTTCTAAGGTATCTGCTTCTGAAGATTACCATTACCACAAACTCAGGTGTCACTGAGACTGCAACCTGATTAACAGTGGTAGGAACTACTGGGATAAACAGCATATTGAAGTACTTTTATTGTCTTAATGATGAAGCTGATTTGAACAATTTTCTTCTGCCTTCACACAAAATGTACCTCCTAGAGCTCGGTGGTCCATTGCCCCCAAAGTCACTGAAGTACTCAGAAGTTTTACGACCAGTCTTCCGGCAGGAAGTTACTCACTAGCTGAACCTTCAGGCATGTGAACCCTTCCATTGAAGTTGGTTGCAGATTTTGAGTTCACAGCCATGTGTCTGTAGGATGACAGCACCTCAGCATCTTCATGCCTCTTGATTAAAGGCTGGTAATTGGAGCCAGCTTCTTGTTGTATGGGTGACATTTCCTTGTGCCGCTCTGAGGGCTCAGGATAGGGCTGATCCTGTAATAAAAAGTGAAAAAAGGACAGCCCCGGGGAGCCAGACTTACTGTTTCTGGAAGGGGTTATCTTCTGCACTTTGAAACAGTAGCTTCTCTAGGAATCCAGCTCAGACAAAAGGATAGCTGTGGGCTCTTTGTTCTCCTCATCTTGCTGCTGCAAAAGCTGCTAAGATTTTGTGTGCCTGGAGATCCCTGAGGTTGCAGTAGTCATTCTCAGCACTGTCACTGAGGTGTTGTGAGCCCAGAGATACAAGTAAGGAGAAAGAAAGATGACTTGTTACCTTACAAAATGAAAGGAACCAAGGCCTACGGAACCTCCCATTGAAGAAACAGACATTTCTGTCTTTTTCCTGGAGCCAAACATTGCTTAACATCTTTGAGGCCTCTGAAGAGTCGACTCTTTGAGGCCCCTTCCACAGGGCTGGATATGAGGTGTAGCTTCTAGCATATTTTTGTCTCAGCTTAAACACTGAAAAACTAACAGAAGAGACCACAAAAGGAGTAAAAGATGATGAAAACTCCTGACTTAGAAGACAAAACTCGAGAAGGTTCAGGTATTTGTCATAAATGAGCTTGGGGACCGCAACCTATCTCTATGAAGAGAAATGTTCTATTTGCTCCATTCTCAGTAGTGAAGACATTTGGACTGCATCAAACTGCAGAGTGGGAGAGGATTTAAACCAAAATTTCGCCTGCCAAAGACTGCATGTAAGGAAAAGAGCATGATTGTCATAAAGCTTAATGTTACAACGTTTTCAATTAGTTTAAAAGCTTTTTTATTGATCTTTTTTATTATGGTTCTTCAGTTATTTTGTAAATTTTATTTGGAATAAATCTCAGTTTATTTGAAACATTTTTTAAAAATGACATTGTTTTTTCAAGTGTTGTCAAGTGTGAGTATTTTGAAGGACCCAGTTATTGTACTTGCTTTCAACTTTCGGTGACTATCTTTGATTCAGTTTTTTTAAGGTTCATATTTCATTTGCTTTTAATCTATTGATCTAATTTTGCAAGTCTTTGTGTGAGGTTTAGCTTTGGTTCATATGAAGTGCTAAGCACCCTGCAGAATTTTAGTTGTTTTTTAATTGAGAATCAACAAATTCAGATACTGCATCTTCTGTAAGTTAGGTCTCTCTTAAAGGTTCTAAATTCTGAAAACTGATATGTTAAGAATGATGTGTGATGATATCCATGCCACATACACTTTTAATACAGAAGCACCACAGATAAGTTCCAATGCAAGAGCTATGTTGAAGACTTGCTACAACTGAAGATTTAGTATTAATTGGACACAAAATGTCATAAAAGAATTATCCTGAGTAAGTACTTTCAGCTATTTAATATAAGTAACTTGATCTATTTCTAAACCCATTATAAGCTGCAGGGAGTTTGGGGGAGAGAGGGAGATGGTGTAAGATAATGGGAAAAGAAGAAAGGAAATGGAGAAAAGGATTCACTGGACATAAACAGATGGCTTGTATGAAAGGAAACATATCTGTAATATTACCTAGAAGATCTAAAAGAGACATGGCATTCTACCTGCCATTTTTGCTAATAACTTATAACCCAAGATTACTTGTGAATCTCATCACACTACACATGTAAGAAAAGTGTAAACAACACTAATTAAGTTACTTCACTGATTCTGATTATCTCTGCTTCATGAAAGAGAAGGGAAGAGGCTATAACTAGATCAATGGGACATTTCTTTCCTAAAGGTGATATCTTGGTTATTTTTTCCTTGCTACCACAGCAATTTTTTCCCTGCAAAGCAACCCCAAACACTAAGTGACATATCTGACAGCTATAAAAAGGGACCACACCATAACAGAACAACATCACCAAGCAACCTCATTCCACAGCTGGGGTTATTAGGTTGTCCTTTAGCAGGGAGGAGATATCATGAAGCTGAGATTAGTTTTTGCACATCTTCAATAATTTGGCACTTATTCAGGTGTATGACTTTTCCTCTATAAAGGCTATTTGCTTTTTCCTTCTCCCTTTTTAAAAATTTTTTCTCCTTATTTTCTAACCCTATCTGGCTTTTTAATGCTAGGCTTATTCAGAATGTTTTGACAGATAATAAGTCTGGGGCATATTCCCCTTTTCACACAATTTCAGGGGGGAGTGGAAAACAAAGAGAAAAAGTTGGCAAAGTTTTGTATAGACTTTCTGAAAATAACCACTTACCTCAAATGACCAAAAAAGTAGAAAAGGAAAAATAATACTGTGTTAGGAAATGAGAGTCAACTATTTTAAGTTTGTTTTAGACTGCAAAAGTGGCATTTTTACTCTGAACCTGTTGTCACAATCCAGCACAGAAGCAGGAGGAGGCTGGTGGGAGAAAAGGTGAATTGCCTATAACCATTTTTTGACACTCTTCTGTTAATATGAAAAATTTCTCATTCACCAAAGTATTTGAAAACCTACACGTGCAAGTGACTTAAGATTTTTCCAAGATGCTTCCCACAACTCTGTGATTCTTTGTAAGTAGGATAAAAAAGTTGAAATACAATTCCACATGAGTAGCACTGGCTTAAAAATACACATTTGCCAAAACTGAAGGATAAAGATTTCAGCAGCACTCAATTTGAAGCAAGAAAGCTAAGCTTTTACCTTCAGACAGTCCCCATTTCTGATTAAATTCTGTACCACTCTGATTTCCTTTCCCAGAATATGAAATCAGATCACAGAAAGAGAAAAAAGAGATTCCAAAGAGGAGACCATTACTGACGGAAGCCATGTGTCATTAATTCAGTTATAAATTATTAGCTGAAAGCAGCCTCTCAGCATTTGTATTTGATGAACAAAAATTGATTGCTTCAAGGGCATTTCAATCCTTTTGATGTTACCATCTTTTAGTCCACCACAAATCTGAATCCTTAACAGAATGATTATAGCATTATAGTAATCCTAAGAGCCAATACTAAAGGATTTGGAAGAGCAACAGAGATCAATAGATGGAAAAAAGCATGTCTTTTTGAGTTGACAGAGCTGTCTAGCCTGATAGTGAACCTGAAAAAAATAAGTGGAGACTGAGTAAACAAGCAATCGTGCAGACTGAGCTAAACTGAGGTGATGAGCCACTTTTCTGAATTGTTGAATACATCGGCAAGCTCTGAATATTTCCACCGGATTTAAACAAAACTAATGGCAACCAAGGGATATTTTGCCCACAATAAAAATAAAAGAAGTTTCATAAATATGTTTGCAAGTGTTTTCAGAACTTTGTGAACTGTTCTGGAGGTTGGGGTGTTCCGTGAGGTCAACATTTGTGTTTTGCATGGACTTTGAGATCATTTGAACTGGGATTTGGGGGAACATTGTCTTAATGATTGTCTTCCTTTTAGTTGCTTTGAAATCCAGAATCTGGGCCATATTCCAACATAGAGATGAAAGTGCAGTCCTCTCAGCAATTAGATTGTGAGATATACAGTAGACAGAGGGACCATGCATCCTTATCATGTAATCTCTATCAAACTGTAAAATAATGTTTAAACCATGGAAGTAATAGGCAGTTTGTGGATAGTTCAGGTTGTGCCAGGTTGTAAGTAACAAAGTTTTCCTAGAACAACAAAGCAGAAAATGAGCTGAAAGCTAATGCCCTCTTCAACAGCTCAAGGATTAGCATAAAATTATACTTTGAAGAAGGAAAAAGAACAGCATTGCAACAGTGAAGTATTGTTGAAGATCAGTGGAATGGAGAGAGGGAAGAAAGAGAATAAAAGAATCCTTACACCAGGATACTGCAAACTGGTATCATGTTTAGCAGATACTTAACAATTCCTTTGGTGTGCTAAACAACAGATTAACTTTATAGTGCTCAAGTGAAAATTCAGAGAAATTCAGATGCAACACATCTGGAGAGCATCCCATGGCAAATGGTGAATGGCTAAGTGATCTGTTTCAATAGCAAGACGTAGTGATGATTTATTGTTTGTACCTAGGGCTGAAAGTATAACAATAATTCTAATGCAAAAACTTCTAAAATTACTTAAAGGATAGATGCAGAACTTCCAACAATCACATTTCTTTCGTGAGACATATGTCACTCATGCATACTTTTATTAAAAGATAGAGTCATAAAAGTCATTTGAAGAAGGATGTGTTTTTCAGTTCTGTATGATTGTGCATATGAAGACTAGCGAAAAAAAGTGTAGCATGTACCTTTTATGCTACTGCAGATGATTTTCTTTATGGGCCATAGCTTTTTAGCTTGGTTCATGTTTTCACATTTCTTACATCTGAAAGAGTGGCACAAATTAAATGCACATTAAAGGCATGATTTCGGAACATTGTGTTGAAGCAGATTTAACCCATTATTTTGAAGCTGTGCATGATAACATGTGATCTTTAAGCTTAACCTTTATCTCAAGCTGTTTAAAATGTTTTGTAGCTGTTCTTGTCTAAACGAATAAAGAGGATGATAAGCAGGGACTGGCATAAATAATAGCTGCTTTAAAACGGGCAAAGAAATTGATAGCTCTATGAATGGTAGCCACCTGTACCAGGAAACTAAAGAAAGGCTGAGTATTCAGGGGAGAAGAAAATACACCATCCCTCATTTTTCCTTTTTATGGGAATGTAGTTTGGACCACGCTCTCTAATCTTTCCACCATAATGCGCTCTCTCTTGAGCAGAACTGGATATTACAAACATGAAAGAGGAAAAAATTCTGCCTATGTCACAGTAAGTTCTCATGAAAAACCTGCAAGCATTGATGACTTTCCACAGAGGTTCACAGAAGCAGAGGTGATAAGCAAAGTACAGGTGGTTGACAAAAGACAAGGACACAATTCGTAAACAGCAGGTGAGCAGACAAAAGGAGATAACAGTATAACTGCTATAAATCACAGGATGCTGTGACATTCAGGTAGACTTGTGGGGGGAGAAAAGGAGATTTTGTGAGGCCTGAGGTAAAATCTGAACCAGTGCTTTCAATAATAAGAGACAAAAAGACAAAGTTATAACGTATGCCATGTTACAGGTTCTGGGAGAACATAACATTATACTTGCAAGGCTAAGTCCCTGAAAATCATTATGTCTTTTTCTTTCTGTGTGATCCACATTAACAGAAACACAAAACAGCTTCTGCAACAGGACAGGGGCTCCAGCTGTCTCAAAAACCCAGAACTTTTCTGTCTCCATCTGTTCTGAAAAGCCAGAACTTCTCTGACTCTATCTGCACGGCATAAACCCCGTGTTTATCTCCCAGGCAGGAAAAACTTTTATCATTCTCAACAAAGCTTTTGTCTTGGTCCATAACATCTTCTGCTTTGATACAATTTAGAAAGAGGAGTAGTTCTTCAAACATGAAGCTACCATAGAATTTTTGGCATTTACAGCCCACATTGAACATTTCCAGGGATGGGACATCCACATCATCTCTGGGAGACCTGTTGGTTCATGGCAGTTGGGTTGTCAAATTTATGTGCTCAGTAACAAGATAAGCATTCCAGATAATAAATGCAGTTTCATTCCTAAAATACCAATAATTAACCAAAAACTTTATATCTTTTCTATCTATCTACTCTGTATTCCCCACAAATATAAATCTCTATACAGACTGAAATTTCCAAAGGTCCTGCTGATATTGCTGGCAGTTAATACATATACAGTTTGTTCTACTTACAAACAAAAAATAACTAGGAATAGGAGAAATTTTTGAAAATATCAAAAGATTTTGTAAAGCTTGAAAAAGAAATTTAAAACATGAGATTAAATCTTAAAAAGATTTCAGACTGAAAAGACTTAAGGATATGAACCTTTCTCTCTTAACACAAGTGCTACCTTTCATCAAGACCAACTTGATTTTACTGTGCTAATCAATGAATAACTCATTCAAGTTAATGTTCTTCACCTGTGATAAGAGAAGGCTCAAAAGCACAGTATGTGATCTGTAAAAGGTGCTACTTCTTGAAGTGTCTGAAGGATTAGCCTTCTCAGGTTTACTTGCCTTCTTGAATTTGCCCCATCACCTTCTCAGTGCTTTATATCTCACTATGACCCTCTCTACCTGCAAGCTTTTAGTAGTTGCCTGCTCATACACAAAGTCTTACCCAGAGTACATAATTTATTCCCTCTGTATTCACACAACCTGATAATCACTCTCCTACAGATGAGCTTTGCCCTGAAATACTTGTATCTACTTTTCACAAGTGCTTCAAAGGTGTTATGTGCAGATTCATATATTTCTTTATTTAGGAGGATTGCTAGACAAAAGAGGTGAGAATTCATGTTGAAGTGTGTAAAATATTATTATAAAATTTTAATTCCACAGAAATTAAAGTTATATAACATGGACTCCAAAAGAAGTATATTATTTTAAGAACTGTACATCAGGTATCCTGAGGGCATCCCATATAGTTTTGTTGAATTGAAAGATAATTACAAATATATTTTTAGGATGTTTAGCAATTGAATTTGTATTTAATAGGGGTGAAAAATATCCAGTGAAGTTCACTACAACTATAGGGTTTATCCACCAACAAGCAAAGCAGAAGTTTTAGCCAAATGGGAAACGTTTTGAAGTCTGGAAGGGAAATAAATCACTACCATGAAAAGTAAACTGTGTCACCTGTGTGATGCTGCGAAACCATGGGGAGATAACTTGTGATTCCTGAATCAATGCATACAAATATAACAGAATAATTGTCTTTTTTAGAAATTTTTGACAGATTTATGATGTAGGGTCAATTGGAGGATTTTGAGGAATCTGTTCTGATATTGTTTTGTTGCTTCAATTAAAGGGATATGCTGATTGTAAGAATTAGATCAATTGTAACATATGTCTATCACTATTTCTATTTTAGCGTTGTCACAGTCTTTGTTATCCAAGAAAAACTGAATCAAGATCGTAAGAACTTCATGACTACGTGTTGCATATGCAAACTACATATGGAGTACAGGGCTGGAAAATAATCACTCAGCCTACTCAGCTGCAATTGCAGGTAATCATAATTACCCACAAGTTGCCACACCTTTTAATTGTTTTCTCAGTTGTCTTTGTTCTAGAACATTGCTGTGTTGTACACTCTTGGAGATCAAGACTGTTCTTTACTGTAAATAATTTCTTTCTCTCCTTAGGGCTTGTGTCCACCACACATTTTGAGACAGAATTAACATTTCTCCCAGCTCTTGTTTTGCTATGTGACACAAAGCCAGTTCCTCTAGTTTGCTGTCACATGTTAACTCTGGATCTTTTGATAACCCTATTCTCCTCACTTTGAATTTTTAGTTGAATTGTTGATTTCTAGAACATGGATTATCAGATCCATGCACAATGTTCTGGAAGAGTACCCTGGAAAACTATAAAATTAACTCCTTACCTCTGTTGCAAATTTTTGTATAATAAATCAAGTGACAGAATTCGCCTTTCCCGTGGTTGTATCCCACCTGTGGATTACAGCCATTTTATGATTAACTAATACAAAATCTTTCTGCTCCTCTACTGATGACCTTTGAATTTTTTTATTAACCCCCAAAGACACAAATTTGAAACTTTCTCTGTTCAATGCCATTTCACAGCAATTATAACCCAGGCTGATTTTTCAATATATTTATACTTTAATATTTTTAGTTCATGTCTTCAGGACTAGCACTAGCAGCTTCCTTAACTCCAACATCTCTTAGTAATCACTCAACATAACCTCCATTCTAATGAGTTCTGTCTACAACAACCAGTAATTTCTCACAGAACATATCATCTGAATCAAGCTGAGATATATTACACTTACTCTATTTAACTTGTAAAAAAAAAAAAAGGCTAGTGCATACATTTCTCAAACTTTTTAAAAAACACAGCATATCTTTTATCCTTGGAATGGATCTCACTTCTGGTACTATGGTAACAGTGGCTAAATTTTTAAGTATCTTGCCACCAATCTTACAATTTCATATGCTAGTCTTCTCAGAACTCTGGAATGAACGTGAAACTCGGAGTTTATTTCCCCATAAACAGAGTAATTTGAATCTTTTTATTTCATGTAACTGTCTTGCCCTTTCTCACCTGTAATTTGTATCACTTGCTAAAAATTGAAGCAAATTATTACTTTAGTGGTGGGACATCCTTCCAATCATTCCTATCCTGTCTGAGTGCAGTTTAGTCTCCCTTTTTCCCTCACCCTCATTTTATTTATAAGGCTAAAGGACCTTTTGTTCTTTGTTTTGAATTCCTTTCTGCTGTCTACCTTGGCTCAGGTTCTGCTATATTATCATTTTAACTGCTCACTCTACACCTCATGAAATCTAGAATGTCATTTCCTTTGCTTAATAGTCCTTCTGTCCACCCATGTTCTCTTACTTAAACCTTAAATCCAACACCTTTTCTCACATTTTGCTCTTATTTGAAAGATGATTATTTTTCAGGCAGGATGAGGGTGGGATTCTCACCTTGGATGGAGTTCCAATGAGTTTTTGCTCCATTGTCTTAAAGTAAAAATAAGTCTTGTCTGTATTCTGCCCTCCTGTCTCCTTAGTCAAGTTGATACCACTGCCTGAAATCACTTAGTTTAGTAAGTGCAGTAAGATTTCTAAGTTAAGCAATCAGAATTCAGTAGATATCTGTTCTAAAGGTTTTTTATTCAATTTTACTTCCAAATCTTTTCACATACATGTTATAAGATAGTCTTTATGAACTACATTATTATTTCATTCAGCCTCATGTGACGCACAATATGGACAGTGCTTATTTGGTACATAATTCTTCAAACACTTTTTTTTTAAACAAATTGTTCTTTGGGTTTCTCCCATAATTACTTCGTGTTCATCATCCAGATCCTTCACAGAATACAGACATGTTTACTTGCTTCTCTGCTTTTCTGTTGTCCTCATTACCTGATTTAGTGGAGATATCCACTGCCTTCATTTTCAGTAATAAAGTACAGATACTTTATTAACTCAAATTCCAAGACCTTCAGTTGGAATTGTCAAGAAAAAAAGTTTTATTTCAAAAAATTGCTTGTATTCAAACATGCTAAATAGGTTTTAATGATTGCCTAAGGAATTGCTCATGGGAATTCTCTCATAAGGGACCAGATAGGAAAGATTTTTATAAGACAACTTTTAGCACATGTAGTTTCAGAACACTCCATGTCCCTCTACATCTTTTTCCTTGTTCTGTGCAGAAGAAATTTGGGTTCTGTGCCAGGTCGAGGAGAAAGCTCTGTGCATTGGGTAGTGAATTCCAGACAGAAGAATAAAAGGTTAATTGCTAGGAAAAAATATTTTTAAATTAATGATTTGGCTTTTTCATGATGGAATGAGAAGATTCCTTCCTAGTTCACTAGGTCCTGCTGCTAGGTACATGATTTCAGATACTTTCCACTGGATGACAAATTATCCAGAAGTAAGCATTAATCTACAAAAAAGTTAAACTAGCATTTTTTAGTGTTTCTTGCTAAAAAGCTATGGGTAAAACTGCATAGAAGAAAGACATCCTGTTCCATTTGCTCTCTGCTGCCATTCAGCTACCTCTTAACTAACTTTAATATGGAAAGGACTGTAATGGAGCACAGATTCCCTTCTCTGAGCAGGACATATCTTTATACCTTGAATCAAAACCAAGGAAGAATTATTTCTTGGTAAGACGCATAAAACATTAATAGACATCTCAATGAATTGCTACAAAACTGAGAGGAAAATTGCATTGAGTTTCTATGTTAACTGTTTAGTGGGTCTAATAAACTCTTCACAGGATTTAAAAAAACCCTTTATTAGATTTTCTTTTTGGTGTTTCCTTTAATGAATGGGAGTAGTATTAAGTCAATCTATTTTCACTGGAAAAGAGGACCTACATGGATCGGGTTTTTTGGTACAACAGAGATCACTCATTGCTGACTTATATAATGAAGTCAATAGCTATTTTTTCTATTTGGACTTTAGCTGATCCTACTTTATTTCTATTTTGAAGGCTTATTATTTCACTAGAAAAGTATGAAGATCTGATAAGAACTGAGCCCAGGATAGCCAGCCAATTCCATCGAATGCCAGGGCAGTATGCCATACTTTTTTCATTGGAAACCCGCTTTAGTCCCACATATGGGAGGCAGGTCAGGGGGAAAGACGCCAATACAGAAACATAAGATCTTAGAAATACTGTCCATGGACTATGACTAAAAATATTGTATAAAACACAATATTGTTTCAGGGGACACTTTAAAAAACCAGTTTAAATGCAGTGGAGCAGTTCCAGTAGGTGCAATAAAGAAAGGACCACCTTAGATTTTCAATATCTTCTCTACTACTTGGCATACTCCATGGGATATTGGCCTTCTGCCACACCCTTCATGTTTACTCCTTAGTGGAAATATCCTAACAAGTTGCCTGTAGGGAACATTCATGTGAACCTACCCTCTTTCTTGCTGTACATAGGGTAAACAGTTACCAAGATAGAACAATTGGCTCTCCAGGCTAGTGGTTGGGACAATCCTTTCAAAGCCCTACAGCCTGTTGATTTCAATATTCGCTTTGTTCCTTGGGCCTCTCAGAGAGACAGGGAAATGAGAACATTAAGTCTGAACCTGGGTCTCCTGCCCATTTTTGAGTACCCTCTTAATTCACATATAAGTGCTGAGAACTCAAGGAACCAGGTCTTAAAGAAATAAGGTTTTCAAAGCACTTTACAGAAAATAATTTAAAAATTCATCAAGTGAATAAATCAGAAAAAATTATAAAAATATTCACAATAACTTTTAGGGGAAAAATTAAGAAGATTATTATAATTCAGAAGTTATTATAAATGTTAAGATGTCAGAAAACACCAAGTGGGCAGCTTGTTAGGGATAAATCCTACTTAAGCCTTAGATGTTATGAAATGCTGCTGTTAACTGCATTTCTGCAAAGAAATGGAGGTATCCTTGCACTTTCAGATGGGAACTTGGCATGAATACAAGTTCAAAGTCAAATAAAAGCTGCCTCACAAAAGAGTCTCTTCCTCTATTACCTAATCACTAACATTAAGCTGCAGTAGTACAAGTATGACATATGAATGCACTTAATGTCTCTGTTTGGACTGGATCTGACTTTTGTCCTAAAGTATATGAAGTCATTCTCACCTAAATGAGTCTAACGTTACTCTGTAGTCACTTTTGGTTCTGTGAATGTGAAGCATTAATTCAGTGACCATGTGTTTTGAGTCTCATTCCCTGAAATTAGTTTCTGACTCAAAGGCCAGTCAGAATTTCTCCAGAGATGTTAATTTATAAATCTTAGACCTTTAGTATTTTAGGTGTACCCTTCCTACTTATTTCTGGAAGCAATCTTTTTACTCTATTTACAACACCCCTACCTTTGGTCTTAGAACTATTAGAAGTTTTACAGATGAAAAAAAATTCCCAGAACGGAATCTGAATCTCATCCCCTGCTTTCTTACTCTAAGTGCCCAAAGTTAACTTTCATTTCTTTATTCCAAAGGACAGTAATTTCAAACATTTCACGTAGAAATGATTTTTTTTTTTCTTCAGTATTTCACTTTCTTCCACTCCACTGAAAAGAGAAGAAACCCTAGCATCCAACCCTGAGAACTCATAAACACAGAAACCTTGTGCATTAGATGCTTCAAAACTCGGACTATTGGCCAAGGTGTCTATAGTTTCTGAACTTCAGGTGGGTTATCAGCAGAAGCTGACAGAGTTTGAATACTGTTGTCTCCATCAAAGAATGTGAAGAAACAAACAAACCTGTGGGCTCATAGGAAGTGTTTACCAAAAATCATCAGAGAGAGCAGACACGGACGACACATTCCCAACAGATGGTATTGCCGTCCAAAAAAACAATTTTATTTACATTGCATTTAAAAATTGCAACTTGTGCAAAGCTTACATCCTCTTGAACTCCTCAAGGTCAGAATGTGCTGTTGATGAAATGCTGACTTCCCTTTTCCCCTATTTCTGATTATACTATGGCCAAAAATAATGCATTATGTATAATAACATCTGTATTGTCTGCCACTAATTTAAGCCACTAGGAAATTACAAATTCCTGCAACCCACCCCATTATACTCCTAGTAGAAGTGTGCATTTTACTATTCACTATCCACCACTATCCACTATTTCACTACTATTTACTAGTGAAAAAAGGTAATTTTTGTGGGTACTAGTATTTTGGAACCATACTTCAATAAAATTGTTCCAGAATTTATCCTTAAAAGAACTACAGTGGCCCAAAAAAATTATTTGATGCTTAACAAAGTGTTGCCTGTACATGGCTAATCTGAAACTCATTGCTCACTCTACTACAAAACACAGTGGTTAGATCAGAAGAACTAGGGGTGAAAGACATGGCAATCTACTCCTCCTCAAATTACGAAAAGGACCATTTAAGTTATGCATATAAAACCTTTATTACTGAACATTAAAAAACTCACAAAAACCTGCCCAGTGTCAAGAGTTATAGCTAAATAAGCAAATTTAAATATTTGGGAAGTCCACATCATCTAGATGCAATAAAAATCTCTAAGTAGTGTTTAGACAATTATAAGACTCTCATTACCACTCTAGTTATGGTGAATTTGTACTTATTATCTTATTGCACTTCCCAGAAAAATCCATTAGCAATGTAATGATTTAAGAAACACTTCTTTTATACTGACATGCTTTTAGGATGTTTACTACAGAAAAGAACATTTTTCATCAGTTCTTGATGGCTGGAAAGTATTTGATTTCCACAAACCATCTTCATAATTCCTTCAAAGGAATTATTTGGACAACAAATTAATTGAACTGAATGCTCTGCCAGCTGAGTCAGTTCATTCCCAAACTCATTATTCCCACAAATAATTATTTTGTCCCACAAAATCGAGAAGCACCTTCAGGCATCACAGTGTTGGTACAAGGGTGGCCATCAGTTTGTGGTGTATGGAGGGTTTTCATCCTGAGGCTGTCATTCAAAAATATTTTGTATGGAAACATAGATTTCTTTGACAGCATTATCCCTCTGATAGCACTGATAATGGTGGCAATCTCTGTCCAAGGTGCTTGCTCCTTGCACCACCAGCCTCTCTCCCCTCTAGCAGCTTCACAGCGAGCCAGACTGAGGAGCTGATCCAGTAGAAATACAACATTCTCCCTTAGGTAATTTCTCAGCCAAATCACAGCTCTGATTCAGTTCTCTTGGTGGTTATCCAGCAGAGGGATACCTACTAAAGGACAAGAACTTCTTAAGGTATTTTAAGCATTGCTACTGTCAAAAGTGAGATTAATATCTTCTTCCTTTTTTTACTGGATTTTTATCAGGGAAGTGAAAGCATTTTTTTTCAGATTAGGTTAATGCAACACTAAAAGCTTGGCCAAAGCCCAGTAGTGTAGTGAACTGTTTATCTGGAGAAGCGAAAACTCCATATGATCACTCTTAGCGACATCAGCATTATGATTGGTTGAGGATGAGAATGAACAGCAAACAAAGGGGAAAACTCCTTCCCTGTTACCTCAGCTACTACGACAACTACAACCTCAACTACAACATTCAAGGTGGGAGCAAGAAGAAAGTGAAAACTGGTGGAATTGGTTTAAATGGCTTTCCAAGAAATACTTGTACTGTAAAAGCAGGTCTCTAGCCTAGATAAATGCAAGAGAGAGATATGAAGCTGAAGTAGAAGGAGAAACTGACATTAAAGATGCTGTGTTTACTTACATTTGGTCAGCAAAAAAAAATGAAGAGTGAAAGAAACATTTGGGAATCTTCCGCTAACAGATCTATTAGTGGAATTCTTGTCACATTTATTCACCTATTTTCATGAAGTTTTCAAACCCACTAGAGGAATGAGTCATAGAGAGGATGAAAGGAACCTCTGTATTTGTTTTGTGGACACATTCTGCTGCTCACAACCAATGTCCTCAGTGTCCTCAGTAATGAAGTTATGAAGCAAAGCAGAGCAAACTCTAAGGAACATGTGAAATTCTAACTTGGAGACCCCAGCTCCTTCTATGTGAGGATCTTTTGGAACTGAATTTAAAGATCTCCTGTAGCACAAGGGAATATAAGTGCTGAGGACATATAATCACAGTATGAACAAATCACCATTTTTTAACAGCAAGCGTAAGCAGGATATATATAAGGGACACTATGAAAAGAAGCAGATATTGAGTTGACAAAACAGTATTGGAAGTTTCTTCACAAAAACTCTACTGTGAAGAGAAAAATACATTTAAATCCTTGTTTTGTTTAAGCCAAGAGCTCTGAAATATTCAAGTGATGTAGATTAAGGTTTTTTGTCTTTTTGCCAAAGGTTTAAATGCAGTTATGAAAGGTTTCTGCTAATTGCATATCCACCAAAGGGCCCAGTTTTTAGACTTCCTAGAGATTTTCTCACCATGATTTTTCAGAAGAACTTTATCAGATTCTCCTTTGCTTAGTAATTACACTGAACTCAGGGAGTATAGAGTGAAAATAGTCTATGGAGCCCTGGTGAGGTTTATGGTCTTATACAGAAGGCTGGACTAGATCATTACATGGTCCCTGGCCTTTCAAGAGGAAAAAGTGTTAGAATTTCATCTAAGCTATGGGAATTCCCTTTTACACAGATGAGTTTAATACTGATGCTCTGGTTCTCAAAACTATTATACCTTACTTCAAGGAGGCAGCGAAATTTGAAACAAATGTAGAAACAATAACTACAAAAAAAATATACTATGCAGCTGGAAAGGAAATGTGAAGCACTTTAATATGCGTAACATGCTACTACTACTTCTTTCACAGAATTAAACACAAAACAAATAGAAATAAGCATATTAGCAAAGGCAAATTTGTATTAATCAAGTCCCTGGGTGAGAAAGGAAAACAGATCATGAAAAGTGGGCTGAAAAAAAGACCATTTTGATGACTAATACCCAAGATATTTAATAAGGAAGAAACAGAAGGAAAAAAAAAGTTCATTGCAAATTTACATTTATTTATGTAGCTGTCTTTTGCCTGATATTCACTTCAGTAATTTTTCTGGAAAGAAATTTAAACAAACTGAATTACGTTCCTCTAGAAACTTGATATATTATTAATATTAGTAGTATCCATTATTACAATCCAGTGAGCTTTGTAACTTTAATGCTTATTCGATAAAGATTGTATTTTCTGTTTACCTAAGTGGAACTTTCCCTTATACATGATAGAGCTTGGCACCAAACCTTTCTAAAGTCACCTTGCAACATGCGGAATCTCCCATCAGCATCTTACTCTTAGCTTGTGTCCTGGTTTGAGACAAATTCGGAGGAACGTCGAAAATGAACGTCCTCTGATATAAGGCAGGTTTTAGCCACCCCTCCCCCACCAGGTTCGGGAACAAAAAATTTTCCTCGGAGGAAAGTGAAAGGAAAAGAACCTATTTATTTAACAGACACAATGCACAATGGGAAAAGAATAATGGTAAATAATAAAACCTCTCACTGTGGAGAGAACCAGGTAAGATTTTAGAGTCCTTTCTTTGGGTGTGGTCTCTCTCTCTCCTCTTCAGAGCTGGGTCAGCCTGGGCCCCCTCTGGGCCTTGGTGGAAAGTTCTGAACAGTTCCAGAAGAGAAGAAGGAGAAGCTGAAGACCAAGGGAAAAAAAACTTTCTTGCCTCAGCTCACGGACTAGCTGAAAAGCCAAGGAGTTTAACTCTCTGTCTCTCTCTTGAGAAAAGGAGCCAAGAGCTGGTAAAAAGCAGGGAGGTGCTTTCCTTCGCTCTGTAGCAGCCAGGAACACAGGGGAGTGTGTATCTGTGTCCTTGAACACAAAACCGCTCCGTTGGTTTTTTCTTCCTTTCTCTCAGACCCAACCTGAAGACACAGAAAGTCTCAGGATTCTTGTCTGGACATAGAGCGGCGCTAGGGGATACATCATAAAGTCACCCCAAGACAGCTCGGCAGTTAGAGAGCTTTGTAGTCTGACAGTGTGAGAGATTTTTGATCTTCCATTCTGTAGCCTTAAATTTAATAATTTCACCCTGTTAATCATATGAAAAGAGAGTTTGTCTTTCTGCCCTGGCAAACAGTTGGTCTCTGCCACTTTGTCACAAACCTCTGTGCTGCTTCTTCAGCTCTAGATGTGGGTTGGTTACTCAAATCTCATTTTACACAGAGACACACAAGTCTCCCTGAAAGAGGATTTAGTGCGCCTCCTTGCCAAAGAAATGCAGAAGTCTGTACAGCTATTTGGAAGTATGTGATATTTATCTCACATATATACTAATATACTCTATCACAATTTGATAGAAAATCTATGGGGTAGTTCCTAACTGGCTGGAGGTCAAAGACAATTAATTTAGGAATTTGAACAAAGTATCTCAAGGTAAAAGTGCCTGCAAACTTACTCTGCTCTCAGCCTGCAGAAAATGTTCACTGAGAGCTTATTCAAAGCAGTTTATCCATCGCTGACCTCAAGTTAAGACCATTTCCACAGATAGCAAGCCCTGTGTGACTGGTCCTTAATAAGCTGAGCTAACCCAGGCAGCTGGTTCAAGAGTCCAGGCTCATGAGGATCCCTGCACAACTGAAATAGTTGTGAATTCACCACAGTGGAAGATTTAGCTCTCAAGGTGGTGTGGGGTTTTTTTCTTGAGAAGAAAGGATAAAACGAATATTGCACTCTACAAATGGAGAGTATACAATGCTCAAATACTTTTGTAAAGAAAACCTTGTGCTTTAAACATGAAAGGGTGCCTGTTAAAAACCAGGAAATGTACAGTTTGTTCTGGGATGGAAGCTAAGGTCAACGGGACCTTACGGGTGCTAAGAACATCTTACACAGAGAGCTGTCAAAGGAGGATGCTCTGGTTGTTAGCCAGCTTTGGGGGAAGGTCAAACCAATGCTGTCCTAAATTTTTCTTATATAGTCAGCTTTAAAAAGGGGTTTTTCTCCTGTTGCTTTTAACTAGTGAGAATTTTCTTTTTTCATAAGGGACACCAGACCTGTTGGTGTGGAGAATCAGTTTGGGGAGTATGGTGCTCTTGCCAGCAGTCCATGGTGCTGATGGAGAGATTTATACTTGAATATGGTCAGTGTCCTCAGCCTGCAGCTGCAACGCATTATTTCCAACATTTTTTGAAAGGTCACTTGGTGCGTTTCTGTGTCAGCATTGTCAAGGATTTATGGACAGCAAGTAAAGGTCAATAATGCACACAAAATGGCCTGCCAAAATGAGTTGTGATCTACTAGTGGGTTGTTGCCCTACAAAGTTCCACTAAACTGGAGATAACATACAGAAAACACACTTGTTAGTTTACCATGCTGTTTGGCAATTTCTCAGCATAGCTCAGGTCTCCTGCTGAGCTATGAAAAAGTCCACTAAAAGTCCCAATAGGAAAAATTTCAATATCTATCATCTTCATGTCTTTCATGTACTTGCCCATTATAATGTAGTGGGTTTTCATAGGTGTCCAGGGTATACATGTTAAAAAAGGACTGATTGTATTCAGAGATAAATTTGCTATTTTATGTTATTGTGCTACAATATCCTTAACTGTGCAATATTTTCATTAAAAAGATGCTGCTGTCTATCTTGTATTAAATTAAGAAATGAAGAAGTGTGGCAGGCTGATATTATGAGATGCTTTTTTCATGACTAATGGTAAAGGCTGGACTGTGTTGTCACATCTTATAACAGTAACCACCACTGGCTTCACACAAGGAATAGAGCACAGAGATAATCTCCCCCCACATCCTCACCATCCAGATTGCATCCAGACCATCACATGTATTAGCAACTGACTGACCTATCTGCCATCAGTTTGGATCCATTTAGCTTTTGGCTTATATTCAAAATCTATAGCTCTAGGAAATACAGAAGAGGAGGACTGTCTAAGTCGCCTGTCAACACGCACAGCGATCCACTGAGCTCAGACCCAGTGCAGCAGCCTTCATCACACACTGCTCAGTCTGCCATGCTAGTGGTAGCACTGTTCTCACAAGCACTGTTAAAAACCATCAGCCCCAAGGCAAAGATGTGCGATGAGCACCAAGGTACTCCCAGGACAGGGGTCACCAAGTCTCAGCACAGTTACCTCCTCCCAAGTTGTCACTTCCCCTTGTGCAGAGACAAAACCCAGACTCCTCTTCTGTAACCCAGCCAGGAGATCCTGTGATAAACAACAGAGTATTGTTCCTCCTAAAATCCCTTACTATTTCCCTAGGTATTTGACTGCCTTTTCCTTCAGATTTTTCCTGACTCTTTCTGAGACATCAGAAAGGGCACCCTGCTCTGACTCCTCTCTTTGGCCTTGGGTGAGATGCCTGAGTGACTGCTTTTTCCTGGTTACTTGTTTAAAGCTGTGAAAAGACACAGGCCCCCAACTAGAAAACCCTCTGGGGACACATCAAGTTGGGTTTTTGTGCCCTTCCCCCCAAACAAGCATGCAGAAGTCAGCACAGTTATCATGTTTTTCATCAGATGAGGGTCCCTCCCTCAACCTGCTTCTATTTTATTGCTGTTACTAAATAAGTTATGGAATTACATCAAAGACTAAATGAAAGTAAAAATGCCTTTTTTTCTTCTGTATTAACCATTTACTGTTAACCATTTCTGTGTCTATACTCTTTTCAAGGAAGTCAGGCAATCAGAACTCTCCTGTTATGTTTTCATTCCTCAGCCATTGTTTGTGCTGTCGTTCTAGCACGCTCTAGTGTGACAAACCACTAGCCAACAATTTTTGTATTATATTTTATGTCACATTAGAAATGGAGCAGCAGGCTTGCCATGGTGTTCTCTCCACGAGCTCAGATCAGGCAGGAGCAAAATGGAGAGAATTAATACAAAGATAAACTACTTTTAAATCTCAGAACAGTACTTCAGTTTGAGTTTTGTTCATCACTGGGATTCATTCCAAGTTTAATGAAAGAGAATTTCTCGGTCATATTTCCACATTACATTTCCATCTTTCATTAAAGTAGAGCCAGAAAAGCACTTAAGCACATGCTTAAAACTTCAAAATGCATTCTCAACATATTGCCTAATTCCTGTGATATTTTTGTTCACTGGGGGTCTTCACAAGTTCAGACTAATACTAGAAATTTGCTTTGATTTAGATAAAAGCATTCTTGTCCTAAATGAGGTCAAATACAGCAAGGCCAAAACCTGAAATCTTCACGTATGCTGTGGGAGACAGATACTATCATTATTCCCAATGCAGCTAAAATGTTGGGCATTTTAGACACAATATGAAGAAAAATATCTAACTCCTCTAGCTTCCTTGCCACAGACAGCTGGCCCTTTTGCTGGCCCATGGGCTAGGTGGGTTCCAATTCCAACACCAAGAGCAATGACTACTTTCAGCAGAGTCACTTGCCAAGTACAGTGCTGTCCAAAATGAGCTTTAAAAACTGTAAGAGTGGCAGGTCCCAGTTTTTTTTAAGACAGCCCTGAGCTTTTGTTGTTATAACTGCCTTCCCTCTGTTAAAGCAAGGGCATTTTGTACTCAAGGATGTTCTCTCAGTCACTTCCTTAGGGACCCCATGTCTTCACATAAATTGCAGGACTTCCTAAGTGGTTCATGAACAGGCCAAATTTTAATCCTGTTTCAAAACAGTATTTTCTTCAGTAGTCTTCATGAGGAAGGTTCAGCTCCCAGCAAGCAGGATTACATTATTTCAATACAGTGGAACTCAGACCTTTAAAGGGGTTTAAGCCACTCTTTATATCTTCCAGAAAACCTTGCTCTGAGCTGAATCACGTACTCGCAGCGTCTGCTCCCTATTCTCACCTATTCTCCTTCTTTCACCTGAGGAGTTAGGTAATGTCTGGCCCAAGTACAATAAGACCCCCATCCCTTTAAAAGACTATCTTATTCTAGAACAACGTTGTTTATGTATTCCATATGGCCTATCATTAGCGTTATCCTTGATTCTCTGTCTCCCACTTTCCTCTTGTGCAATAAAAGAGATGAAGTAACACATTGTAAAAGAATGTGTTTGCAAGATAGAATAGACATCTGCCTCTCTCTTTCAGAGGCTGCTGCAAGAACACAGTTGCTACCTATTTTGCCAATTTGACCCCAACATGTCTAGGGCCTCTCAGAGCAATTGTGTGTGAACACATCAATCTGTTCATGAGCAATAGCTCTGTGCCTGAGATGGCCATTGATTTTATTTTTTTGCACTGTCCTGGCACACTTGTCCAAAACCTGCACAGGTTATCATTGGTATTGTTACAAAAGATGTTAAGGAACCTTTGGGGAAGATGTGACCTGGTCTTCCTGGAATATTTTATAAATTTTTGTCTTGGTTTTTTCAAAGCCCTGCATGCCCAGGCAAGGTCAAGAAGATGCTTCTACTTTCAAAATTGAAGACTGAATATTTTGAGTATTTCTAAGAAAAAACCCCAATCCACCCCAACTAGACCACAATAAATTGCCTTAGATCTGTCTGTGACAGCTTAAAAATTAGTAAGGATAATTTTATCAATTAAAACCACCTGCTGTTTGATTTATGACAGCATCTAAGAATCAATGAGCACAGTGTATATTTTTGTAAACCAGGCTCATTTTACCTCCTCTTTCTCTTTTACATTATTCTAAGTCAGGAATACCTCTGGTTTATTTGCCTCAATTAGTCTGTAAATCTGTACAAAGGTGGACAGCTTCTGACTGCAGTGAAGGCAACCCTCCACCTTGTGCTGGAGTGGCTGGGGTGGGAATCAGGAACAAAGACTTCGAAACTGGTCTTTAACCACACACTTGGTGCCCTGTCAAAGTTAACAGTGTCTGGAAATCTGTTTGTATGTCTCGTTTCACTGTCTGCTAGCCATAAGGCCATTAAAAAAAACAACAACCCAAAAAATATTGACAGTCTTCTCTTATCATTGCATGGAAAAGGATATAAAAATAGAAACAACCCAAAACCATCTGTCTTTCTGGATTATTTGACAATAACCTCATTTTAATGAAGATGTAAATGATATCAGAATCTGAAGCATAGACTTGAATGGGAAGAGAAATTATTATTTCTCTTCTGGTTCCTAAGTGATCAGAATCACAGGCACATCTCCTTGTCTTTCTTCCCAGACATAAGAAAAAGACATTTTAAAAAAACCTGTATCTATTCTTTTCTCTTCACTGAAGATCTGGTATATCACTGAAGATCTGGTTACTCACAGAAAACTACTGCTGGAGTTGCTGAAATATTTTTGGAGTGAGGTATGTAGAGGTGGGCAGACTTGTTATAATACTAAATTTATTTTTCTCATGTAAAAGATAGCAAATCAACCAACATAGATTAATAAAAGTGTACTAATTGCTATTAAGTCCTCTGAATCTTTCTTTTTAAGTTATAGTAAGCTTAAGTAACTGTGTTCCTGCCAACTTCAGTTAATGGTTTTGTGTCTATGTTCCTTCTATACACATCCATCAGTTTCCAGACAGAAATATATTCTATAGTTCTGTGTGCCTCTTTGTTACCCTTGTAAGAACCTGAATGACTCTTCCCTCAGTCATTTTTTTGTCTGCCTTCTGAAATCTCTTTTATTTGGATTTTTCTACAAAGTCAGAAACAAAATAAATTCAAATGTATCAAATCTATGGGAAAATCAAGAAGTTTTCTCAGATTGTCTTGTGGTTTTGGGAGTAAAACTGACCAAAACAGTGACTAGATCCTTCACAGCTGCAGCAGTACAGCAATAGGTAACCACTTTCCAGGGAGTGGAGGTGTACAGCTGGCAGAGTATTCTCCATTCACCAGAAGAGGAAGCTCCTAAGAAGGACAAATAGCTGCATGTGGAATATGGTACAGTGGGAGAGACACCAAAGATCTAAACCTAGATGCATTCATATAAACATTGCAAAACTTCAGGTCACCTCAGGTGGTTGTTGTTTTTATATTGTTGTCTCTGACTGACAGCAAAAGTGAATTGGAAGAGTGTGTTTGAAAACCCTGTATGTATAATACACCTACACCCAGATGTAGTTGAACCTCTACACTTGTCTGTTTATCATCAGTCTGGGACTGATTTATAAACACTGCTTTTCACACTGTTTAGTTTAAATTAGATACTGGCAAAGTCTCTTTTCTCTAGCATACTCACTGCGGTGTAATTTATAGTGTCATGCAGATGCTGGATCATTTGAATCTCCATTCTGTTGCACACAATTTACATGTCTGTGGCAAATAAAAAGATAAGTGCAATCCATATTGCAAATGCATTGTACCACTGTGAATTTGCATGCTTTCTCCTTGTTCTTTTTCACCTCATGGAATTTATGTGTTCGTTGTAGCAATGTCTGATATCACGAGTATCCTTTTGTCAGTTATATTTGGATTTTAAAACTAGCTGCTTACTGTTTATGACAATGTATACATTGCCATAGCAGTCTTCACTATCTCCCCAAATAATTTCCAAGATATGGTAAAAAAATCTGCTGAACTGAAATATTACATTAAAAGTAGTGACACTGCTTGAAAATACACATATATTTTTCTCTAATTTTTTTCAAATTCAAGCAAGGAGTCCTAAATCAGATTATTATTTTAAAAAATTAAATCACTTTACTGATTTAAATCCATTTGTAATAGGACATTTTTTAATCTCAGTTTATCTCCTGATGCAGCAGACCATCTAGCCTTTTCAAGGCACATAAAGTGATCTACCAACTAGATTTGGGTGGATAGTAATGAGGTAACTTTAAATACAATAAGATAAAGAACTCTCTGAGAAGATAACCCACTGAATTTCACTCCATAAGGTCTGGTGTTTTGTGTCTAAGATTCCATGTTCTGATGTTGTGAAAAAGGAAAGTTTGTGTCTCACTTTACATGAGCTGTGGCACAGAAGGTCTCTTACTTCTCTGTAGCATCCTACTTTTACAAAAATTGTGAGAATTTAGATTCACATGTGGTTGCATGAGCTTCATTCTCATAGGAAATTATGACAACTAAAAAGAGATATTTGGAGATTTTTAGCTGGAACAAGTCAGTACAGCTTCACTTACCTCAGTGAGCTGAAGTGACTTGCTGAGAAGCTGAGTGCTAAAAATAGATAGTAATTAAAATGGAAATATTGGGCTGGGCAAATTCCACCTGAATGCTCTCTCTCCTCTGCACCTCCTTGAAATACAAATACAGTGTAATCAAATTTGAATGAATTATTCACATATTCATAAAGTAGCATGTTTTTACGTGAGCATTAAAAACAGCACTTTAAAACAGCCATTGTACATGTACCCTTGCAATCAAAATATGGCTAATTCTTTTTGGCATAAACAAAAAGTTCAGTTCTTATTGAGTTTTTTATAATATTTCTATAACAGTGCCATTCTGGTGCAGGAAAAATGATGCCATGTAAATAATGGAAATGCAATTTCTCTATTTATTTCCATCACCTTCTGATAAACTACCAGGATATGTTCACAGTAATTTGCAATGTTATGAAGTATCTGTATTTTGCCCATCCCTGTGAAGCCAGTACCTAATCAAGTTTTACATAATAAGTAAATAAACTAAAGCAAAACCATGATCTATTAATATTGTGTGAAAAATAGTATTATTAAAAATGTTTATATTTAAAAATGTTTCATGTGATAAATCACAATTTGTTAAAAATACAAATGAAGGAATGTTTTTAAAAAACAGAAGAAGAAAACAGAGAACTTCAGTCCCTTTTAAATTTTCTCCATAAATAATAACCTCTGCAATTAATCTGATTCAGTACATTAATCAAACGTTATTGATTAGTATACAGAAAATGTGACATGCTGATATGGCTGGTGAGGGAGTTGTTTAAGCTACAGAAGTCTTTAAAAAATTCCCTGCTCCAGCAGGGTGATCTCAGGTGGGATGTTAAATGTATGCTCAGCCACTGGCTGCAAGAAGTCACTAAAGCAAACACTGAAGCACCTTGGTGAAGGCAATTGCAGCCTCAATACTATCAACTGACAGTTCTGCTCAGTGACCCTCTCAGATCTCAGAAAAGGTCTTTTTGGATTCTGGGTCTTGCTGTATTGATTTCAATCATCAGCTTTACCTAAGAGCCCCACTTTGAAATAGCCCTGCCAGAATTTCTACTCTCTAGCCCAAGTTTTATCTCAGGGTTTTTGTTCACATTTGACATGGTTCAGATAAATTACAAGACAGGATTTTTTGTGTGTACTTGTTTCCCTACCCACATTTTTTTAAAATTATATTTGCTCCCAACACAAGTAAATCTTTCTGTTTACTTATGCTTTCAGTTGGTTTATTGAGGGAGGCACACTGAGCTGCCTCAAGTGTTGTTTTCAAAATGTTTTTACATTTTTGGCCATGCTTCAGTCAGACCAAAGTATTTCTGTCAATGACTTCATTAATGCCAGGATTTTACCGCTGGCTTTTGAATACTGGAGGCACCCCACTGGAGGCTCTCTCACCGCTCAAATCCCCATGCTTCCCTCTTATCCTTAGCAGAGCAGCAGAGGCTTTGGCAGCTCACACGCTCCAGTGGCACAGGCTGGCGAGGGACCAGGCAGCTGCTGCTCTGCACCAGAGCACAGGAGCCGGGGCAGAGGGGCAGAAAGTCCTCCCCGTCACGCTTCTCCCTCGTGAGAGGCTGCACCCGCTGCACCACATCGCCAACAGCACAGAGCAAAGCGCGCGGGGGGAGGCAAAGTCACTTAAGCCATGTTTGCACCTCCTAACTTCTACAGCACTTGGCATAAATTAGAGCAGCCTAAAGGGCTTTTTGATGGTTAATGCTCAGGAAGAGGGAAAAGGGTATTTCAGACAGTAAAAAAGTTTCAAAGATTTTCTCATTTGCTGTTGGTTTTTTGTTGATGCTTTTTTTAAATTAAGAAAGCTATCAGGAAATCCTCAGCAGAAACTGAGAATGGGTTCCTGATGGCTGGCTGGATTTTGCCAAAATCCGTTTTAAGGTTCACTTTGAGTAAGCTCAAATCAGGTTGCCATATGGAATTACTCCATGCAGCAGCCTGACCTAGAGCAAAACTGAACAAAGCTGAGATTATTTACTAAACTCCTAAACCACTGACTGTTTTGCATCTCTCCCACACTGGATCTAATTCCTTAAGTAAATAAGCACATATTAAGTTAAAAACCCAAGTCAACGAATAGACCAAATAGTTGTACACAAGGTAGATTATTTCATGACACACAAAACACAACTATGGGTCAACATTCAAGCCTCAGACTGTCTCAAAGCTTGTTGGCACCTGCAGTTTAGCATATTTACTGCTGTAGCAAAGAAGATTGATCACAGGAAGCCAAAGCTGTTAGTAAAAAAAATGAAAACAAGAATCAGCTGTTTTCTATGAACAGACTGTCAGATAACCAGCCTAATGAAACCATGAGCATTTCTCTTGAGCTCAAGAAACATTCATGCTGAAGAGGGTACTGGAGTCATTCTAATACTTTGCAGTTGTTTTGGAGGTTAAATAGAAAGCAGCACAGAAGAAAGGCTCTGCCTTTGTGATTAGAGAAAAGTCAGAAACATAACATCAAAATGTACAGTTGTGCACTTGATGAAAATAGACTTAACACTTAGGCTGTATTTTTCACCTCACTAGTGCGCTCCAAATTGAAAACACAAAGGATGCCTTTCCACTGGTATTCTTTAAAAAAAAAAAATGACACAACGGTCCCACAGAGAAACCAGACAGACAAAACACAGTCCTGTTTTTGTTAAAATAATTCATAACCTGATGGAATGTCTCGTGTCAGAATCAAAACCAAGAAGCTTCAAATGAAAAATGCATCTAACTCCTGTCAAAACTGCATAAGCCACTTGCAGTCTTGGCTCTCCCCATCCTGGGCTCCAAATGGATGCAATAGTAAAAAAAAAGGAGCAAAAGGCTCAGCAGACAACAACCTTAATGTCTTTTGACAGGACACATCACCAGTTTAGAAAACACCGACGTTCACGCATGGACTTTTGGCGAGCTCATACATACCAGTGTGGTGTCACCAGCCATCCCTCTGGCAGAGCAAAAGGGCATTTGCAACAAAGTTGCCTTACCTGGTTGCATACAGGTAGGACTCCACTGGGCAAACATTTATTCTGTGTGATGACAATAATCTCTTGCCCTTTCACTGAGTTTTGCTAGACAATATGGGAGAAAAAGTATAGTTTCACATCTTCTGACACCTGCTTCCTTGTTTTTCTTACCACTTGTGAAGATAATAGCACAGAAGAAAGGTGGCAGCCTAACATGCTTTACCTCATAAAATAGACAATGCTAATGTAAAAATGTGTTTTTAAATGGTGGTATGATGTGGTACAAGGAACAAAGAGTTTTCTGGTAGGACAGTCCCTAGTACCAGAGACCGGTCACGGTGAGAAAAGAAGCCTCTCCCAGGCTGCATTGTTCTGTTATGTTGATCTACCCCAGTTCTGCTTCCCCGGTTGGCTGTTGGCCGCTCCACCCCCTTGCTACGTGATACGTTTCATATCCTAGAAAGTTCTCCACTCCAGGTTCCCCCCATTACCTCCACCCCTCACCACTCCCCCCGAGCTCCGCATTGGCTCCCATCCCCTAGTCCTGCCTTTGTTCCACCCCCGTGGCCTCAGATCATTGGTCTCTGCTGCTCCCTCCCTCCCGTACTTAAACCTGTACTCTGCATTGTTTTCCGTCTTTGCCCCGCTGTCCTTCATGGTGTAGCTGCATTAAAGAGCTCCTGTGGAACTCCACTCAAAGACCCTTCCTGCCTCTTTGCCGCTGACCCCTATCACTGAAGCTGTCCGTGCATTTCTGCGTGCATGTGTATGAGAGTGTGTGGCTGATCCTGCTGAGCGGCTTCGCTTTGGAGACGCTTTTGGAAGATCGCTGCAACCCGCGCCATGGCACAGAAACAGAGAGCCCAGGATAGTGACAGTGTGATGCTCAATGCACTTGAGCTCTCTTGCACTTGGTAACTCTCCACAAGCTAGAGGGCGACCTCTTTTCCTGTGTGACGAACAGGTAGGCAGGTAGTCATGATAGGTAGCACAAATCAGTGTAGCCTCAAGGCTGCTCTAGCAGATCCCAAGTATCCAGATAGTTCAGAACTGCCTCAAGCTTCAAGGGAGAGAGAAGGAGCAATAGCAAGATTCCAGCTTGCCCTTTAAAAGTGAATCAGATTGTCTCTGGAAATACATCTTGAGGGGAAATTGAAAGCATCCAGCTTGAAAAAGTACCTTAAACTCTCATCACCATTTTCCCACATTTCTCCTTATCAAAAAAAATAGAATAAGAACCATAAATGTAATACATTTGATAATGTACAAGTTTATGTATTTGCAACAGAGCTGTGATATAACTCTGAAATATGTCATACTAACAATTCCAAGGAATATGGCTGGATGTGAAAATTGGCTCCCATATGAAATTTATCACCTGATACACTGGGTACAACATCATGGAGCTTACAGTCAGTTGAAAGCTTGGAATACGCTGATACTTTCTGTGTTCTATTTTCCAGGTGTCAGTTACTGCTCTGCATTTTATATTAATATTTTTATTATAGAATACTTTCATTTATAGATTTAAAAATAGTATAGATCAAAAAGGAAAAATATGGATAACATGGTAAAAATGAAAAAACTGATGACAGGTCATGATAATAATGAATAAATGAAAAACAGTGATGAGATGAACAGCAATAATGAACATTTAGTTATTTGCATGTAATTTAATGCATGTTTAGAAAATGACCCAATTTTTAAGTTTCCCTCTCAGATGCATCTGATTGTAGCTTTTGTTGTTATTTTCAAATACAGGCGTATGTCCTCTGGTCTCAGTTTTCATCTTTACTTTCTGTTTGCAGGCCAAAAGTGATGATGTTTTGCAATGCAGCTAAAGTAGCATGTGTATTTGGTATGCTGAAGGCATCTATCATCTTCTGTCTGTAGCTTTTCTGAAAAGTTCATCACCTCCATTCCCTCAACCAATAGCTTTCTTGTAGCAGAACTAATGCCTGTGAGAAAAAGATTGCAGGATCCTCAGTATGGCATTTACACCAGCTGTATAAAAGAGGGAAAGGGAAATGGGAAAGCAAGTAATAGAAGCTGTTGCCAGATAGCCATTTTCCTCAGCAAAAGGGACACACAATTTTCAGGATCAAGAGAAGAAGCTAGAGCTGAGCAAGCTACATCACAGACCAGGGCTTGGGGCAGAAGGGAGGAAAGGGAAACAGAACAGATAATTCCTGTGAGACACAAAAACAAAAGGACAGACTGTGGGAGAAAGGCAATGGCAGACTGTGGCAGAGAGAGGTGCCTACAAGGAAGAGCAATCTTGATAATGGTGAGGCCAAACTGTTTCCATTTGTACATAGCCTTGCACCTGGCCTCAGGACCACAGTCCAGAGTGTTGTATCCATGCGCAGTGAGACCCCTGTTTGACATCTCTGAAAAAGCCATGGAGTCCGTCAGGCTTTGTGGTATGGTGGATAGCTCTTTTTACTCACACAGGCACGCAGCAGGCTATTTGTGACCTTCTGACAGTCAAAGGAGCTGTACCAAATGAAATTGCTGATGCTGAAGCCTCTGATGGCCACCATATGTGGATAGAGGAAGTTCCTGATGGTATTGCACACTTTTATTACAATGGCCGTGACAGCAGATTTCCTCAGTGCAGAGCAATTTGCCAATGAGCATGGAAATCAAGAGTGAATAAACACCAGTGGGCAATAGCTACTCTTCAGGAACCAGAAAAGGGACTAAGGAGCAGGCATGGAAGTGGCAGGACTTGAAGTACACAGAGGTGAGGATGATACTCAGATTTGTTGCAGTGCTTAGCATGAAGAAACTAGGACTACTGTTGTCCTATGGAGGACAACATGGTCCCATGACTGCCTGCAGATCTCAGGGTCTCTATTTCAGTGTGGGCTTCAAAGAGAGAGAGGTAGGCCAAAAAAGGGCATTTCTGAAACCCCTCACCCACAGAGACAGACAGACAGACAGACAAGAAAGAAAGAAAGAAAGAGAAAAAGAAAAAGAGAAAGAGAGAAAAAGGAACTCAGCATGTTTTGGACAGCTAAACAGCACAGTTTGGTGAAAAGATGGCACCATTTCCTATCTACCTGAGAACCTGGACCAAACTTCAGGCTGAGAGGAGAACAGCCTAAATTAGCCCATAGGAAATGCCAACATCATGAATGTAGTTTAAACTTTTAACTCAATGCTGCAGAGTATTCCCCAGTCCCAGGAGTGTCTCTAAGAACCAAGTGCCTATATCGATGCAGGAGCAAAGGGCTGCTGACAAAACTGCATCTCCATTTTATGTATTTAATTTACTTGAGACTCAAAACTGACTCTTCTCTGCATCACACCCATCCCTGATGCTTATGTATTTGCTCTGTCTTGTGAGTGGGAAATATGTGAACTACCGCTTTCTCTCCAGAGAAAGCTGCTCTCTCACCTGACCATAGCACCAGTCTCCCACTACTCGTCATGCATTTGTGCCCTGCAAGGGAAGAGACTCAGTGACAGTGTCTGAGAAGATGGGGTCTGATGGCTCAGAAACTGGTCTAGAAGGTAAGAGCTGTGACTCAGAACTCGAGCCCGGAAGGACCTAAACCCCAGACCAGGCAAGGGTTGCAGCAGCTCAGATGCTGCACAGTGGCTCATGTTACTCTGGGTTGATTGAAATATCCAAGCACAAAACCTCAGGACGTAGCCAGCTCTCAGGTCTGAGTGCAGTTTAGCATAACTTCTCACCTATTCCTGTGTCAGAACGCTGCTCTTTGAGTACAGTACTTTAAGCACCTAATGGGTATCATGCTCCAAGTCAGTGAGCTGATTTAGCTGAGGCACGGGGGTGGTAGATGGCTTCAAGAAACAAGGCAGATGATTCACAAAGTAGGTAATTAATCTTAATTAAGTTCTTCCTGAAACAATTGTATTTGACCAGATTGAGACATCTTGAAAGAGGTAGCAGTATCTTATCAGTGTCTCTTCATAGTTTGATAAACTCCATTCAAGATTCAGGGAACACTTAGGATTCACAGGAACCAAAATAAATTACTTTACCCTGTCCACTCCCAATGGTAAGAAATACTCGCGTTAATTAAAATGGATTCCTGAAAATGTATACTATGTAGGACAATCTTTAGTTTAAAAATCTAGAAAAACAGACAAAAATTGCATATTGGTAGCTATATTTTAAACCAAAAAAAAAAAAATCTTCACATAATAAATACATCTTATGCACATTAACTTCAAATTTACTTCAGAAAGCTATTTACAATATAAATAATTATAAATGGGAACACTTTGCAAGATATTGTTGACATAACTAAATTATGTTTTCTACATTACATTCCAAAGGAAAACTACGGATGTTATGCTACAATGTCACTAGACCCTTTACATTGCAAAGCATGGTATTTGAAACACTGGCAATCTGTGTATTTTTTTCCATAAATGTAACCATTGGTTTAAAGCAAACATGAAATTCTTCATCATGTCTGAAGTGCTTTTTTTTGTTAGATTAATATATTTTATGCATTGAAATATTTACCTTGGGAAAAAGTTGCAGTGCCCTAAAAGTACTTTTTCTAATAGATTTTATTTCCTTAGAATGTAAAGGTGCCAACGTTTTATATTGTGTGAAAAAGATTGTTTCTTGCATTTTGAAACTTCCCACTGTATCAGTAGCTGAAAAGGAAAATAATAAATGCAGTCCAAATTGCAATAAATAAAAATGTTTAAAATTACATTTGGAATCCTAGAACAATAGGAAAGGTTGAGAACCTTGTGTGAGAGGGGAGTTAAATAGGGAATGCAACCAGACAAAAAGCGTTTTTTCATCCTGCATTTGATCTTTCCTTTCAAATTCAGCTTCATAGATGGAGTCATAAATTAACTCTTTTCAAAAAGGGATGTATTCCTAACAATTTAGAGCCAGATTTATCTACAGAACTCTTGTATACATAAGCTAAATGCCACAGTGAAGCCTCACAGCATTTTTTTCATTAATAAATGCCCTAAGGAAATGTAGAATGGAATCACACTAGTGCTCTCACTGTTCAGAACAGAAGACTATTTTGTTTTTTTGGTCTTCAAAATAACAGCTAAATCCTCAGCTATTCCTCTAGCAGACTTTAAAAACACCAAACTGAAGGCTTACAGAAATCTGGGGGATTTTGATTTGGTTTTTTTTTGTTGTTGCTGTTTTCGGGGTGGGTTTGGGGTTTTTTGGTTTGGGGTTTTTTAGCTTCTCAGTGCACACAGCTGAAATATTTAACCGTCAATTCTAACTGCAAATAAAATAAAATAGATTCTCCTCCACACTGTGGAGCTATCTGGAGTTAAGCCAGTATACCTACAGGAAAGCGTGTTCATCCACCATTGTTCCTAATAATAACATTGTTCCTGTATTGCCTTTAGGCTCTTAGGTGCTTTAAGTAAACTTGCAACACATGGAAAGAGCAGAGCCTGAATCCATTTGCTGCCAGACATTGACTATAGCCACCTTAAAATAGACGTAGCTAGGTCTAATCCTGGAACTGTGAGCTATAATCCCCATTACATACAGGTCTGTATGCAGAAGGTCTGAAACCAATGCGTATGCCACAGCTTTGTTCCGTGACTGAAAGGTTATCTGACCTTTGGAACAGCCAGGCTGATTTTCTGGGGTGGCTGTGCCTTTTCCAGAAATACTATGTGACCTTTCATTTTTTCCAGCTCACTCAGCATGCTCACATACATGAACATATGGTGGTTAACATACTTAGGGACATTAATGAATAAATGCTGCATGTGCAGAGACAAAAATGAGATTCAGATAACAGTGATTAAAACAGTTTAAAAGAGCAGAATTTCACTGTGTAACCCACAGCAGTATTGCGGACAGATCAACAAAAGCCATTTAAAGCTCAAGAAATACTTTTGGGGCTCTTCATTTGGGAGAGATGCACTCATTTTTTCAAAACATAAATAACCTCTTTTATAGAAGCACAGCCATTAGAGATACTATCTTCCATAATTCCATACTCACATCTTCAGATTTAAGGAAAGAAGAATTACAAAACAACCCTCAAACCTATTATCAGCAGTCAGCTTTCCTTCCTTTGCACTTGTTAAGTAGTACCTTACTCCACAAATATTCCCATTTGAATAAATGGGACAAATTGCTGAGTAAGGTTCTTCTTTTAATTTAAGAATTGCTTTGCAAATTTGTCCAAAATCACAAACTCTATGCCCATGGTGTGATTTTATATAAAGACTAGAGGGTTTTTATTTCTTTAAACAAAAGAGATATACTAAGATTTTAATGCACAAAAACCGTAATGCGCCATCCACTGACATCTGTAAGAAATGGTTTGAAAGAGCTGTGGTCACTCTGTATTTGCAGTAGTTGCAAAATATTAAGTTCGTGTTAATAACAAACCAGTATTTTGTTAGAGAAATTATGCAATACAGCAATTTATATTGTTTCTGTTCCAAAACACAGCATACATACCGTACCTTAAGTGATAACCTTTAGCTAATGCAATACATTTGAAACTTATTTGGTTCAAATGCCTTGCATTTTTCAATTTTTCAGTATTTCTTCCCATCTGATTTGGAAAAGGAAGAAACATAAAAAAAGATTATATCCTTGAAGGATACCAAATGAAACTTTGAATTACATAAATATGTAATGGAAAAAATAAGCTTTATACCATATTAAAAAGCACACATAATATGAGCTGCAGTGATATTATATGCTATAATTAAGATTGCGGATTTGTTTGCATGTAGCATGTAGCATGCAGAGTCTATGTTTGCAAAACTCAATGCTTTCTGTCAATTAAGAAGAAATTCCTGGCTATCTAAAGAAGCAGGATAGCAAACAAGCTGACAAAAGACATCCATCTCTGGCATACTGTATTGAAGTGCTAGGGAGTGCCAGTTGCTGGAATCCCATGAGGGAGAGACCATCAGCCTTTGCTTGCAGCACAACGTGGCTGCATGTAGAGACATCTCTACTGATTTATTCTGTTCATCACAGTGCATTTTTTGCATTTGTAGTGGACTAGAACTATTGAAAATAGCATAAATAGCTACAGTTTGTGAAGTCTTAGTTTGGGATCACTGTAAATAAGGATGGGGAACTTTAATGCATAGCACACTGTCTTTTTTTCCTACATGAAGTCATATAGTGCACAAGCAGTTTATGCTGTGCCTGTTTGTCTTGTAAGTCTATTTTTCAAAGGTGCCTGTCAGAATGCAAATACAACGGTCGCCAAAGGGCGGTTTCCTGACTACTTGTGGCCATTAGACCACAGCCAGGGAACTGCATCTGGTCTGCAGAACTTTGTTGCCCTCTAACTAAAAGCTTGATGCCAAGAGTGCTTTGTGATCCCAAGAAACTTGAGTGCTGAGAAAACACCATTCATTCAAACAGTTTGGGAGACTCTTCTGTAATACAAAATAGTATTGACACTTAGGCATGGTTTTATATGTACTTGTAGGGATAATATGATTCTATGTACCTCTACTCTAATTAGTTTTTCAAATTGTATTTTAATACTGTAAAAAGATACTCCAAGTACAAGTTTATTCATCTTACTCATAGGAACAAGTGAAATAAATATGTATCCAGAACTAAATTTATCAAAAATACTTTCTTATTCCTATGCTTTAGGAATATATACAATTGTTGGGCTGAAAGAAGTCCATTTTGGTCCATTTCTTCCTCTGAGTTAACAGTTGTCAATGTTTTTCTTCCCCTCAATTATTTGCCTTTTTATTATCTTAAAACAAACAAACAAAAATCTCTGTCTGCTTCTCTTTATGACCTTCATTATCCACTTGGCAATGGGTCAAATAAACTTCTTGCCAAATCATTTTGTTCTCATTTTGCCTTGGCTATCATTCAGTGCCCTGTCTCTCATTTCTGCTATTTTCTAGTTCAAATAGTTTTAGACCATTAGTTATCTCTCCTCTGTGCAGAGTTTGGTGCACATCAGTGATACTACCCCCTTACTCTGTTCCCTTACAAAGATGACAGACCCAGTTTATTTAAAGCTTTTATTAGATCTTTCAGTCTCTTTATCTTTTGCTGAGCTCTGCTCCACCTTTTCTGTTACGAAGTTTAGATAATAAAGACCAGACTGTGTTGTTCTCCCTTGTGTTCAACGTGCATTCCACCAGGAGCGATCACACTGCAGTCAACAAATGTCGCTTATGGAGTAAGGTACTACTCAATTCAAGATTCACAATCTGCTTTGGAGTGATCAGGACTACACACAATATTCCAAGTTCAGAGAGGTAATTTCCTCTGCTTTCAAGTACATCTCTACTTACGTGGTTTATAATGTTATTATTTAGCTTTTGCTTCTGATTAGTTTTATTTGGAAACAGTATTTTTAACCCACCCATAGCATGCTGGTTTATATTTAGTCCCATTGATGACTCAGTCCCATATGTTGAGCTTCTGAATGTTACAAATGAAGATAGTCTTAGAGCTAATCTCATTTTAGTAACCACCTCAGGTCCCCTTTCCTCCACATTGGCATAAGAGGGAGTGGTGGTCCCTCCTGTTGCAGTCGACTTTGGAACCATATAAATGCCATACAAAAAAAGGACAGGGCTAGCAATTGTGCCTAAAAATTCCCTATTTTACATTTTTAGCATATGTTTTGTATTTATTCTTTTCCAATCAATCACTCTCTTTGTTCATGAGGTTATTAAAAATTTTAAAAAGTTCCTCTGCCTCTTTTGATGTCTTATATAACGCTAGGACAGGCCCTGATAATGCCAGCATTCTTAATACAATTTAATTCCTTGGAACACTGATTTTCCTCTGTACTTTTTTATGTACATATGGCTGATTTTGATAGCCCTAATATTTTCTGATATTCATTAAATTATCTGCTGCAATCAAGAAGATAATTCATATTTATCAAGGTCATGCCTATTACTTTACTGTGTTTCAGACAGAGTAGTTACAATTCTCTATACTCTCTTAATTTACTCCAAAACTTTATCAGAAGTTAGATAAACCACCAAACAGTTTTTACCTATTCTTGACTGGTGTAATTTTACATTTATGCCACTGCATTTGTATTTTACAGCAATATTTCTATGATTCTGTTGAGTTCCTTCTGTGTTTTAAATTAATTCTTAATTATTCAGCCACTTTTCCTTATTTTATAATTATTACTAAATGGCATACATAGCTACAGGGTTAACAGTTTATCTTGAACCACTCCTAATTCCAGTCTATTCTCCCTGTTTCTCCAGGCAATTTTCTTCCATTTCACTCCACTACCCACCATGGGCAACCTTTCAAAAACATGAGAGCAATCTCCCATCTCTGCAGCAAGACAAGCAAGCCCTTTGTTTCGCAAAACTACAGTGAGAATGCCCCTGTCTTTTTAATACAGTAGAAGTAAATATTTGACCATACTAATCATAAGGACTCTTTTCAAATCAGGCATATGTCAATAGCTATGTATGTGAGTACACAAGGACATAACAATTCGAGGAGTTCTCTCTTTCTCCCTTTTTTTGATTTTGTATTGGTCAGCCATGGATGCTTTATACCATAGAGCAGCATAACGTGCTTGGCCTTTGGGGAATAAACGAACCACCAGAAGTACGCTTTTTGTTGTGTATTTCGAAGGAACACATCCCACATTCCTGTAAAAAAAGAGTGCATAGCAGTTCTGTTGGCTGGTACCTATGCAGTTCAGAAGATCTGCCCTTGGCAGTGTTTCCAAACAACACCTCTTACATGATGTGGATGAACTGCTCTGTTAGCCTGGGACAAGCACTCCCTGCCTGGGCCTCTTGTATCCTTCTCAGCATGCATGGCACCAACTTTGAGTTTAGCTCCATTCACTCTAACACTGCATGCTAGTGCATTTTTATTTTTTTAAAGTAATGCGTTTTAACTAACTTATCCCCCCAAACCTTGGGTTCTTCTTTCTAATGCACTGTGGTATGTGAAATGCTGGTAAGGACAAGGGCATGAAAACATATAATATCTTCCAATTAGATCTCAAAGGTTATTTTTTAAAGCACAAAAGTTTTTAGAAAAAAAAAGTGTCAGCTTCCATTGGTTATTATAACAGATGTTCCCTTGTGTCCTTGTGCCGGATCTTGCTGCATCCTTAAGTGAGAAGTCACATCAAAGTGGGATCCATTACAGCCTAGTGAATAGTTTCTAATTGTTTCAGTGTCATATAGATGCTCCAGAGCATACCCAGTTAGTGTGTAAGCATGCTTATCAAAGTACTGCCTGTGGGAGCTGTAATAATTTGGAGAGACTGCTGGGTGGTCTCCTTGGTTTTGATGAGGGGACATATCTGAATGCAGGTAGTCTTTAGCAAGTACCAAACTAGATTTTGATATTCGATCAGAACTGGGGCTGCTTATCCTAGACAGTGTTGTGGGGCTGTTGTCATAGTCATTTTCATGTGGGCTCATAATCTTTCCATCTCGCTGCTGGATGTGTTCACAGGGGGGAGTGTTGGCAACCGTTGGGACGCGGCAGACGTCCGCTGCCACCTGCTGCTGAGGGTAGTTTGCAAAACAGATAGCGTGCTTCTTCCCCGTGCCGTTAATGGAGACCAGTGGGTCAGGAGTGGTCTTCCGCAGCTGTAGCCTGTTTTCTTCTTCTTTAATCATTTGCTGGGTGGCTCTTATTAGAGTTTCAATTTTGCTGGGCTCATGTGGACTGTTCTGATACTGCTCAGTACGGTATCGGTCACCTGACTCACTGGCAGAGCCAGGATCAGGTGAGCTAACGACACTGTCCTCATCCCAGTGTCCTCTTCCTAGGAAAGAGAGAAAGGAGACAAGCACTGAGGTTTAAGGAGGCACGTGATCTTGAAAAACATGTAATCTGAACCTTCTTTTACATAGAGAAAATCAAATCGGAGGTAAGTGACTCGTAACAGTCACCAAAAAAGACCATGGTAGACCCTTTGCTTTTCAGTGACAAATTCTAGTTTCCAGTATCTCCACAAGGAACAAGTAACACAGCTGGAGATATAAAAAGAGATCGAAGCACCTCAACACAGGTATCTGGTGCCACTTGATACACTCTTGGGTAGCCAAGCATCTGCATAAGCCCAGCAGGTATGGCACCAACTCTAAAGCACCTCTGTCTTTTGGAGCAGCAAGAGGCCAGGCAGGGTATCGTAGGGCATGTCAAAGTGCCCTCAATGCCAGTGTTCAGGCCCCTGGCCCCTTACTACCTCTTTGCATCAGCAAGGTCTGAGTGAATTTGGGCCATGGTAAAAATAAAAATCTCAGGGAATTACAAATGTACAATATTCCAGCATGTTTTCTTAGGCCTTTCAAGGAGCTAAAACACAGACAGCACTGAGAAATAGATTGTGGTTATGTAGTGACTTTATGCAGGTTACACAGCAATAAATAACCACAAGTAATGAAGGAACTCTTCTACAAAAGCTCAAGAACCCATAACTGCTAGACAGGGTTACTGTCAAAATGTGACATCATATCCCCACGAATAAGTATTTGCTTTTGAAATGGGAAAATACTGTGACATTCTTACCTCTCTTTAAAAAACAAGGCCCATATACATATCAGAGAAGATGTTCAGCTTGCAACTAGCTGAAAGCACAGAATCATACCTGTCAGTCCTCACTAGCAAGAAAGTGAGTGGCCCCAAAACCTGAACGGTCAACATTATGATATAGGGCTTGATTTGCTGAGATACATTCCTTCAGCAGGGCATGTGTGGGACTTGCACATGTTACTTCTTGATGCCTTTGCCTCAGCACACAAAGTCCACTTTGGGGATGAGGCACGTTGGGTTGGCTGACAGTACTCCTCAAAGCAAACCCATTTTCAGACTAGCACCAGAAGTTTCTCCTGTTCTGTGTTGGGTCAGGGCATACAGATCTGTTTGGGTTGCAGACCACTACCACTGCATTGTAGAGTTCACAACAAAAATCAGTGATGGGCTTTTATAATAAAAATATCCTTCCATTGCTGTGGAAGTACTTCACTGTGGAGTATCATGAGTATGAATTTATCTTTCACGTCCTCTTAAGATCTGGTCCCAAAATGTCAATGCTAGTCAGGTTTTTCCCCCTAAAGCTACACGCAGACTGAAGACCTAGTGAAAAATGTAAGACTTGATACAATAAAGACATTAACTGCAGTACCTGGAACTACAGCAAAACCAAACAACAAACTAAAACCAAACTATATTATCCATTTACATTAATTATCCTTGATAGAGGTATGGAATAAATATCTAACCCTTTTGCATTTGTACCTTGGTATTATACTTCTGTGCTCAGCAAGAATTATCATGCAAAAAATTTGCCAGCAAAATTATCATGCTTTACTAGATTCTCTTTTTTTTTGAGAAGAAGAAGCTAGAAAAACACTAATAGGGCAGAAGTACAGAACAGACACAAGGAAGGAGGCATGTTCCCACAGGAAAAGTGGAGAACAGTCCTCATCGGCAAAATTTTCTGTCCCTTTCCTGTTTTATCTGTATTTCCTAGAACATGCTACTTAATAATTTTTTTTCTAATCTCGACATAATTTTCCTCAGATTGGAGTAAAACAGAACAGTTCCTTTTCGTTTACAAAACTTCATTCTGCAAATCAACGGAATAGTACTAATGTAATCAGCTTTTATGAGTTCTTTAGAGGCAACCCTTGTTTTCATAGACTATTTTGTAGAAAAACTTTTTTTTTTTTTTTTTTGATGTTGCATGCATCCTTACAACCTTGAATTCTGACTTTTGGGCCAGTTGCTGTCTTCCAAGACTCAGCCTATAATTTTTAAATGAAGGACTTTTGGACTTTTCCCAAACCAATATCAGGCTTTCACTGTGGTTTTTTTATTAGCTTCAGCCTCTGAAAATGTGCTAATGCATTGAGTTCGCAACCTGTCAGAAACCAAACAAAATTTCAGGCTTGGTGTTGAAAGGATGGAGAAGTTCAAATTGGCTAAAAATTATAGCTGAGGATAAATGTGTGAAACCAAAAACAACTGTTAATTTTAATAGCTAACTTTAAATACATACAGAATCAGTAATAACCCATAGGGAAAAATGTCACTTGGAGAACAATTTCTCCAAAGGCTTTCAAGAGTTTTTAATATCCAGCTTGGATTCAGCTCTAATTTTTTGCTAAATATATTCCATCTGAAGTGTCTTAATCCTAAAACAAATAATACCCACTTTTCTATTGAGTGGATTATTTTGTTTATATTTTTAAGATCATGCCTAAAATCTCACCAGTCACATTTCCACCTTAATTTCACAGATTGATGAAAATACAGCAAAATTATATTTTGCTGCTATAAGCCAGACTATAAAACTCAACTCAACTTGAATTTTAAGTATCCTCATCTCCACAGATGCGATCTCTGAGACAATAACATACATCAAAAGCATCTAATTTTCCATCTTTCACATAAACAGCTGTATGTTTCTGTCATATTCTTCGCTGAGATGGTGTCACTTCTGCAAATCCTTGTTATGTCTTACCATGAATCCTGTGCACTGACGTTATGTGGGGCATACTGTTCTCATACGCTTCTCTGCTCTCAGGGGATGACTTAGTCAGAGGCAATGCTGAACGAGAGCCCCACCAGCTCTCCCTCCCCGGCTGCGGCGTGCCAAGGAAATACCGGCCAGCTTCGCATCTGCCTCCCTCGCAGGCCTGAGTGTGGAAATGCCTGTCATCAGTCACCCTGGAGTGGTCGAGCGCAAAACCGTAGCAGAGCGCGCTGCGGTCTGAGTACTGTCTGTAGGCACAGGAGGCGTCGTGGTGCTGGGAGCTCGGTCTGTCCGCAGGCTCCAGGAGCTGGGGAGAAGCCGTATCGGTCAGTGGGCTCCCACCCCACTGGCTCTCGTGGTCAGACTCGGATCTCTCAGTGTGAAATCCAGAATACTGCAAAACAGGAGAAGCAGCATGGAAATTACCACACCTGGGTGAAATCTGCAAGTAACTGCACTGGGAACAAAGGCAGAGAGTGGATGTGATAGTGTGTTTCTTGTGAGCGTGCCCACATGTCTGCACCTTCTGATTGGGCTCCTGGTCCTTTCCTGTACAACACTCTGTAATGAGCTCACAGATGACTGGACAGACCTCATGAAAGTCTAAAACATCCCATGTCGGCCCTTAACAGCCATCTCCTTTATGATGTGTAATATCAGGCTCAGCAACATCAATGTTTCAGTTCAATATATTTTTAATATGTTCAGGTTTTTCTTGTTGCTTTGAAAGCTGTGCTTATGCTCAGCCAAGGTGCTCCAATGCACTTCAGCAAAACACTTCCAAAAGGGACTGAAATAACACTGCTCCTGGAGCATTCTCACATGTCAAATTGAAACCGAATGTATTTGAAGGGTTTTTTCTAAGGGTTCGCTCTCTTTTCCTCATATTTTTTTTGTTGAATTTTTTCCTTGGAGTTGTATCTTTGAACTTCTTTCCTCTTATTAGTAGGGAAAAGAAAGCCTCTTGCAAATCCTGCGCTGCCAACATTTCTATAGGGTAAAGCCTAAAGTGATGGCAAATAGGTAGGAAGCTAAAAATCCCAGTTCTATTGCAATGTGGGAACAAGGAAAATCCAGAAACTATTTTCCAGTAAAGGTGACTGCTAACCAAAGCAGGCAGAGTGAGCACTTTTCACCCTCACTTAAACAAGGCCCTCCCAACACAAAAAAAGCTGGAAAATTAGTCAGGATAAGAACATGAGCATTTGTTTAGAGAGAAGTAAGGGTTAAGTTAAATGTCACAGATTCCTAGGTATTCCTAATGAATGCTTCAAACTTTTAGATACCTTTTGGGAAAGGAAAAGAATGTTTATTAAACCTCCTAGGATTTAGCTATCTCATTTTTAAATCTTTTTATTTATTGGAACTGTCAAACTTCACGGAACATTTCTAAATCAATTTCACCCGTGATTATGGACTGGGATGAGACCAAAGCTGTACATGCTCACCTCTTCAGCACTGCACACTCATGTCACAAATCAATGTATTACAACATGAAACCTTGGAATTCTCCCATTCCATCACTCACCTTCCATATGCCCACTCTGCCTTTTCTTTTAATAGGCCTAACATAAGGTTACCTTCCTTTTCATTAGATTAAGTTGCTCTGAAACTCCTCATTATCAGCCAGGATCAAGGTTTTATGCACTTACCAATCGAAAGTACTGACCAGATGTTTGACTTACAGAAACTTAAACCATCTGTGCAACATCAGTGGAGTTTTTGGCATCTAATTGGGCATTTCTTCAGTATTCCAGTTTATATTTGTTTATATTTGTCTAATACTGTTTTGGTTGTGAACAGGATAGGTTATTTCAAGGAAACAAAGAAAGGGTCATGGCTTTGAAGAAGTCAATTATATTTTGTTATTAGTTGTCAGAAGAATAGCCATAGGCAACAAGCCTACCAGGAGACATGGAGGAGGTCAGAAAGTTAGTACCACGATACTCATCACAAGGGTTTCAAGATGAAAGGACAAACATGAATTTTCATGAAGGTTAGATAGTTACAGAGCCACAAAAGCATTCTATTAAATGCCAGTAACTCAACATACACTAACTAGAAACTTTATTCAGTCACCACAGAGTTATGTGATCAACTGGAGCATCTAACTCTTCTATTATCCTTTCAGATCTAATGTCCACAAACTGCTTAGTCACAAAGATACCTTCATAAATAACAGCTGAATTATTGTAAGCATTTTACAAAAATGTATAGGTAAAATTAAGTTTCCAATAAAAAAACTTAGAAATTATTAACAAGATTACCACTTAGCAAATTTTATCTGGAATGGAAAATCAAAAAACCAGAAAACTAGTTTTTCATCTGTTCTTAATTTTAGAATTACTTTTTGCTCTTTTTGGATTTGGCTTGTATAAACCAGATTTTCTAATTTTAAAAGTTAAGCAGAAATATTATATAGTGTAAGCCTAAATGCAAGTATAGAAAAATCAGGAGTTCATTTATTTTCTTATTAAAAACAAAGCTCCCAGTATGTATTTCTTTCATGAGGAGGACACGGAAAATTAATTCAGAACAATATTATAATGAAATTTCTTTTTTTGGACACTTTATTATGATAATAAATGCCAGAGAATCTTTCAAACTGCAAACTCTTAATTTCCTGTAGCTCTACTAGATATTCTTCTATTTGTTCTCTTTTTCTAAGGACACTTCAGTGTCCAACATAGCTTCTCTTGAAGGGAATATCTTCATGTAATTGAAAAGTTGCACATTTTTGCTTTTATTTTGAACCTAATCACAAAAGGCCTTTGTGCAGTTTTTTTGAAAAAAGGGAAATTATCTCAAAGGTTTTATGTTTAGTGTATTAGAAATGCACTGTGTGGTGTTATATAACCATGTATCAAGACCAACAATACTTGACTCATCTTCTTTGTCCTTGAGGTAAATGAAGATTATTTGAGATCTGACCTATGGCAGCTGCTGGGCCATGGACAGAATTAAATTAACACAGTCAATTGTTTGTGGCCCACATTTTCTGCCAAGGTTTGATATGACTACTTACTCCTAAGGTACAACATGAGCAGGCACAGGGCAAAAATATGTCTAATTCCCTCTAAAGCCAGCCACATCTCTATTTGGCATCTTCAGGCTGCCTCCACTGCTGCGGTCCAACCACTGCCGCTCCTGGGAATCTGATGTTGACAGGTGGAGACTTCAAATACGGGCATGTGTGACATGTTGATGGGGGGAGAAATGAAAGAGTGATCAAAGATATTGCTTTACTGAAATGGGAGTGGAAACACTATCTCACAAGTCAGAATTAGGCTCCCATATGTCAAGTGGTGAAAGACCATAAAAAATTGAATCAGATTTAATGAAAATTATGGCAAATTAAAATCAGTTGGATTTTTTTCAAACCCAGTCATGTCTCAGCAGAAACATCTTATTTTCTGCTAATTTTTGCCTTCTGACTTCTATTAGGAGTCAGAAGGCAAAATAAATTTATTACTTTTGGATTTTTGACAAAATTTAGTCAGCAGATAGTGATAAAGAACTTCAGACTGGCAACATCTGAAATCCCTTCAGGTGATTTCTCAATTGTCTTCTGCCATAAAAAACAACAAAACATAAATTAAATGGTCCTCCAGCTGGTCCCTGGAAACTGAATTGTCACCTCTGAAAATTAGAAATGTCTTCCAGAGTATTAATCCAGCATACAGTCACAGTGAGAGCACACCAGCAGGATTAGCACTGACAAAGAAAGGGTCTGTGGGCCATAACTGATACATTTTCATTCCAAGAAAAACTTCTGGAGGGCTAAAGAGACAAGGAAATGAGAAGATATAAATTCCATGTCTAAGAAAGCTTGCTTTATGAGAGCCCATGGAAGTGTATTAGGCCAGTAGACAATTTAATATTTCTCGTGTGATTTTCTTTTGCCTGACCTTCCAGTTTTACAGGTGTCTCACTGGCCTGAGGACTCATTCTGTCATACACAGCAACATCAGCCTGCTCCACACGCCACCCCAGATGTTCAAACAACAGATTCTATAGATATATAATTTTCTGGCAGCCTACTCAGGTTTTTATCATTACAAACGTTAATTATATGGTGAAACCCTCACAGAATCCTCTTTTCCATGAAAAACTTTCACTACATCAGCATTAGTAGCTTTTCTCTTGATTTGTGTCTTAACCATGAGGGAAAAAACATCACAGATGCGGGCTGCATTGTACTAAGAACATATGCATGCTTTTAAATCACTTTTATCTTACATTTTACTAATGTAATCCTGAAATGTAAAATATGCTCTTTTCGCATTCACTGTTATAGGCACAACAGATGGTGAAAGGCTTAGATTAAAGTAATACAGCATGTCCATTAAAATAACCCCCACTGCTGGTGACTCTTCACCAGACCAGGAGTTATGTTTACTATAAAAAGAAGGGTTTGCTTTGCTTTTGAACACACTTGAAGTTGCCAAAGCTTTAGGCTACAGGAAGAAATTAAAACAAAACAAAACCCAGGCTGGCTAGAATTCAGCCTGATTCTGTTGTCTTTACCCCATTGGGTGATATGCCCAAAAAGAGATGGACTGCAGAATCAATCCAGATTATCCATTTAAAGGAGATATAGAATCAATACATCTCTGAAATCTGATGTATTAATACATACCTCTATACCTACCTATTAATATGTACCTATATCTATAATATACAACTATTTCCAAAAATTTATGCCTGCTATAGTATAGACCAAAGCCTCCATCCAACAGCTCTTGGGTACATCCTTACTTGTATGTGTACTTTCATGAGATACATATATATATAATCTTTATCCAAGAGCTAAGATGAGATATGAAGGAATAAACATTTATCCAGATCTCATCATGAAACATTTCCACTGCAGGCAGACAGCAGGCAATTTAAATATTTTCCTTAGGCAATCATCATTAATGGTACATTAAACTCCAAAGCAGTTCAGATGATCATAATTAAAATGTTTTTCCAGTCTTGTTGCTATTTCCTCTGTATAGAATAAACGAGGTCCTGGGCTAGTTTTTGGGAACACAAAGGTGCAGGGCTAGATTTTGGAAGGCACTCACAATGATTATGATGATGATGATTATATTGTGGGGGCAGACTACAGGCATCTTTACACCAACCCATGATTTCCTTTTTCTGCAAATATCCATCAAACCTTCATCTGCCTGTTTGTTTTGTTTCCCACCATCTCTTTCAGCTCTGTGCCTCTCTGGTGGGATGGGACTAGAAAAGCATTCTTCAAACTCTGAGCAAATTCTGCAGCTAGGCCATGAATTTTGGGTTGCTCTCCTCTCTACTTGCCCCTCCCCTGCCTGAGGGTGGTTTCACAGAACCCACTGTACTAACAGCAGGCAGTGCTAATCAGATGCTGACCGATGCCTCCGGTTAAATGAACTCAGTTTCACTTGAGTCTACAAGACCCACAGTATGCTATGTCTGCTTTTGCATAAGATTTGAGGAAAAAAAATTAGCACTGTCTTAGATGACCGAAACATCCACTTTTTGCCCTAGTAGTAAAAGTTCAGCTGAAGTCGATTAGCATAATTTTCATACTGTTCACATCTCAGGTAGCTGTCTTAGGGGCACACAGCTGGCAAGGTGAAGGATTCTCAGTCAGAAACCAATAAGGCATATGATTTCTTTTTCTCTTCAAGAGAGAAGCAAAGTAAATGGTAAGGGAAAAAGAGAAAAGGAAAGGAAAAAAGTGGGAAAGAACTTATGTACATTTAAAATCTCCTAGGTGCCCTTGACTTTAAGAAGTACTTTGCCCACTGCCGTTATTTTACTAATAAACTTCCTGCTTCCTTTCCTCACCACAACTCAGGCTCCTGTGTAAGCCAAAACCCGTGACCTCTCTTTCAGCTGTGACTTTTAAGTCACACTCTAATTCTCCTCTACTGACTGGCAAATAACAAGGGCAGGAGGCTGAGGGACGCAGGCCATACCACCTGCTGCATGTTCTTCACAACAGCTTCTCTTAGTCTTTCAACAGTTTATTCAGCAGTGGAAAAGGATGAGAGGGAGGCAAGGCCAAGCTGCCAGCTTTACTTGTGGTGATGGGCTGCAATGAACGGTATGACCATTTTTCAAGATACTGGCAACTACCATGGCTGCTTCTTTTTGAATGATGAAATATGTGACTTTAATATCAGGCAGCTGGTGATGAGGATGCAGAATGAAACTGGAGACTAAGCACCCTGAGCTTTCAGACAACAATCCCTGATAAACCAAAAGTCACAATGCTGCACTGCTCATTCAGTATTTTTTTTTCTGGTGACAGAAAGGATAAGGAGGTCACACTTTCAAAAATCAGATAGATGTGGAAGGATAACAAGTCTTCAGCTGGGATTGTCCTGCTAGCAAATGAGTCCTTTGAAAGGACTGTATAAGGCAAGATGAAATGTAATTACAATATATCAAAAATAGTCATAAAAATTGAATTTAGAATTATTCGTACATGTCTTCCCCAATTCTTTTAAACATTTTGATTACTTGATTGAAGAAATTTAATCAAACAATTAAAAAAATTAAAGAAAAAGGCTTTTTTAAGAGCCCACAGAAACATGCATGAACAAGCGAGCTATGATAACCTCTGACAAAAGTTAGATGCTTAAAATTAGGAATCTGGATTCATATCTAGGTGCTCAGTTAAATATTCCCTGTGCCAATAGCAGATGTCATTTAACTGAAATTCTTATCCTGGATACTTTTGATGGGAAAAAAGAAAGAAAACAAGGAAGTGATGTAGACATTTGGGATCCCATTACACACTCTTAGAGGTCCATTTAGAAAACATTGTGCCTGCAAAGAAACTGTAGTTATTAAGGTCATTACCAGTTAAATATTGACCTGGGCTCTTTCAAAATACATAGCTCTTCAATGTTACATTGTGAATGCATACATTTATATCCACTTTGTATATATCCATTTATATCCTCTTGTGTAGAGGCATAAGAGCAGTAGGACTTGTATCATTAGTAAACATCATGATTATTTTAACAAACAGATTTATTTGAGCTAAAAGTTTGACAGTGTAAGGATGCAAGTGCTGTGACATTGCCTGCAGGAATCAGTTACATAAATGTATTGGGTAAGTTTCAGTTCACAGACTCAATCGAGTCTGGTCCATTCTCCAAGCAGGACATGTTCCTTACACGTTAGGCTTGAAAATGAAATCTGGGAAATTAAATTCTACTGATGCCAATGACCACCTCCTACTGTTTTCTTCCTTTCAAAGTTTTACACACAGAAAACACACGTTCTTGTTCCAATTCACCAAGCTGGCTGACTTCTTTCCCTCATCAAAACTCACTCCTCTCGACTACGATTTCAGTATTAACTTCTATCAAATATCTGACAGTTTTCTAGATATGTTGGAGTTAGTAAAGACCAAGCAAGAAAAAGAAAGATTTCTCAAATGGCAAAACTCAGAGCCTTCTCAAACCAAGTATTTCAAAACCAACATTTTCCTTTGTCCTTCTGTCCGCTTCTCATTAACTCTGAGCCCTGCACTGCTATTGTTGTTGATAATGATTTATTATGCATGCTGAAACATAAATGTTTCCAGCTTTTTAGAAGCAGTTTAAAGAAACATATTCCTGTCTCAAGGTTGTATAACCTGCCGTCCTTTATTCCCTTTGAGTAACACGTTCTTTGGCCCGTTCTAATTACTTGGGTAAAGTAGCAGTCAAAATCAAGATATTCAAAAATATTTATTTTTTTCAAAGACAGCTACCTGTGGGTATGGTGATGTCCTTGATTTTGACTTTGTGCTCGAGAGGCGAGATTTGCTTCCCTTTCTATTATCCGTTATGGTCGGAGTTGAATTTGCGTATGAGAATGCCGGCTTGGTAGCAGTGACCTGATCCAGGGAGAGCTGTAGTCCTTTATATTCAGTATCCCTATATAAAAGGCAAAAGTGAAAAACAAGCTCACTTCATGTCTTAACGGGAAACATTCCTTTCTTCTTTGTGGGGGGTGGAAACAAAAGGTATTTTTAAGGAAAAAGAATAAAACCATTCAGGGCAAGCCAGTATATCCCCCTAATATATTTATGGAGTATAGCTTACTAAGCAATAGCAGTATTTTTATAGTGAAAATATGATTGCTTTTTGCATCCAGCTGTTATCATCCTGATCTACTTTCTTCAGTAATAAAAAAACAATGGGATGGATATTTCTGAGATTTGTATTACCGTTCTACATTGGTCACATAGCTAAGCAGTAAATAGGATACATTTTCCTCAAAACTCTTTTAACCATACAACTACAAATTTACCACATGTGTGCTATGTGTGTGTGTGTGTGTGTTCACATGTGTGTGTGTTGGGTGCACATAACAGCCTACAGAGATGACTAGATAAACTAAACAAAATAATTTTTTAATGGAAAACACTTGATCTTTAAGGTTGTATTTTTCAGTGTTTAAGAAGTTTCAGGCAATTGGTGCAAATTTTTGATTTGTTTTTTTTCCTTCTATGGGTCTTATGAGTCTTTTATTCCTCCATTTTTAGTTGCTTATACCAGTTTACCAGTCAAACAGCTAAATAAATATCAATCTTGTGATTTAAATAGCCTGTCCCTCACTCACAAAATAATAGAGGTTTTCCATGGAAAGCTACATATAATGTCAGTTTTTGAAGTTCGGTGTTAGTTTCTTTAAACTAATGAATGCATGAAAATAAGGAAAACTGGCATTGTTCACAATGTCTTACTAAGCATAACAAGGGCATGTGCATTGGACTGCTCTCCTCTGCACACATCTGCATGTCTGCTGATACCCAGGGGAGTAACAAATGAGCTCTCCAGCTTTCATGTAGTCATACGGAACCTATTCTGACAATGATTTATTAAAAGAGAGCAAAGCGAGAGCTTCTTCCTGACCTACCTACCTGGAGGAAAAGAGGAAGGGTTCATGATGTTTTTTTTCCTTTGTGTTATCAGTAGAGAAGTAAGGGATAAGGGAAGAATAATGCTTCTCTTAAGCAGTCAAGGAGGCAACATATTCATTCACACAATTACCCCATACTCCATCAAAACCTAAAGATTAACACTTAATGAATTATATTAATAATAAATTGTTTACCGAGCTTTAACAACAATATCTTGGTCTATAATCACACAAATATTGATATGTAAGCCACAAGAGTCTAAGTTTTTTAGAAAGAAACTGCTTCATCACCTAAGCGTATTACAGCTTAGTACATTGAAATGTTTTCAGATAAAAGGCAGGGGTAGAAGAATAAACTTGATAAATCACTGAAATAAGTGAAATAGGATGAATCTTCGAGCAGCCACAGATAAACCTGCAGAACCAAAATATTAATTCGTCCCAGTTCTACAGTAATTTTTTTTTGCATGTGATAAATAGTAAAATTATTGGTTGAAGAGGCTTAGGTTTTTTGGCAATGCAGACAATATATGTGTGTCTGTGTATATATGACACATGAAAGTAAATCCCTGACATTAGAACTGCACTGACTATGGTGTTTCCAGTCCATAGCAGACAGAGATTTGTCAAGTATAAATAGGGCTTTGCAATGCAAAATTAGTTCTTAATGAGGTAATTTCTTCAAATTTTAGCTTCAATAGAGATATTCTCTGCTATAATATGTGCATTTCAAATATCCTGTCTGCAGTGAAAGCGTCTGAGTGTGGGGATTTGCTTTGGCCTCTTTGACAGGTGCAGCTCATCCACATATTTTGAAAGCATTAATCTTTCCCATGGTTATCCTCAAAATTTTCATCCAGACACCTTGACTTGACATGCAAAGCATCTGTCTTCATAATTGATTCCTAGAAAATTATCTCCATGTTATACGAAACACAAAAGATGTCAAACAGTCTTCATACTTAATTGCTACAGTAGCATGAGATTTTATCAATAGCCCTGAAAATCTAATAGTCTCATCCTGGTATACACACTCCCTCTGACTATTTGATTATAAGAAGGGGAAGGGTCCTGTGTTTTCTGTGTCAGATGCAGAAAATATTACCACCAGAAACTGAAATTAATCAAAACTAAGTAGGTAAGTTTTCAGAGCCTTAGGGGTATGAGGAGGTTGTATTTTTTTTTTTGAGCCTACCAACCCTTTTACCTCTGGTTTTGCTGGAGAACCTGTAGCTCTGTGCTGCTGCCATTAACTCCCCATTTCTGTTTTTGCCACCCTGTAACCATCTGCTGCTTTCCTGTGTCCATTAAAAAGTTTTAAAACAGTGGGAGGAATAGCACCCTGGTATTCAGACCATATTGTCATTCCAACACTGCTTGTCTGCTGTTATGATGTGTGTAAGGGCCAAACATTCAATAATATAGGGACTACTCTCTACAGTGTTTCTAGGTCATGGGAACTGGAAAAAAACCCCCAAAAAACAGTCAAACCTGACTTACCCAAACCTTAAATGACATTCTGTGTTACTTTTCTATGTCCTTGCTATTGTTATGGTGAGCTTTCACCCTCCCAAAACACCGCACCTTAGAATAAGCAACACAAGCTTGTATTTGCATGAGTTGCTCAGACAGTAACTTCATCAAAGAAAATGATGATAAAAAAAGTACCTGAAGTTCTTGCTGCCAGATGCAAAGTTTTGCCTTAGAAAAAGAAGACTCCTGTGCTCTCTTTGCAGATGAAATACCTGGACGTTTTTGCATCACTGAGTCATGATTCAGTACCATCTCAACCCTGTCCTAGAAGAGCTACCCTTCAGAATAACCAAGAGAGATACCAGAACACCATCAGCAACTGCCCAAGATAAATACCAGGAGTTAAAAAGGAAAGAAAATATGGAGGAAGGGTTCAGTGGCCTCAATATCAAATGCAAAAGATGTTCCACTAAGACATGAAGACATCTGAGTATATCCATATGCACTGTGAGACAAAAGACTAGAAAAAGCAGGACTCCTAGTGATATACAAAATACAGATGGAAATTCTGAAAACTTCCTAGAGTAATTTATAAAACTTTCACCAACATGGAACTATAATCTCCACATTCCTATTCTCAGAGACCTGAATGCTCTATTACACAGTCACAGCCGCAGACTAGTACTGCATCTTGTGTTCTATGTGTAATTAAAAAAAAAAGTGGTGGATATGAGCTTCTTCCTCCAAGGTCCTCACCTTCAGGATCCCGTAGGGATCCATACAGTCTACATCTATCTACATGAGACTGCTGAGACAGAGAGAGTGATATGGCATATGTTCAATTGCTAACAGTATGTTGCTGACAATCTACTATTTATCTCATTTTCTGATGCAACTATCATCACTATAAAACATCAGAATAACTACAGGAAATTAGCTCTTAAATGAAGAACAGATGAATCAAACTGAATCCAGACAAGACCAAAGTGATGCTTCTTTGCAAAGGGAAACACATTGAAGACCTCCATCTTTTCATGATGGGAAACAGCCATTCTTTCCACAGTTGGATGGAAATTCTAGGTTCTCTGACTCCTCAGAGAACGTGAATGCATAGGCTTTGGGTAGCATATGGTTCAAAAATTGTATTATTTTTTCTCTATCTTGTCATTCCCCCCCATATGAGAATCTGCCCAGTATGGTCAATGTATCAGGCACCTACAGACTGGATTACCAGGCTTCACTGTAAGCAAATTTGGAAGACAAAGCATAAAATCCCCTTGCTACAATATGCTGCTTCCCATTTTCTTCTCAGACCTAACTCCCAGAAGCTTTTCCACTCTGTGCCATGCCTCTGGCTCATCCAGTGCTCCTTATAAAGCTTGATCCTAATCTTGAAATTATTTATTGATGTATTACATGCACACCACAAAAAACCGAGGGTCAATGACTGTACCAACTGCATTTCTCTGCAATGAAGCATCTGAAAGTTCAGTACAAAATATTCTTTACTAAAGATATCTAGCTCTAGCAAGCTGAAAAGATGGTGATGGACAAGGGCTGAAGGAGCAAAATGTTTGGAAGAGGAAGCCAATCTGTTTCTACATGGCTTGGATGCCAAGTGAATCTCCAACTTTTATGTGAAGTGTTCTCAAAATTCAGCTTTAGAACACGCCTTCTTCCCACTACCATGGCCAAAATGTACTATATGAAACAAGGTAGCAACAGTCTATCTAACCAAAGTTTGAGGAATAGATAAAGAATCATTAGCAGACATTCCCGAAAAAACCCAGTAAGGGAGTATCAGAGCACCACAAAACCTGAATTCTCAGCAGAGTTTGCACAAATGCAGTGACTAAGCATGTGGTGAGAGCTCACCACGAAAATGAAAAGAAAATGAGAGGGTTTTTTTAATATAGGTTTTTTGAAGGAAAAAAACACATGGGGAAAGGGTGAGTCAGCACTGACAGAAATAACGTTGGGAAGACAGAGGTCCGGTGTGGCTCACAACAAACTAAAACTGTACACACAAGCTGGGTTTTTATTGTCATTGTGTCTCTTCAATTAATAGGGTGATGCTTGGGACTACTATAGCTCACTGAAGTGAGACTAGACATTAACATTAGAGAACTAAAGGCACAAATAGTTTTCAAGATATTAATACTCCATACTTAAAGACAGTATAGGCTATGGAACAGAAGAGAACTTAAGCCCTGAAAAATGCTCTCAAACAGAAAGACCAGCTAAATACGATGTATCCAGAGGAAGAAGTAAAAGAATGACACCCATTAGTAAAGAATAAATATCCAGATTCATCCAAAAGTACTTAAGACCAGCCAGACTCAAGAATACAGATCTTATATATCCAGAGTTATAAGCAGCATAACCTTCAAAACAAGAAGAAAACCCTTGGAAAAGAAGAGAAAATGCTCAATCCAAGGAAAATTCTGCAAAACTGTATGGAAAAGCATCTTTTTACATTAATAACACTACATGATGAAAAGGAAAAATAAGCTATACATGCAGTAACTGAGAATACACAGATAACCAGCAAAGAGGCAAACATTTACAGTGCATTTAATTCCTTCAAAAGTCATTAAATTTAGACACCTTAAAGAAGATTAACAGAAATTCAACTTTCATATGTGGTGTTACAGCATTGGATGGAAAGGTATCATGGGAGCACCTAAACCTGACATATGCTGGGTAACCTACATCCATATCATTCCTTACACATATTAAATAATTAGTGAAGTACAAGCTGAAAGTAAAAGCATTAGGTGATCCTAGTGCAATGGGTTCCTACATCATGGATACCATCATTCACCTGACTGAAGCAAAGCAGAAAATACTGATCATGAAAATGAAAACAAGGTTCAATTACAATTGTTTGCACTATTATTTCTATTGAATACATGATGTATGTTCTTCATTTCCTCTAGTTTTACTTGAAAAATCTATGGAATGGGTCATATACACTCTTCATTTCTTTTAGTTAAAAATCAGAAAAATTATATTTGTCAGATTTTCTGCCATTCTAGCAATAGAAACTGTGAGATTAAACTAAAGGTGTTAATGTCATTAATGTTCAGTCTCTTTTTCTGAGTTATTGCAGTTTGTTTAAAATCAGACATGAAGGTGGTAAAAATCAGGCACTTTCTCATGCATGTCTGACTACAATAGTGCAATATATCATTCTTCTACTTTTAAACAATTCCCACAACTTTTAACATTTCCACACTCCAGCTCATGCAATGCTAACAGAGCACCATTCAGCAGATGAGTGAAAAGAGAACAGATTCTGGCTGTTTGTCATCTTCATGGCTTTCTAAATCAGCAGATGGTACAACAAAACAGACAATTTCCTCATCTGGTGTGTCCTCAGTTCACATACAATGTGTCTCAGAAATGTTTACAAAGGCCTCGGTCTGCTCACGCAATTTGTGAGGAGGAGCGTGTGCAATCCCTTTACCATCTTTCAGAACCAGTCAAAATAAGGAGGTTTCACTCAGCTCATACAGGAAGCCAAATTTCAGGACAAAGTGCGAAAAAAGCTGTTGAACCTCACTGCTTGTTACGAAACTAAGCTGACATTCAACTGCAAACTCAGAGTTACTCCCTGCCACAGCTGTTCTATCAGTAATTGCGGTGATATTAGCAAACCTCCTTCATAAAACTTCTTGAGTGAATAGTCCCTTATAGGCCTGACCTACTGCTCACAAAAGTAATTGGAAAAACCCTCCAGAAATCTTTCAAGTGTATGCTTATTATTAGTACACTTAATGGCTAAGCCATACATCTACTTGGAGAAGTATGAGTTCTGTGTATCAGATCCCTTCATTAAGTTCCAGGCACCCGTTTATCTCCACAAATAGCACAAACAACAGTGGTTGTTTACATCTTGTTGAGTCAAAGTTTACAGCTTCTCCAGCCATGAGATTCTCTTACATTATATCATATTCCATATTTGCTTTTAAAGACAAAGCAATCCAAACCAGGGAGTTTAATTAAATTATTTTATACATTCAGAAAAATTGAAGCACAAATTTTCCTGTATGGGTCATTTCACAAAAATCTGAGGATTTCCTCTAGACAACTACTGTGAGAGGAATTTTATGTATTCCATGATTGGTTTCTCATCTCATCTAACTGCCAGTTGAAGTTAAATAAAACATCCTGGCCTCTAGATAATCATGATGTGGCAGATTTTTCAGCAGTCTGAAAGTAGAGTTTGTCATTCCAAACTACATGCCTCACCATCTTTGGATCCAAAAGTGAGACCTGTATTTGCCTTTATTTACTAGACTTCCTAGCCCATTAAAATCAGCACTGATGACTTCTGAGAATCCCTGCCTTAACTTTGCTGAATATTAGCTCTTAAGACGAGGATAACAATATGCTATTGTAAGTAACACATATTTGGCAAAATATCGGTGTCTGTCTCACCTGTTAAATTTCATCTTTTTGTTGGAAGGAACAACCTCCTTCTATCAATGCATGATAGTTAACATTACTAAGCTAACTCTCAGCTTCAGCCCCTGGCTGCACATCACCACAGATAAACAGAAAATACATTTCCCAAGAGTACCCGTGTCACTATTGATGCAAAACATTCTTTTATTATTTCAGAATCTCCGTGAATTTAATGCAAATGTTTTTAACTATCTTATACCATTTATCCTTGATTAAACCTCTTCTAGATAGTTAATCATTAATGATTTCTTTACAGTGTCTGTGCAAACAGCTCATTCATGCCTATGACATATCAAATTTCACAGATGTGTTCTTTAATTGGATTCATTTATTTCTAATCTACTGAAGTCCTCACTACAGTAATGCTTGACTAAATAGACATTAAACTCACTTATTTAAACTGCTAAAATAAATTTGATATGTATTCTATGAATAAAAATATTTGACTGAATACATGTAATACCACTGTTATTGTGTACCTAACTGAGCAGAAATTATTGGAAATAGCACACTAGATAGCTATATGATATGCTTGGACAGAAGGATTTCAGAGGCTGCTGCTGATTTTTTGGCAGAGATTATACATTAACAGTTTTCAAACACTAAGGATTTCTACAGCACATTAAGGCATGTAATAAGGAGAACCAACAGGAGCTCCTCTTGATTTTCATGAAGGTTGTTGAATGCTGTCATTTTCAATCCAAGGACTTTTTTAGAGAGAAGAGTTTCTTGCCAGTCCTGTCCCCTCATGGCAAGGGAGACCAGATAAACCAGCTAAGATGTTTTCAAGATTGACTGCTCTATGTTTTGTAATATTAACTGAAGAGCTGGCACAGAAGTGGATAAAAGTCCTGTATCTGGGTGTTAAGCAGCGACAAAATACAATTATGTACCTATAGACTCCAAGTTATTAGGGGCATATATAACATTCTTCTCTATAGGGCTTAAGTATGGTCTTAAAAGCCTACTTTGAGATTTTTCTTTCTAAAACTAGTATTCGTGAGCTCCATTTTGGTGAAGTATCCTCTAATCTATGTGATTCACTGCACAAACTGAGAAGTTTCACAAAAGAAAGAAGCATCACATTGCAGAGAGGTCGCTGATATAACACAGACTGCCCTGTGTGTAAGAAAATGCACATCATGGCATAATTATGCAGTAACTGAGGATTATAAAGATAAGGATTATACATCATACCATACATAAACCCCTCATGCAGTGACATTTCAAATATTGTATGCTCTGACCATCTTATATGAAAACTTGGAAAAAGCACAGAATATGATAACAAGGATGATGGGTTTGGAACAGATGTTCTATGAGAAAAAAATAAGGACTCTCCTGAGGCTGAAAAAGAGGTGACTGGGAGAACAAAATAAGATCAGTAAATGGTGAATTGCATAGAGAAGGAAGACATGAGTAGGAAGCAGTTTTTCACTTCTTCTAATGCAAGAAGTATGGGCTAGTGAATGAATGAAGCAAAAGGAGGCCTTTATTCCCACATTTACTTAACCTTGGCAGAAGTCCACATGGTGCCAAAAAGTAAACAGGTGAATTTGTGTAGGAAAAACCCACAAAACATTGACAACTAATACATTCAAAGATCTCACCTCTTTCTAGGAAGACATTGGAACTTCTTGGAGAAGAAGGTGCTGGGGAAACATGACTGCATGTTTGTCCTATTTTTAACCTCCTTCCAAAGTATTTCCCATGGTCACTATCAGCGTGTGTGTGATTCTGTATCACTGTTCTTGTGTTACACTCTATACTACAGTAGTTAAGCAGTTTCATAGTTCAGTTCCTCTGAAACTGTGAAGAGAGGTCCTGAAAATTTGCCATCATTACTTTTAATAATTTACTGTAAATCTTCATGATATTTCAGGTTTTCTCAACTCCTCTGTGTTCCCCATAATCAAAGTTTTTCTTGTGACAACCTTCCTAAGATCCTACGGTGAACACTTTAAAAATTAGTTAGCTTTTCTGTGATGACTTTCTGGATAAGATTCTGTGATCTGGGAATAAATTATCTGAGAAAAAAAAAAGGACTGTGCTTGAAAAATTATTTACTGTTCATTCTGTTTGTTCCTCTTTGGGAAATTTCCTATCTGCATGCTGCATAATTAACTTCCCCATCATTCCACCCTGCTTTTTCTGATCAGCTGCACCCCATAGTGAAGAGGCCTGTTGAGTGCAAAAGTATTCGTGACCTCCATCTGGTAGGGTGTCCCATTTACAACAGATCCCTTTCTCTTTCATCAGATTAGTCCTTTCTTGTCATAAGACTTTCACCTTCCTTAGAAGAAGCAATATTTTTCTACAACAAAAATCTTTCTGCTTCACTAGTCCAGAGTTCCTCAGGTTTGGCCAAGGGAGAGCACTTTGCCTTTGAGGGCTGTCATGTACCATTAAGAAAAAATCATGTTATAATACTTAAGAACTACTTCTCAACTGATCTTTCCCTTCTTTTGCTAAAATTTTAAGGGAGATAAGGGGAGGAAGACAGGCAAGATTTGCACTGAAATTTTGGCTTTTGGGGAGAATGGATTTTTGATTTTTTTTCAAATTAATATACCTGTTTTCTCATTTCATTTTTTGTACCAGAGTCAGACAGTTTTTTAACTCCTTCCTATCCACAGCCAAACTTCTACTGCAGCCAAATCCCACCCACATTACTTGCCACTTGGGTCTAAGTCTCCATTCTTATTGGACTCGACCATCCAGCTTTGATAGACATACAATGTACAGAGTTTTATGTTGATAAAACAGGAGACAAATAGCAAGAAAAGAAATGTCATGAGGTTATAGTGTAACACATAAGTCTCCATTTTATTTGATAGTTTCCTAATAATCACTGATCCTGTCTCCTAAAAGTGTACATAATACATGGTTATATTGGTTAAGGGGGTCCATTAAACATTTAAAATTTATATAGGATAACCTGTTTGATTCCCTAGACTCTCTGGAGTCAGAATAAGTTAAACCACCATCTCTTGCACAACTGCTGTTACCCCACATCTTCTAGTAAATTCAGAAGGCTTTTTTTAATGGCAATTATTGCTTTTTGACAACGTTGGGATAACAAAAACTCTACATTGACATGTACAGTTCAAGAAATGCATGCCCATATAAAAATCCAGCTTATGTAAGTCTCCAGTGGGTCAAGTGTTTATAGGTAGTCAAACACTTAATAGGTGTATCTAAAATTTCTCAACAAATAAATGAAAATAACTTAATAAAACACAATAATATCTAGCTATGGTCTTCTTCAGAAACCTTAATCTGCCTAGTACCTTTGTCCTCTTGGTCATAGCTTTGGCTAGAACAGTGAGGGGCCTTAGCTGGCATTAGTCATTCTGTTGTCACTGCTCCACATATACATTTATCAAGAATTTCCAGGTGCTTAGGAGTGTCTCTGACTAAGCAGAGACACTCTTATTGTTCTCACAAAACTGTCCACAGCATTCTTGCCTACCAACTCCACTGCCAACCTTCAACTGTCCTCTGACCAACACTACAGCTAATCTGCACCTGCAGCAACTGAACACTTGATTTTGTTTGTGCAGAGTCCCCTATGCCACATTGTATGAGATTTGCGGTGCTTGTGGTGACCAATTCTGGAGCACATATAGAGCGACTCAAGAGTGTCACACCTGTGCAAATAGTGCTGTGCACCTTCTCTCCTACTGCTTTCTTGAACTCACTAGATAGCACCATGGAAGCAAGCCCCAGTTGCATGTTCCTGTGTTACACCATTGTAGTCAGACAGGCAGGCCGTTTTCTTTGGAGTGAAGCCACATCCACATCCCCACTGCTGTTTTTCACAGAGCAGAGAGCACTAAGGAGGCTGATAATCTTTTGGAAGGTGACACTTTAACTATCCTACTAGAAGCTTAGGATCAACAGAATTATTTTGCAGCCAAACACTGTTCAGAAGTTTGACTGCAAAGGGGAGGATGCTATCAAGCTATTTATCCCCAAATCCAGACTTTCTGTGAGCAAATACTCCATTGAGCTAGGCCTTGTAAAGCAGTCATTAAAGGTTATTATTTTGTTCTGTGTACAAAACAGTCTTTGGAAACAGCAAGAGAAAAATAGCATGCAATGCCTTTGGGTGGATTTCAGCAATCCAGGGCCTAAGTCAGAGTTTTCTATAGCAGCAGCCCTGGCTACCAGCTGCCAAACATAGTAGAGAGACAGTCAAAGCTACAGGCTACTTGGGATCAGTGTGCCCTCAGGGCATGTTCACTTCCTCACTGACAGCACAGATGTAAGAACACTGAATGCTGGATGGGTTTAAAAGTCTTCACTCTAGGTTATGTCAAAATATCTGCACAATGCTACGGGTATAGCCAAACTTTAGATAGCCAGGCATTTGAGTTTCCATAGCTGCACTGAAGCTTCTGCAGAAAATAGCTGTTATTTTCAACATTGCTGTCCCCAAGATTTATACACGGTGGTTTGTAGCTGAAAAACTACAGCTGTTCTCTATTAGGCCCCAATTCAACACAGTAACAAAACGCGTCCTTCAAGCCATCTCTATTTGGCAAAGCCAAAGAATATTCTTATTTCCAAGCGTGTGCCTAAGGGTTTTTTTATTTCAAAACTGAATTCACCAGGATATAATCGTGTACTGAAAGTTATGTCTAAGCACTTTTAGAGCCTGACATGTGCTCAAGTGCTTTAGTAAAACAGGACTTCTGCAATTTAATTGCACTAAGTGGATGATAACAAAAGACAACAACAGGAATAAATCATCTAACTGTGTTAAAGCTCATGAGATTGACTCCAGACTTCAGCCATCCCAAGCCTTCCGAAGGGTCAGACGCTGTACCCTTGTTCACACAGAGCAGTGCCTGCCTCCATAAATAGTGTCATCAAAGTGAAAGGGCCTGCCTCTGAAGTAACCCACTGAGTACGAACATATGTGCTGGAGCCTGGCCCACACTGTAAAGTACAAAAGAGAGGTGAGGGAAGGAGAATTAGATTTTAAACAGATACTTGCCACTGTTGAACGGACAAAGGAGATTTATTTGTTAACACTTAATTTAGGCTGTGTCAAAATGCCACATTTGTGTACGAATAAAAACTAGCAAGAACAACATAATGTAACGGAAAGATCTTCCTTCAGAAACAGTTTAGTAGCTTGTCACACCTGTTGTACCTCACGACAATTACAGTGAAACAACATGGGAATGGCAGCAGTACTGAGATGCAGCACAGAGCAACAAGAGCAAACATGCAACAGATTAAGGAAACAGAAGCAGAGCTAGTAAAATTGTAAGCCTACTTAAGGAACATACTGCTGTTGTTATGAGAGCAGGAGCCAGTTCCGCATCCGGTTTTATGCAGAGTATTAAGAGGGCAAGATAGCAGTGGACTGCTTGGTGTGTCTCTTCTGCACAGCCACTAACACAGTCCATAGACAAGCTACAAATGGGGTGTAGTAAAACCAGCAGACACTCTTCCAGCTGCCTCTTCAGTTCTCTGAACTATCACAGAGCAGTGAATATAACCCTAAACTCCATGGCCTATGGTCTCCCCTGCTCTGCCACATAGAAGGACCACTGAGAGTGACCCCCAGAAGGGACTGGAGCACCCAGCTACTGGAGTGATGTTCACAACCCACATTTATGCCATTCAGAGTGTGGAAGGGCAGAGTTAGGATAAAGTGTGAACAACCTCTCTAGCAAGAACAGCTGTGCTACATTGTACAGTCCAATGCTGCCATGTAAAGTAAAATCTGTGGCAGTTTACCTTAAACCATAAACCATGGCATTTTAGGAATAAGAGTCCCTAGAGCAGGCCCTGTACCTTTCATCATTGAAGTGAGACAGACAGCTGGAGATAGTAATTGCTTCAGCTATTGCCCCTGCTGAATGTGTCTCAGCCCCAGACAAACATTTTACAAGACCTGTAACTCAGTATTTGAGAGAAGGGTGTTTCCAAAGGCCTGGAGCAGCCACACACTGAATGGGAAAATGATGAAGTGGAAAGCATTTGAAGTCACTCTTCCTTGGAATAAAGACACTTTTTTGCAACCTTGAATTTCATGCCATGTGAGACTCTCGGCATGCATGCATTTAAACTAACAACTGGAGGTATTTTTTCCATAGGTCTGAGCTGCAGTCCTTTAATCCTTACTCTAGCAAATAAAACTCTTCATATGAACAGTGACTCTCAGCTCTGGCCCACAGTTTTAGTGCCTTGGCCATTACAGTCACCTGGTTTAAATACAAGCATAGAAATTTGGAGTGAATTAAACAAATGGTAGCTAGGAAAGCCCCTACATGAACAAAGAAGAACTGCAGAAACGTATTGCGGACACCTGGAAAAGCCTGTCTCCTATTTGCAAGAAATATATAAACAGTGTTCCAGGGAGACAAGTCTGTAATAAAAACTAATGGTGAACAAACAGAACACTGGACTGAGTAGTTCAAGAGGAATCCTTTTTTTTTTTTTTTCTTTGAGACATGTGCTTCCCAAGCATTTTGATTTATTAAAACAATTTGTCTATATATTTGCATTGCTAATCAAATCACGGGAATGATGGTAGGCTTTCCAGTCTTAGAAAAAGCACGTTGAAGATTGAACAGAAAAAATAGGACCCAGTTCTGTGCACTACTACACAAGTGGGAAAAGTTCGCCTTAATATAGAGAGATATAAAGGAAAAGCAGCAAGTCAAATTTGTTCCTACTATTTACAACTATTTAAGAAAAAAACCCCAAACATTGTCCAGTTAAAATCACTGAGCCTTATCTCTAGTATTTAAGTTGGATGTCTAAGCTTACTCATACAACTAGTTACACTAATGATATGAGGAAGGGTGGGTTTCCCAGGGTATTTCCTGTCCTGCCTGCTCCATCACACACCTGGGAGATCCAAGAGAACATGTATCTACCTATGACTAAGAAAAGAACTCCATGGTAATTCCGAATAGGCCAGTTTGAGAGAAAGGCTCAAGAAAGGTAAGCTTGTGGGTGTGGAAATACAGTTTGTGGATTCTGACGTTGACTAGGAAGAGGCAGAGGTGAGACCTGATGTATCAGAGACAGGACAAAAACAGAATTTCTATGAAAAGCTATGAAAATACATAACTGTAAGTGCCCACAAATATGGGAGGAGCTTTTTCACATGAAACACAAAGTTCCCTAAAGCCCACTTAATATGCCAGGAAGGACTGTTTTTGAAGTTTGAGCCATCACACATAAAGACAGCACCTTTCTTATACAATCATTTTAAATCTGGTAGTACACAAAGCTATGAATAGTAATAATAATAAAGATTAAGTGTGTAGGTACAATTAATAGTTAATTTATTCTAAACTGCATTTAGGTAAAACATTTGTCAATATGGCAGTTATTTGTGAAATAATATTTCAAATAACTTGCATTCAATTTGTGTTTCTAATCAGCCAGTTATACAATGCAACATGAAGAGGTCAACTGGAACTATATCAAATACATGCTATATCATTAGAACAGAGATTAGTCACAATTATCTACCTAATCCATGTTAACTGTATATGCCACCATTATTGCTATTCTTTTAAATGCTAAAGGACAACAAAATGTATATAGGAAAGCTTCTCTAGCTTTCTCTGGGGACAAATTATTATAATATTTGCTCATGCTTAGAAAGTCAAAGGATTTGCACTTCACATTATCCATTTGTTTAAAGGAAGGTTGTTTGCGATCTAAATATAAACTTAACTTCAGCAGTTTCCTTCTCTATTAATTGACTCATACTTGAGTCCCTTTATGTGATAAACATGCACAGTTAATAATCAATGATATGGTGACTCTGTGTACAGAACAAATAAGAAAAGAAACAAATATTCTGTGTCTATACTCACATATCCGAAGCGGAATGCAATGAAGACCAAATATGTGTGCTTTAAGGACAGAGTCTTTGAAGGTCATTTATATTAATTTTTGATACACTGCTATTACACAAAAAAAATCAGCTTTCCTCTCGTTGCCAAAATGCCATTGCCACCGTGCTTATTTATTTCAGCATATATACTTGCTACAAACATTTGTTCTCAAGCCTAGCATTCATGTTCTCAAAACTTGGGATTTATGAAAAATTAAAATGACCTCTTTTTAATTTTCTTAACTGGAGCATGTGTGGTCCTTTTTGCATAAACTCTCATTCTTTTCTTTTTCATCATCATTATCATCCAGGGGAGCTGGGAAGCTACAAGGTAGAGATTTTTGTTCTTCCTGCTCAGCCCACACTGAAACTGCTCCAGACCATTTTGGCTCTTATGGCACTCAGTATCTGCTCTTTTCCAAAACTGAGCACTCAGGTTCCTCTCAACAGTGAGGAAAAGCTCCTTATCCCATGACCAAACAAAAAAAACTCCCAAGGCTTTACCTGAGTGAAGAAGTACTGTGTGATGGGATGAGAGACCTAGAAGGTCAAAGACCTGTACTACATCTTCCAAACCTTATGACCCGTTTTGTGATTCACCCTCCAAAA
>NW_008239110.1:3308374-3309893 GCF_000691975.1 Corvus brachyrhynchos
CAGCAGGAGTCATCTCACCTTTCAAGTTCTACCCTGCAACCCCAAATGTGTGGGATTGTGATTCTGTTATTTCAAAATGCAAAAGCACTAATTTGCACCTCTTTTGCTTTCTCCTCATCTTAAACACACAAGAATCAATATTCAAAGGCTTGTATTTCACTTTTGTAAGCATGTTTTTCCCTGCTGGGTTTATAACATGACCTGGCTGCAGCGGGCACACCTATGCCTGTCCCTCTGCCCAGAGCTGCACCAGGGGCTCTGCCACACACCCGCTGCCGGGTGGGCAAAGCACAGGAGGTCACACACAAACTGCTCATCTCAGCCTCTCTTGGTTTGCTGGAAAAATCCAATGTCATCCTTAAAGAAGTGCAGTTTCTATCAGATTTATACTGGCATAAAGTATATTAAACACTTGCAGATTTTGAGTGCTATGGGACCTTTGTCCAGCCCTCCTGCAGTAGAGCCTACCTCATACCAGAGGACAACCACAAGTCCCTGTAACCTTATATTGTCCTCTATATTCTCCCCACCTGCCTTCCTCATTTGAGTGGTAACATGTTGACTCTGAATAGCTCATTAAGACAATTAAGCCCGCTCTAGGTAGGAGCTCAGTATTCCCATGGCCAACTCTGCCACCATGAGCCTTTCCCCAACAGTTCCCTCCACTTCAGGTTATCCATTTCAGCAGCTGACTTCATCTCACTTTTTTAAAAGCCAGATCTTTCTCTGCTTACAGTCACCTGGCAAACGGCAGGGCCTGTTCTTCGAAGACCATATATTTTCTGAATGGCCAGCTAGGCGGAGAAGAAGGATAATGATGATGATGATGATGACAAGGATGATGATGATAATAATATAATGACTCAGTAGAAGCTATGCTCATATCTTGGAGGCAGGGCAGCAATTTCAGCAGTGGTAGCCCTGCTGCAGAAGCAAGCAGAACACGATCTCTTCTGCAGACCCCTAATGAAGAGCCAGCCAGGCATGATGGGACCTGAAGGACCTGAGCATACCAAAACTTTATGCAGTGGCAGTGCCTGCATTGCAGCTACCAGCAGCACGTGGCAGTTGCTGCAGCCAGTGCTGGACCTCCCAACTTCCAACATCCCTCCTTTAGGCAGCCTGGCTCCCTCTCTGCCCTCCCGCCGTCCTTCACACTCGAGGCAATTAAGCCAAGAGTGCAAAGGGAGACTTGGAGACTTACACCAAGGCATAACAAAGTTGCCCTGTGGTGTAACTTCATTCTCTAAGGGAAATCTTGAAAGAACAGCTGTAGTCCTCCTACATGTCGGTTTGGCTGCAAAAAGGTTCTGAAAATCCATATACATGCACCAAAGTATAAAGACGCTGCCTCCAAGGAAAAATCAGCTGAACAGGAGGAGTCGCCCTGTTTGGGTACCGCTCCTGAGGGGAAATCGTCTTTCCTGCAACGCTGTTTTGGGAGGAGAGTGCTGAGGTGCTCCAAGTCCAGCTCCCAGACGGCCGGGAATTCCTGCCCGGGCGCGGAGCCGCGGACACT
>NW_008239110.1:3310018-3311841 GCF_000691975.1 Corvus brachyrhynchos
CCCGGTGACAGCCGGGGGGCTGACAGGACGGCACATGGTGCAACCAGTCACGCTGCTGGGACACAGCTCTGAGGGGTTTGTCTGACCCACAGGGTACCAGGGCACTCCCTGCTTGCCGTGCCAGCCTGAAATTCTCGTGCCATGGCAAGCAAGGGACAGATCCGGCCAGATCCCCAGCTGTGCTTTCAGCAGGTCCGCTGGGATGCTCCATTTCCACTCGGATCATTTGAGGTAGAATTCTGTGATTGATGTTCACGCTTTGGGGATTAAAGACGAGGGAAACGACCGATAATCTCAAACGATCGTAGCAAACCGTAGCGTTTCTGGAGCTAAAATCACTCCAAGATGCTAATTGCCTTCGGGTTCCTTGCTTCTTAGCGTTACAATGCACTAACTTCTGTCTTTGCGGTTCCCCTTTCGCCCAAAGCAGGTGCTTGGACTTAACTGGAAAGCATAAACCGCGAAAAATACAGAGAGGGTCTGGTATAGAGGAAATGGACGTACAATTGTGCAGAATATCTAGAGCAGAAGTGATAACGTCTCTGCTGATACCCGTCCTTGCTAAGGAAATGACAAAGTGTTATGCCCCATAAAATAAAATAAAATAAAATAATAAAATAAAATAATTTTTCTTTTAACGGGAATCACAGTTTTCTGACTACCGCAGAGTGCTGACCAAAATGTCTGTTTTTTCATGCAGACGCAATGACCCATCTTAGAGCACGACGCCCTTTATCAGCTCACATACCAAAGGGATTACGCCCTAGAAGTGCAGGCGCTGTGACCTGCAGCCCCTTTCCAACTCCACCAGCAGCCCCTCCACACATGACCAGAGCCGTGGCCTCCGTGTCGAGCCACTTCATTTCGGGAAGCACACCTTAAACTGGGCTACGAAGCCACTTGCCACCTGTCCATGCACCAAAGCCGTGATGGCAAGATCATGATGCTGCCATCGCCACAGCTATAGGAAATGGGAGGGTTGTGCCTGACAGACGCTTCCAATACCTACATTTGTCTCCAGGGGAAAAAAGAAAAGAAAAGAAAAAAAAAGCAGCGGAACAGAGGAATATCCAGTCTCCAGGATCAGTGAAGGACCGCCAGCCTGACTGGTCCTACGACGCCAAGGAAGCATCAGTGCTGCCGGCAACAGCTTCTGCCGTGTCCAGAGGGGTTGCTAATAACTATCTTGAAAACACTTAAAAATAGTCCAGACGAGTTTCCCCTCCCTCACTGGGCCTCTGCGTTTCAGTACAAGCAGCATAGCTAGAGCACAACACAGCCATTCCAAAATGCAGAGAGATGTATTGAGATATGGTATCTCAGCACTTAACTCTGATTTTTTTTTTTCCTATTTGATTTTATTTTTTTTAAAGTTCAACTGACCCTTCTGGTCACCAACTTTCTTTGTGGTTCTCTGTAAGGATCGCTCTCCAAGAACAAAAAAGAAATCTCTGAGCTTTGATAGAGACTCTGGATGAAATTAAGAACTTCAAACCCCAGATTTTTGAAAGGAAAAACAGATGTCCTGTTTGTTGAGTATAAATAACTCCGTACGTGGAAGACTTTTCTTTTACGCCGCATTAAATTTTATTTAATGCTGGGTGCATTTAAACTGTAAAAAAAAAAAAAAAAGAAAAAAAAAGAAAAAAAAAAGGAGGGGGCAGCAAAATATGTGGGTGACAAACCTCTAAATCTTTTCCTCTCTCGAAAGAGAACGAAACAGGCAGACGGGAAACCCTTCATCTAGATGAAAGCGCACAATGTGTTTCCTAGCAGACCTGGCGAGCCTGCTCTGGTCAGTGCGGCGGCGAGGGGGCTGAGCA
>NW_008239110.1:3312088-3320229 GCF_000691975.1 Corvus brachyrhynchos
GTTTGATCAGCCCCGGGAAGGGGGCGCACACTCCCCCCAGAGCCCTGTGGGAGACCAGAGGGGTTAGGAACCCCTTAGCGGCACATGGGGAAGCGGCGGGGACAAGGGGGGGGGAGCCCCCCGGGCAGGGCTGATCTCAGTACCTGAGATCCTTATCAAAGGCTAATAGGGGAGATTGGTAGGGCCGGGGGGTGTCTGTGTGTATGTGTGCGGTAGGCTACGGGAACTGAACCCCACACACCCCCATCCTGTAGTATCCCCATCGAGATTTTATTCTATAAATCTGTCTTTGGGGGTTATCTCTTCTCGTTACATTCTCTGTAAGGAAACTTACCGTAAATTAATATCCTTTTTATTCATCTATCCGTGTATTAATGTCATCATGACAGCAAAATAGAATAAAGTACAGCTCTCCGAATCAGGCTCACTACTGCAGTCAAAATTAGATGCACAGATTTGTGAGACTTGGTGGAAGTGGAACAAAAGTATTTGAATTTCACTGGCACGGCTTTTTGGAGCAGGAAAAAAGTGTTTTCCTAACCAGAATTTGAAGAGCGCCTGAGATTTGTGCAGGGCAGTTTTTGTCCTACAATCAAAAAGATGAGGACGGAAAAATAGTCTTTCATTGCCAATCCCTTCCGTTTGCCACCTGTGTCCAACTCAGAGTTCAGTTGCTATCTAACCTTGTTTCGCTAAAAGCTGAAGCGGATTTTGCTTGTTCTGCCCTCCAGAGAGCTGGCTTTTAGCGTTCCGAGCTAGAGGTGAATCCCAGCAACCCCAAAGTCCATCTGCAAAGGGAGAAGATGGGGAGCAGGGTTTTTAACAAGAAGACCATCTCCTTACACAGGTGATGTGCACAACGCAGGTGAAAGGTGTCACAGCCATGGACGTGGTGGTAAAGGGTCTTCTCTATCAAGTCCTGGGGCTCGTAACCTGTTAGCTCAGCTACCCTGCAAAAGACATCAGCAGCAAATATAAGTGGGTGAGAGGACAGGAGAGGAGGCCTGTGGAAGAAGGGACAGGCTAGGGGAATAGATTTGGAAATAACCCCAGTTCTACCTGGAATCTAAGAATATGAGCTTCATGTCTAGGCTGGCCCGAAACATGAACATATTGCTGTGGAGTTTGATCTCCGTCACGGCGCTGGGTGGCAGCGAGTGGCCCACGGCCACCAAGCCAACGTTTTGGTAGCAGCCGTCGAAGGGGGACATGTCCAGGCTGTACTGGCGGATCTTCAGGTACCCGCTGCAGTGAATGACCTGCCGGAGACACAGGAAAGTTTGGCGGCTACCCAGCAGGGGGGAAGGGTGTGCTGAGACAGGCGTCCCTCCCCACGAAGGGGGCCCGAACAATACCCCGCACCCCTCCTGCCGGTGCCGACGCGGCTGCCGGGCTCCCGGGAGCTGCTGACCTGCGCCTCCGCCCGGCAAAAACCCCCTCCTTTTGGGAGTTCTCTGCGGTTCTATCGGGGTTGAGGTTTTTTTCCCGTACTAGAGTTCAGCGTTAATCTAAAGCCCATTAGAGTCAACGAGATTTTTTTTCCACTGGCTTAAGTGGTTTTTGGCCCACCTCCTAACTGCGCTTTTATTATTCTTCTAAAAAGGAAAGACGCGGAAGTGCCAATCCAGTTACAACTTTGTAATGAGGAGTGTATGCGCGTGAGAGAAAGCGTTTACATGTGTGCATGTGTCACATGTGTAAGATACGTCTATTATATAGATGGAGCAGACGCAATCTATCGCCAAAAAGCACCTCTGATTTAAGTATTGTCTCCTAAACGTATCCTTGCAGATGACTGCTGTCTACTTCCACTCTTACTTCTCTATTACTAAGATGCGTCTTCTTGGAGTTGCCTCGGCTGATGTTCTTGGTCTACGGTACATCGTGACACAACATCTCTCCTCGGGTTATGGCTACAACCCGCTCCTCGGCGTTGTGCGGATGACACAAAGCAGCGAGGGGGTAGGAGAGGGAGCAGGGGCTCTCCTCACCGAGGAGCCCCGAGCAGAACCATTTGCGCCGGGGCAAAACCCTCGACTAGGAGAGCTACACCTGCAGCTGACGAATCACCTAACGAAGAAACAAATTAACCCGGGGCTCGCGTTGTATCACCTGAAAGCTGCCACAGGGAGCCTCAGTGGTTGTGCGAGGTTCGGTTCAGAGAGCAAAATTTAAAAAAAATAAAATAAAAGCCCCCAAACAAGCGTCAAGGGCAGCTTGATTGCTTGGTTTTGTGGTTTGAGCTCTTCAACCTGAAACTCTGAGATAAATTAACCACATGAAAGAGTCCTGGGCTGGGTAAACCCCCGCGAATAGAGGTCTCACACCCTCTTCTCGTCCCATTTTCACCGCCCTCCCGGCGCAGGAATTAGGGAAGGTTAGTGCGGGGGGAACGGGGATCCTGGCCGCGGGCACGCACCTTGTAGCCCCCGCAGGTCAGGCCCGCGTTCCTCTTGGCCAGGACGCACTTCATCCTCAGGAAAAAGGATCTCTCGATCTCGTACTCTGGGAGGAGTGAAAGGCAGAGGTGGGGTGAGCCACAGACTCCTCTGGCTCCGTGCGGTCCCCTACGCGACCGCGGCGGCCAGGAGGGGGCGGGGGCTGTGTACTTTACCCTGCACGAAGTGCGAGTGGTAAGGCTGATGCGCCGTCAGCACCGCCGTCATCTCGTCATGGTCGGCGGGGTGGATGTACTCGTAAATGCTGTTGCCGGTCAGCTCTACCTGTGAGAGACGAGGAGAAGGAGGAGGGGGAGGAGGAGAGGGGCTCATCGCCGGCACCGCGCACCCTCTCCTGTCAGTCGGGGGGGTGGTGCAGGCAAGCACAGGGGCTAGCAGACCACCCAGCGTACCTGTGACAAGCCCAGGTGCACCGAGGCAGTCTCCGAGATGTACATGATCTTGCCATCCGGAGCCACGACAAATATGAAACCGTCCAACGTCTGCAGAAAGGGGTTGGGAATATAAATAAATCAATAGATAGACAGATAGATCCGTGAAATACCTGTCCCTCTGACTTATTCTAGCAAGCAGGCGTCGATGCGCAGGCTCTGATTATTCAAAAAGTTGGAAGGAAATGGGCAAGTCTTGGACAAGAATCCCTCTAAAACTCTTGGACTCCTGAGATACAATCTCAGAGGGGCCGAGCTCAAAAGTAATGCAAAGTGCCTTGGAAGTATCTAAGACGAGGTCCTGGCTATCTGGTGATTAATATATGGGTTCCAGAAATCCTGAATACTCCTATCCTATTTCAAATGTCACAGCGGGGTTAGTGTTTGCATATTTTGTAAGGAGAATTTAAGCGATCAAAGGGAATCTAAAACTCTCCGCAGTGTAAATAACACAATTTGTCAGGTACATTTCAGCAGACACAGATGGGACTTCTGGGTGTGCCAAGAACAGAATAGGCCCTTCAAAGGCCACATGATTCCACCAGAAACACGTGGTGATGGTCACCGATAACATTCTTTGGTATTTCAGAGCGCTGCGAGTTTTCAGAGGTGTCCTACCTGATTTGTGTCTCTGCTAATTGCGGTGCCAGCTGAGCCCTTCTGTCGCGGACAGCCTTCCCTAACCTGTCGCTAGAGCCTCTCCCTACCACACCACTCTGAGCTTCAGAACATCGGTGGTATGTGTCACCTTGTTAATTAACTGGGGAAAAGTCATGTTCCTGTACCTCAGCAGCCTGGGACACACTGTGAATCCCTCTCTGTGGACCCAGTGTTAGACAGTTGTGAGGCAAAGGACCCAGAGGGACCAAGCCACAGCCCCAGTAAAAAACACGACATTCAGTCACGGCAGTTCACGTTTCTGAAGTCGTTCCCCTCCTGCCTATCTTTCTATTAAACACTTGAACAGTTAAAAATTAGTCAAGGTGGCAATCAAAAGCTCAGAAGAGGGAATTATTTCTTTAATCATTAATACCACATGACTGTCGTTTCCAGACTAGTACCTGCAAAAGATGGGATCCCAGTTCCCGTCCAACATTATCCAGTGGGCTGGTTCGGCTGGAGTGGCCCCAGGCTTCTCCAAGTCCTGTTATTTAAGACAAACAAAAAAGAAAATAAGGTCAGGAGATGAAAAATTCATTCGTGTGGGCCTGATGGGGGGGAACATTTTTTCCTTGTATACACTCTAAAACATATATACATACAATCTTCGGAAAACTAGACCTGACTTCGTTGCGGATAAAAGCCTCTTTTGTGCATTTTTTTTCAATATCCAATTCCTCAGAGAAAAATACCCAAATACCTATTTTGAGTTAACGGTGAAGTTAATTTTTAAGACCTAAGTGAAACAGCATGCCAGAACAAAGTGGTTTTCAGTGCTGCCTTCCGCTATTGGGAACTGTCCCCTTGAACTTCAGGGAAAGCGTCCTAACTTCACGATTCTACAGACAAGTCATTGTCCGACGGCACGGACCGCCCTCCCTCCTGGCCCCCTAAGTCTGTATCCGGGATTCACCTCTATCCCTTCCATCTCTCCTCCCGCTGCTCCGGTGGGCGGGATGGTTCCCTCTGCAGGGAGGGGTGATGTACCTCCGTAGAGCCCCTCCCAGAAATCAATCTCTCCGTACTTGTCTAGTGTTTTACACGCGTCTTGTTTTCTCCTATGCAAAGTGAGTAGTAATAAAAGCCAGGTGGAAGGTACTTCACCGGAGTAAAACTATTCATGGACGATACCTTTTCACAGTGTTGTTGCTGAAATAATTTAAACGGGTCAGCTAAAACCTTTGAGGCTTATGCCATGAAATAAGTCTCACTCCGACACGCACAAGCAGTAAGATATCCTCATCGATGGATGGGGTGCAGGTCGCAAGGAGACCCGAGTCGGCCGGGTGTGCCCATCCCCGCAGTGCGGGTTCGGGAAAGGCAAGACCCCATTTTCCGGTTATTTCGAGTCAAACAGACGAGGTGCTGACAGCGGGCAGCCGCGGGCATCCCTTGCTATTGACCGGCCTCGCCCAGGTGTTTGCCGGTCCGAGCAAAGCTAACGATTTCCTCCGCGCTGTTTGAGCGGGGCATCCCAGCGCGGCCCCTGCGCGCTCTCCCCACCGCCGGAGCGGTGCGCCCCGCTCGCCCCCGCCTTTCCCTTCCTTCTCCCCTCTGCCTCGTCCACCTCTTTACAACAACTTGTCTCTTCACCACTCCTACACTTTTCTCCTTCCTCCTTTTCATAGCCCTACAGAGGCAGGAGAATTTCTCTGGCCCGTTCCTCATCCTGCAGCCTCAGCAAGTACCAGGTCGCCAGTCAGAAACAGGCTCCTACCCATTAATTCTTCCATGCCAATTAACGGGGAGCCAGCCGCCAGGATGGAGGATCACCTCCGCCCCCTGTATTCAGGAAGGAGCTGATAAATCTTACACAGCTTCCAGGGAAAGAAAAAAAAATATATTTGTTTTTCCCGAGCTCCTCGGAGGTTTCTCTACTGGGGAGCCAGGACGGCCTGCTAGCGCTGAGGCGGCTCCTTGCCACGTCCCCCCACCCGGAGGGAAATCTGAATGATAGATTTCTTTATTCAAGACTAAATCTGCACTGCCCGCCTATGATTTAAGTTGCTCATTAATCGAAGTTTACGGCTCTAATTATTCTTCTCCTAAAAGGGAAAATAACCCGACCCCAGCGGGTTAATGAACAGCTCACGGGTATTGCAGGTTAACCTCTCCCGGGAAGGCGGTTCTTCACGGGGCGCTGAGCTCCTCGCTATGTTTCAGGTGGAAACCCCGCGCTGCTGGGCTGTGCCTGTTCGTGGTTTATAATTAAACGTTTTCACTTGTCTACCTGAACCGGCTTATTGAAATCCTGTCACATGAGGCTATCCTTTGTGCTGCCCAGATGTTTTCAGCACTTTCAAGTCGGAGACTATTTCTATTCGTTGCCAATCCCAGCCTCTCCCGAATCGACGGCGTCTCCTGATGCCCCTTAAATACTGTTTTTAAAGATCATAAGAGAAAGCCCCCCTCCCTTAATTTTCCCTCCCCCCGTCTATTCCTTTAACATCCAATTTCCTTTTATCGAGGGGGCAAACTGTGATTTCTTGCACTTGACCTACCGCAGAAAATTCTGCAAATCCTTTGATTGCCTATTTAAAACAAAACAAGGAAATCAGCTCTCCCTTTTGCTTCAGGATTACGCTTGGAAACAAGATCTAAAGATTCTCTTGTAATTTGGAGAGCCAACAGCATAATAGCTTTGGAATAGAAACAAGCAGCTTTGTGAGGGGAAGGATAACTAAGTCGTTTTTAGGCAAAGGATTTTCCCAGCTAAAGTGGCCGAAGACAAAGCAAAACATAATCTATTTTGGAAGATTTCCAAGTTATGCCACATTAACCTTAGCACATAAAATTTGCTTTCTTCCCTGCGGCCCCTCCCCCACCGCGGTCTGGTTTATCATATTTACATAAGTAGCCTTAGAAGGGATGTATCTATTATGGATCTAAGGAGCTAGAGAGCTCAGATTTCATTTGGAAATAGAGGGGAAGTTTTACTGTTGCTTAATACTTCATGCATTGTAGAACCATTTCCATTTAAATACCCCGGACCCACGGATTACCTCCATGGACTGGCTGCATGGGTTTTGTAATTTCCTGAAAATGAGATTTCGATTTATAAAACAAGAAACCGATTAGTAACCAAATGAGGCGAAGTAGATCCACTAAAGTTGACCTAATCCCACAGGCACCATTTAGGTCAGTTCTTGGAGAATGAATGATGAGCAACTGTCTAACATAAACTCAAGGCACCACCCAGCTGTGTTATTCAAGAAGAAGAAAATTTTTTTTAAAAATGGATCAAGCTTTTATTTCAGAATGAATTTGATACTCTTGCCAAAATACAGATTATATGCTCCTGCCTAACAAACTCTTTCTTCTGTCTATCAATGTCTTTCACTCGAGGAACTTTTTTTCCTAAGAAGATGAACTATTTGTGCCACGAGAAACTGTCTACTGTCGTGAGGGGGGAAGGGGGAAAAAAAGAAAAGGGAAATAAGTAAAAAAGAAATTAAAAAAAATTAAAAAGAGAAGAAGAGCATTTAATTCAGCCTATCGCTCAACGCTATCCAGCAGTCTGCACCCATATTGCGCGGAACCTGCGCGGAGCGAGCGTGCTGACTCATCGCTTCTCTCAGCATTTTCCGGCAGAAAGCCACTGTGCTTTCCACATCAAAAAGCATGTCCATCGGTTTCATGGGCTCGCTACACCGGCGGGTCCCTGTGAAATGCCTTCTCCCACCCAGCCGTGCCCACCCCCGGCACTCAGAAAGCCCCTCCGCACCGCTAGCCTGTCCCCCAGGCCGGGCGCACGGCCAGACCCGCCGCGCTCCGCTGCCTTGGCTCTGTCCTTCCTTCCCACCATCTTTTGATTGATGCAAGCCTTGATGTCGGCAGCCAATGGAACCAGGGGCTGGGTGGGCACCGTTCCTATCCAGTGGCGATGCTGTTTCAAGAAGCTCCTCTGTCCCACGGAAGGGAGAAGAGATTCCTCAATCGTTTCTAATTTGATCTAGTCAAAGACGGAGGAAGGCAGGCGCAGGGAAATGAGACTCCGAGAAGCCAGGGCAGCTCCTTGGCCCTGGTTGATCTCCGGGTTACTTGTCCCTCCGTGAGCATCTGCAGCACAGAGCCCACCTCGACCCCGTCCTTTGTCTGGCAATAGCAAAGGGGGGAGGGGGTGGCCGGTGGGGGTGGGGTGGCCAGAAGATGCAAGCCCTTATCTACTTTGCGCTGATTTGCCGGCTTTTAAAAGCAGTTACGGCGATTTCCCCAGCGGACTCTCCGTCATGAAACCTCAGCGCAATCCGGATTCACGGTAGCGGCCACTTGACGCCCCCGTTTAAAAACACTTAGTGGAGAGCCCATCCTGAACTCCAGACCCGGTTCTTTGGGGGCCAGATCCTTGAAGACAGCTCCCTCCGGGGCCGGGGAACCCTTGGGCAACCATCCGGGGGCTTTGCCCCTGTCTGGCCGCACCGCCCCGCACGACCCGGCCAGGCCCAGGGAAGATGGCTTGGAGACGAAGCCACGTATGCAGGGAGTTCTTTCCTGTTGCTGTGGATGGGCAGAGGGAGAGGCTGGAAGGGCTCTCCCGGAGGCAGCCCGCTGCTGTGGGGCAACGCGGGGAGCCTGCCCGACCAGGCAACCG
>NW_008239110.1:3320455-3323737 GCF_000691975.1 Corvus brachyrhynchos
CGGGCCTCGCAAGCCGCCCTCGCCGCGCTGGGCAGGCCGGGGAGGGGCGGCCCGGGCACGGGCACCGACTTCGTTCAACCTGCCCAGCAAAGCCTCTCTACAGGGAGGACGAGAATGCCACCTTCGTAAGCGGCTCCTCAAGTAGCACCTTCCCTGCCTCCCGCTGCCCCTCGCCGGCACTGCTGCCGCCTTAATACCAAGGGACAAGAGGGGCACGGGAGTTGTTTGGGAAGAGGGAGGCAGGACAGCTCAGTCACTATCTCCCACGCGGTCATTCTTCCTCGCTGTCCAGGGAAAATGACAAATAACAGCTTCGGGAGCCTCGGGAACAGAAGCACGTCCTAGTCACCGGCAAGCCAAAAGGCAACTGGATGTTGTATCGAGGAATTAGCTTGATTCGATTAACCGTTTAATTAAATCGTCTGCAGCCAGCGCTCTGTTCTGCTATCGCCTAACGCCCGACAGAGCTGATTTCCCAGTTAATTTAACAGGCAGTGGTTAATGATAACTCAAAATCTGGGCCAAATGAGGCTTCTGTGAAGGACTGGGTCGCCGAGCGCTCAGATGGAATAAAATAAGTTATACTTTAAAAAAAAAAAAAAAAAAAAAAAAAAAAATCTGCTCATTTCCACTGCCTGCGGATGCCATTAGCAAGGTTTTGTAAAGATTTATTATCTCAGTAAATCACACGTATTCATTTGAAGCAGAGATAAGTTGGCATTCCTCTTTCTTTATAAAAATAATAATAATAGGGAGGAAAAGCCCTGTTGACTAAACAAACATCCCTTTTAAGAAAATGGTAGTGGAAATAATGCTGAGGCTGTTTCACTATAAAAAGAAATACCAGGATTTTGGCATACACGGGGTAGCGGAATTGCGCTTTGAAATGCAAACAAACGGAACCGTGTCCAGATTAGAGAAAGGAGAAAAAAATCAGAGACATTTTCGAGCACCAACTACTTATTCGTTTCTCCAGAAGACTCAAATTCAAATAGCCCTTATTTCGAAGAAATAGGGGAAGGAAGGATTTCCACCAACGCACACGCTGTTTATATGCAAGTTGAAAAATATCCTCCAACATGAAAACTGTCGTATGTTTAGACAGAAAATATGACTTTTCCCGCTCTTCTTATTAAGTAGTCTTTCTAAAACATACATCTGTTTTTTTTGTTTTTTCCAACGATCCTGGTAGTTCAGTTCTGCTCTTCGCATTTTAAGTTCACATCAAAACTGGAATTAAACAGAGATTCAGCGTGGAGAGTAAACTGCTGCTTAAATGAGAAAAACTTCTGTAAGAAAATAAACATTGAAACCTAATGCTCAATCATTTCCCTTTGCAGCAAGAAAAACAGCATTAAATCACCTATCCACGTGGGAAACGGATTTTTTTTTTCCTGTTGATCTCTTCCCCCTTTAAAATAAAACAAGGTTAAGGGTTTCAATATTGAAATGTTAACCATCCTCATTCGCCGAAAGTTTATGTAAACGGAGTCTCTGCTTTTGTCTCGAAAAGCAAACGCCTCTCCACACCAAAACGATCCCTTCTCACTAGGACAGACTGCAAACTCTCTTTTTGCCTCTCTGGTGGCATATGTAGAATAGGACCCTTAAAATATTCCTAACTAGAAAAGAAAAACACAACCCAAACAAAAGTGATTTATTGTGACACCTGGGTTTTTTGTTTGGGTTTTATTAATTTTTTCCTCCCTTCCCTTCTCGATACTGCCGAAGGTTAGTGAAGAATTACCCTGCAATAGTAATAGTGATCGCATCGTTTTTTGGCGGAAAATTCTTTTAGTCCTTCGACATCCTGGAGATTTTTCTACCTATTTTTTTGCGTCTAGGTTACTTACCACTAATGATTTAATATTAAATTGAAATATTAGTCTTTATTAATAATGAACGTTAAATCGGGAATCGATTTATTAAGAAATCCTGCTTGAAACATACAAACAAACAAACAATCCTTAAAACTCTTCCTTAACGTCCTTAGAAATCTACCAGAAAAAAAAAGCTGTCTGATCACCGAAAAGCAGTATAGGTCTTATACTCTTTCTCCTCCTGGATAGAAGTGTTTTAGTACTGAAACGATACAAGAAACCTACGTCTTGCACTTTTCGTCCTTGACAGTTTTTAATCTGCTGAGGACCTAATAAAGTGAAATTGGGGGTAGAAGGAACAACCCAGGCGTTTCAATAATTTGTGAGAATTGCACAACCATTACGAGAGAGAGTTCGTAGAAAAATCTCTGTCCAGTTTGTCGAGTTTGTCCAGTGCCACTGCCTTGTGTTTAGATGTCTGTGGTGAGAAGGAAACCCCACGTGTTTATTTTGTGTGTGATTCTCCTGGTATTTCACTTCCAAAAAACTCTTGTTCCCAAAATGAACCCGAAATCTACCCACCTTCTTTCTCTATAGGGATATTTCAGACGGAAAAATATGCAGACAAGCGCACACCGATTCTATCCGCCCTGTCCCCAGCCCCGCGTGTGCGCGGTGATGAGGAGTGTATATCTTTCTGTACGTGATTATTTACAACCAGCTCTATGCAAGCGCTCTCTGGGCAGATGGAAATTCACTCTTGTACGGGGGAGAGGGTGTGAGAGTTACCCTGGAAGTGGAGCTCGCTCTTACGGAGACAACGTTTCTCTATCCTGACTCGTCCAAGATCTCTTCAAAAGTACGACATGACACTCTGGCGTGCTCCCGAGCCTCCTGCTACCCATCTCCAGTGTTTTGGCCAACTCATCGGGTCTGTCCCGATGCTTGTATCGCTTTCCTCCCCAGGGAAATACAAGCAAACCGACCTCCATTGGATCCATCCAACATCCCTACCCTGCCTCCTCCGTTCAGAAAGACTTGTCCTTTCCGTGCGTCATTTGCCCGGCTGCCACTACCTGTTCTTCCTTCCCAGAGAAACGATGACTTTTTTTTTTTTTTTCCTGGGTGGGGGCACTGGAAAACCAGAATAGCACCCCTCTTCCTTGCCTTCCTCCTCTCCGCCACAGCCAGACAAGGACAAGCGCAACCGCAACGGGAGCCCAAGCTGCTCCGCCGCGTTCCCGGAGCCCACTGCGTCCCCCAGGGTCCCGGGGAAAATCACCCGGGCTTGGCTCCCGCAGGGCCAGGCACAGGCGCAGTGCCGGGAGGCCGCTCGTGGGCGCCTCGCTCGTGTTTAATCGCGGCACGGGCGAGCGCAGGGAAACCTCCAGGGCCGGGGCCAAGCCGAGCCGCTCTCCTCGCTCTCCCAAGTACGTGGGAGACAGAGGGAGCCCGGGGGGGT
>NW_008239110.1:3323918-3325486 GCF_000691975.1 Corvus brachyrhynchos
GCCGCGGCCGGGCCCCGCCGCGCCCGCGGCCCCGGCGCGCTTCGCCACACGGTTCCCCAGGGCATTCAGGCATCCTGCGCTGCCACCGAGGGACGGGGCTCAGCTATTCTTCTCTTCCCATGATTACTCACAGCCTACAAGCAGCACCATATGCTTCTTCTGATCAAACAACCCGCTACATAGGCACCAGTAATTGACGAGACCTGCTCGGAATCACGCAGAAAGGTAGCCTACTGAGACCGCAGGAGTTGACAAATCATTGCTAATAATCCTTTTAGGAACATCATGGGCATCAGGGTTTGCAATAGCTTTATTTTTGTCAAGTATGCTCTGACAGTATAAAGGATAACTCCGTCTCCTTTGAAACAGAGGACTGTCCCCCATAATGATCTTCAAGGTGGCAAAGCAAGTAGAAGAGGAAAGTAGCTTGATGAAGACTTTAATTATTATTTTTAAAGGTTTCATTTAACCCCTTCTTTGGTTACAAGCGACTCAATGATATGGCAAGTTGTTTAAAGAAATGATTGTAAAATGCACTGGATTGGAAATTATTGCCGTGGACTTTAGGTATAAACATTCATCCGTAACCTGCGGCGGGGGGGTATTACCTCCCCCAGTCCAAATGACTGCCACATTGCATACTTATTTTTAAAAGTAGAACTAGTACCAATAATCCACAAATTGAACCGGGAAAACAAAACAAAACAACAACAACAAAAAAGAACTCCTCAAACCACCAAAACTAAAGCAAAACAAAACCAGGCCATATACACACTCTTGATTTGTAAAAAACACAGGCCAACCGAGTCGAGATACAGCTACAGAAAGCACATGGGGACATAGCTATATTACGTTGTTTCTTGTGTACACTCACTTTTCAACAAAAGATGCGGCGAATTTCGTATTAGGTCAGGGGGAAAAAAAAAAAGCTCTTGATACTTTTCCTTTCATACAGACTGCAACTCCATCGAGTTGATCTAAATAAAAGGTTAGTGAATTTTTTCAAAAATTTTTCCTGAAAGTCCTACAAAATCAATAGAGTGAGAACACGAAAGAACTTTATTCTGACTCTCTTAGCTTTGTGTTGTTTGTTTTTCTTGGCAGCCGATCTAGAAGAAAGAAAAAAAAGCTCTTGATACTTTTCCTTTCATACAGACTGCAACTCCATCGAGTTGATCTAAATAAAAGGTTAGTGAATTTTTTCAAAAATTTTTCCTGAAAGTCTTACAAAATCAATAGAGTGAGAACACGAAAGAACTTTATTCTGACTCTCTTAGCTTTGTGTTGTTTGTTTTTCTTGGCAGCCGATCTAGAAGCCCAAAACTTAGCTTTGTGTTGTTTTTCTTGGCAGCCGATCTAGAAGCCCAAAGACAGTCCCTTTAAATCCTGATTCTATTTAAAAGCAAAAGACACTTCAGAACGCTTAAGTTTTCTTTTACTGGACAGGCCTGTTGTTGCTGCCGTGGAAGTCAACATGAAGTCTACTGTTGCCTGTCGAGGAGAATCATGTCTAGGCTGGGACACTGGTTTTGCAGCACTGGGTGGGCAGGGGGCTTGAATATGTCTGG
>NW_008239110.1:3325528-3327311 GCF_000691975.1 Corvus brachyrhynchos
GTGATCCTCAGAACGAAACACAGCACACTGGTGATGTGGTTCAGTGTGCTCGACTTATTTATTTAGGCTGGGTGTGAGTGAGCACGCCTGCATGCGTGCCCTGTACCTGTACACCGCACCTTTCCTCGAGAGCTGAACTAAGGCTTTAGGACTTTGCATAGACTTATGTAAATATTTACCCGTATACTAACTCGCCCTCACAGAATGACTATAAATAGGGGTGAATCGTGCCCTCTTAGGCCACGGGTGTGCTTGGTGGGGGATGCACATTTGACTGGGAGACTGGGGGGAAAGGACCCCCGGGTTTGCTTTAGCAGAACACATAGCAGAGCTCAGTGCCTTCAAGTATTGGCAAAAGCACCGTAAGTCTCCAACCAAACCTGTCATAGGAGTGAAAGAGAAAGTATTTACAACAGAGAAAAGTGACAGCGGAGGGCACCCTGTCTCCGAGCGCACCACCCCATAGGATTGACCTTTTTTTTTTTTTTTTAACGTAAAAGTGATAAATGACACCTGCATAAGAATGGAAATAGAGGTAAATAGGCATCCCACCTACCTTCTGGAAAAACCACTCTCATTTTTAAATAGCTGGTGGTGAGTCTGATTATGGATGCTTTGTCCAGCTGAGAGGTGATAGCGGAGGGCAGGGGTAGTAATTTAGCCAGTTCATAAAATTCACTGTTTTCTTTCTCCCGTCTAGTCCGGGCAGCATTTTTGGACTTCTCTTTCATCGTGTTTTTTTCCCGCTTCCTTGCTACAATTTAAACTCCAGAGATTCATCCAAAGGTGGAAGGGAAACTCATCTGCAATTCGTCTCTCCGGAGCATCAGGCGGTGATTCTGAGCGCGGTCATTACTCAGAGAAACCGTTCTGTTGTGTAAAATGCAAACAAGTATCGAAGAGTAGAGGTGTTCTTTAAAAAGAAAAAGAAAAGTATATATACTCTGAAAAGCAGAGTCAATTGGGTGGGAAAGGCATTTATCCAGTGCAGCTCAGCACTCCAAGCAACTGCATTTAAAAAAACAAAACAAAATAAAAGCTAGAAGATTGAGGCACCAGACAGCAACCAAACGATGTATTTCTGGCCTTTTTTCCTACTCATGGCGGGCAGCATAACTCCTCGGAAGAGGGTCATAGTAATCCCGTTTTTTCCCGTGATCCGTTGTCAATCCGAGGGCCGAAACGCACGGCCGCGGGCTGCCTTCCAGGGCGCTGGGTGACTTCCCGGGAGCCTCTCTCTGTGAAGACAACAGCAGTCCTGGGGTGAGAGAGCCGGTACACGCCGCCGCAGCGGAGCCGCGAGAAATAATAATCAACAGCCAGCCTCCGGCGGGTGTAGTATTTTCTCCCACCAGAGGGGAAAGAAAAAAAAAAAGAAAAAGTGTATTTTCGCATCTAGCGCGCCCGTGGAGAAGCCTGCCTCGCACTCTCCTCCCACAGCCCTCTCACTTCCCAGCCCAGGTGTGCACTGCATGACCAGAACGAAAGCGCAGCAGAAAGCAGTCCCCGGCTCCCGGCGTTACCGGGTTTGGTGCTGCCGGGGCTGCGCCGTCCCCTTCGCGCTCCCTCGGGCCGGCACCGCGGCGGCGGCCAGACCTCCCCACGCTCCGCGCTGCCAGACCCGCAGTGAGGGATACATTCCCAATCACGGAGTATTTCTGCTTGTTTTCCTTTTTCTCTTTTTTTATTTTTCCCCTTTGATTTTCCCCTCTTCTCGGCTAGTGTCCTCATTCCTCGGCTGGGGTCGGGGGTGTCTACCTCAGCTGCCCCCCAGCCAGGGGAG
>NW_008239110.1:3327826-3332202 GCF_000691975.1 Corvus brachyrhynchos
GGCCGCCCCCCGCGCCCGGCCTCCCACTGGCGGAGGGGGCGGTTGCGTCACGCGGACACATTCCCACCCCTCTCCCGTCTCCCCTCTTTCCACTGTGTCCGCCCTCTGACCTGGCGGCGCGGCCGGGAGGAGTGCGGACACACAGACACCCACAGGCATACACAGACACACACACACCTTCCTCCGCGCCTACCCGCTGGGGGCTTATGCGTGTTGAGGTGGGTACATTTTGGCCATCGCCTCTCCGCTGGGCACCAGGGGTGGGCGGCCGAGGTCCCGCGGGACTGTGGGTGGTGAGGATCGCCGCAGTTTTACACACTCGTGCACATTTCTCCACCCCAAACCCAACCGAGCAAGTGGTCGCGCTTGGGAGAAATGAGCTGCGGTCACGTCCCCTGCTGCCCCCCTCCGTGACACCCCTAACTTTCGCCGTGTACGGTTTTCCCCGGGGCTGATGCGGGACAGCGTGAATCGGGTCCCGTGGCGGAAGGAGAGAAGGATGGAGAAAGATTTCAAGAATCTTTCTTTTTAAAAATTTTAAAAAACGCTGGAAAAAACCCCCAAACCCTCAAACAATCTCACGAACAGGTTAAAAAAAAAAAAAAAAAAAAAAAAAGGAGAGGGGAAAAACCCAAACCCAAATCCTCCTACATTAGGAGATAGTGCCGCTTTAAAAGTGCCCTCAAAGTGGATGTGGGGTTTCTCTTTTTTTTCTTCCCGGGGAGCGGGACTATTCCTAATCTCGCGTGTCCCCTGGGGAAAATAACCCGAAAAAAATGACGCTGCTCCTAAAACTGCTGGCTCCTGAAAAGAGTAGATAGAGCAGAGAGAGAGAGAGCCTGGAGTGGTGGGAGAAGGGTTGTAGAGTCATTCCTAAAACCATAGCGGACTCTCAAAAGACTGACATAATTGCCAAACCAATCGGTGCGAGACTTCGGCTAAAATAACTGTTTAAAATGAGATTCCACTGGCAGGCAACAGTCGGAGTATTTCGAGGAAGAAGAAACGGTCTCAGTTTTCTGAAGAAGAAAACGTCAACCAAAAAAAAAATATTAGCTTTTGAAGCACCTCATCCCTTTTGCTCCGCGGGCGGCTGCAGCTCGAAACGCAGGCTTGCAGTGCAGACCGTCTGTTCGCTGCTTATCACCTTAAAGCTCTCCTCGGTTAAAAGCTTTCCCTGAGTTCATTTGGGTAAATAAAGGAAAGACGGAAAGAGAGGCATTCAACAACTCCTCTGGGTGTCCAGGCGTCTACAAGCATCAGAGAAATGTATCCACGTACTCTCAAATGTTCTTTTGATTGTCTTATTTACCAAAGCGACTCGTTAAACAAACACGAACGCAAGGCATTTAGTGAAGGTATGGATAAAAAAAAAAAAAAAAAAAAAAAGAGAGAGAGAGAGAGAGAGAAAAGAAAGCACCCCTCCTCACCCCGTCATGCTGTAGAGCGATCACTGCTGTGGGAAAGTCATACTGAATTTACAAAAATCTTCCCTCTGTGTTCCTGCCCTCAGGTGTAAAGTCGGTTTGGGGGAGAAGAAAAGGAAAAAAAAAAAAAATCTTCCTTCTGGTTTTCATTTGAGGTAATTCTCTTCCTAAACGGCACTGGCGTCTCTAGGAGGGTATTTAGACATATGGGCAACAACTGGACTAACACTGTCAGGTAGCTCACGACTTATTTGTCAACAAGAGCCAGAGAGAATGTCTTCTATAACGCCCTTGGTTTGGGAAAAATAAATAAATGAGTAGGATACACTTCTGCTAATTTATACCAGGGAACATGAGCATCCACCTTACCAACCCCACAGAGCCCCAGTGAAGCCCGTAGCTCACCGAGGATCCTCTTTCCCGGTGTACCGGGACTCAGTTTCTTCCCCGCAGCTCGGGTGGGTGTCAGCGTCTGCACCGGTTCCCCCCGTGGCCGGGGCCCGAGGGCTCGGGCTCGACGAACCTCATGTAGATTTTGAATGTATAAATGCTACGGCAGATAAAGTACAAGATGCGAAAGGACCAGCGGCCGAAGGGCAACTATTCACCTCTGCTAGTTACAGCAAACGTGGACAAAGTCACCTCTCCACAGAACCACCAGCGCGGGGTCAGTACGCTGGGGACATTTACCAGCAGATTTCAAGAGGCAGTTCCCGAATGATGGGAGAATTTAGCCGCTTCAGAGACATTAACCTTGTTTTCCTTAGTCAAAAACAAGTGACTTCTGCGAGCGGAGATCACACTTGGCACTGCCGCGTTCCAGGTGTACAGGCAAAGGCAGTCCGCAGTAGCTAAATTCGTGGTTTTCATATCAGCCGAGAGCCCGCTGTCACCGGCCCCGGTGAAGCCCGTCTGTCCTGAAAGAAGAGTGCATGATCCTGCTGACCAAATGAAGCAAAGGCACCCCTGCGGGATGCCCGCACCGCTGCTGCTCCCCGGCGTACAAGCCGTGGGAGCGGAGCTGAGGGCAGCGAGCGCACCGGCGGCGCGGCGCGGACGCCTGCGGGCCGAGGGGCCGGACCCCGGGGGCGCACGGCGGCTACGGCCTCTCCAGGAGGGAGAGAGGCACTTCGGCCGCCTGAAGCAGATGGATAGCTGTGCTCAGTTCAGACGCAGTTATTCTCGAGCGAGAATCTCCTGGAAAACAGATATTACTGGAAAATTGAATAGACAGGTACTGCAGTGAAATTTGATTTTAAAAGGCGCATAATAAAATGGCGTGTCTGAAGAAAGGCTGAGTGAAAACAAAGCGTTTCACAGACAGGTTTCCAACTATAGTAGAAAACTTGTGTAGGCAGCCACAATATGGAGCGTGTATTGCAGCATGTGTGGGTGAGCGTGTGTATGTGTGTGCAGAGGGGGAGGGGAAAAAACTGTGCAAATCAAAGCAGGAAAAAAAAAAAAGAAAAGCCCTACTGGACCATATCCCTATAGGACAGATCAGATCCAGTTTCTTCTCCAGCACATTCAGACATACTCTGATGTATTTATTAGTTTATGAATTTGGATGGGTTTATTAATCCTTCCTAAACAATAAGGTGGCCATTTCTTATTCAGACAGAAAAATGTCTTCGAACGTAAGCCATCACTTACACACCGCTTTCGTTAGTGAGTTAAGGATGAGGGTCGCTCTCCCGATTTCTTAAAAAAAAACCAAACAAAAGCGGCCTGGTATTAGTTACGGGCAGATTTCCACACGCCGAGCCTCCCCCATCTTTGGACCGGCGGGAGGCGGGATCCGACCTCGCACGGACCCTTACGGCCGAAGGGAGCGCTCCGCCACCGATGCATCTCCTGTCCCCGAGATGCGGGTCACTCGCCCAGCCCCGGGGGTGCCTGAGGGAGTGCGGGCGCTTGGAGACCGAGACTGTTTTTTAAGAACCCAGTAACTTCAGACACACGCATTTGGGTACCCTGGTGAATTGGAGTGTGATGTGAATTTTCATCTATGCCCTCATCAAGGCTTTATTGACATAAATATACACGGCAAATGCTCTTTGAGACCATTCAGAAGTAATTAATATGTTTTAACTGATCTAGATCTTAACCTTCAAGATTCAAGCCATGCTCTAGGTACTTTATTCCTGCTCTTTTGCAAATGTTATTAGAATGTTCAGGGCAGCAGGACAAGGAGAAAGCCGATTATCTAACACAGGAAATAGTTAACAGACTCTTGGATACCAGTTTTCAGATATAAGCGTTTCTGAATGCATTTCTTAAGCATAATTACAGAAACATTGCAAAATTTGAGTAAGCGACCACTAGCATGATTGTTAGTTATTTTAGGCAACTCCTTCAAACAATTTTGGCGATATATCCGTGTTAAGAGATACTTTGCAGGGAGGAGAGACACTTCTCTTGACTACACACTCAAATTTATTGTTTTTGGCATAAATGTAACGAGATTATTTATATTCATTTTTCCAGGGGAGGCAGAGGTCAGTACCTTTTAGCCCTTATCTTATTGAACACACTCTTGCTAATGATCGGAAGTCAAGCTATCTTACTGTGACGCGGAGCAGCGAATGAAAACATAAACTAAATATAAAGAAACGCTAAAAAATCGACTTCATGGCTAGTAACAGTTATCCCGAGGGACATCTTTGCTTATCTTCTGCCTTTCCAAAGCAGCCTGGTACACTGAACGCCCGAACCGAGCTGAAATGCCCTTGTCAGTGATGAGAGGTTCGGGAACGACTCGAGACTGGAACTTTGATGAAATCACAAACTTCGGAAAGCGCTTCCTGCCTTCCCTCTGCCTTCACAGACACCCTGCCTAGCTCTGAAAGTCCTTTCTGCTGCACCGGTGTGAGTTGTTTCCCTCCTGCTCCCGGACGGTACCGGCGGTCCGGGCGCTCCCGGCCCCCCTCACCTGCTCCAGACTCCCCC
>NW_008239110.1:3332997-3458697 GCF_000691975.1 Corvus brachyrhynchos
TGGCGCCAGCGCTCCCCGCAGCTCTTCCTGTCCTCTGCGCTGTCCCGCCGCCCCAGTCAGCGTCCCCTCGCAGGTGAGGGAGCCCGGCGAGGCGAAGAGAAGGGCCCGCACGATGCCGACCACCGGTGCTTGTCCCCTCTCCCTCAAGTTTGTGGTTTCACCTGCCTGGGGTGGAATCTGCTCTCCTCACCTCTAAAGGAGAGGGGGTCCGGGCTTTGCAGGGGGCGATGGCGAAGAAGCGTTCTTTTCACGCTATTTTATCTGTTTCGGTGTGCTAGGTTGGATTTCACTGTCCCAGTCCCAATAAGGGAGCGTCCTTGTGGGGGCTTTGCCCAGGTACAGGCCGACTGTGGGCAAGCCAGGGGAGCTGCCTCGTGGCAGGGGGAACCCTCCTCGGGAGGGTGGGCTGCCCCAGGTCTCTGGTACGGTGTGAGACCTGCACTTGTTCGTGTATGCTGGTGGAGCTGGAGCTGTGTCAGGCTTCCTCCAAACCCTGGCTATCACTGAAACCTCCTTTCCCAAAGCCTGGCTTTGATTAGCAAAGAAGTTATTTCATTAGTCGGGGGGAAATCTGTCAGCAGAAGCCTGTTTAAATTTCAGCACCCCAAAGAATAATGCTTAAAATAGTGGGATCCGTTCCACAGTCTGTTCTTACTATCAACCTGATAATTAACAGGTCACAAATAGACTTGTATCGCTGCTTTGTTTCAGTGGAGGAGAGCAGCTTAACCCGCCTTGAGGACACACTTCTCTTTGAAATAACACATGCCCGTTTCAGATGAAATCAATAGCAAGAGGAACCACCCCCTCTGTTGCTCTGAAACTCTTGTCTTCAGCCTCGTATTGCCTCAAAGAATAGGCTTGATCAGACCAAAAAAAGAAGGATGTAGAGTGTGAGGCTGCCTGACAGCTCTGGAGCTGGTGCCCGTTCCACTTGGTGTGTATCCTAATCACTGTGAAGCTTATAGCTTTATTGAAAAGCAAGGTGGGGAGTGTTCCCTGCATGGGTTTTAATAGGATCTTTTCTTGTTTTAGTCTCATACTCATTTGTGGTTGGAAGTTTAATTGTTTTTATGTGCATTGCACACTAAGCTGGGAACAACCTCTCCGTCACTGAGTATTTCTGAATTATTTGGGCACTCTGCAAACCTGTCACTAGTCTTTTCTGCATTCTCCATGTGGTGAATAGATGCCTTCAGAAATAATGTGGAGGAGACGATGTCTCTGAGTAAAGCACTGTGGAATCAGCTGCTCACATTGGGTGGGGGCATAGGGAAACAGCACCAGACTTGTAAGCATGAGTCCAGCTTTGACCTGTTTCAGACTATGCTAAATTCGTTGCTGAGGTGTAAGGATGTTTCCCAAGTCTTGCATATGCCCGTGATTAGTATTTTTTTATTTAAGTTTTGCCTCACTGTTGAAATGTTTTGTCTAAATCCCAATTTCTGACTATTATTCACTGATAGTGGGACTTCATTTATGTGTGGTGCCTGGATGTATCCAGCTGAAGCTAGAGCCTATTAAAAGGGTGGTTTCCCCACATCACCGCTCCTGAGGAGTGTCCACTACTTGCATCTGGAGGTAGTTCCAGGGCTTGCTTTGTCTCTGTAATTACTGTAGGACTTAGCTGGTAAATGAAAAAGGAATTAGCATTTCTTTGGTCTGGCAATAGCTTAGTGATGTTAATGACACATTTTTGAAATGTGCCAAAGCCTTAGGATGTACTGGAGTCAGGTTTTAATTTTGGCTTCAGCACAAAATGCTCCTGGTGCATGGCACAACCCAACCACTTGCCAGAGCAGACATAGTGGAGAGTGAGGAGAAGACTCTGGGTGTCAGGTCCCTGAGTGCCCCAATGAACCTTAATAGCCCTGACCAGCCTCACCTGGCAGTTCCCTGCTCCACCCTCAGTGCTTGCCTGAGCCAGGCCACAGGGATTCCTGTGCCCAGTGCCACTCCAGCTATGCCTGTACCTCCCTAGGGACTGTGGTGTTCTAAACCCTGACCCACAGACTGCACTCCCACCTTGACCTTGGACCTACCTTGCTACCGTGGACTCGCCTGATGACTTTGGCTCTGGCCTGAGCCTGGCTGCTATCCTTGTGCCAGCCCTATTCTTCTTATTCTGGTAGTGTGGGTGGGCCTTGGCTAGTGAGGAATGTCCTGGCTGTCACACTTGGCTAGTGGTTCCCTATCCCAGCCCAGCCCTCATCGTTTACTTACATTGGGCTACTTCTATTCATCAGAGAGCTTCAATGGTCTTTCTGCTTTCCCTCTAGGCAAAGAATTCTCTGTCTCTAGCCTGCTTGTCTATGTTCTTTTGCTTTTCTAAGGGTAGAGCCTGTCTTAGAAACTGTCACACTCTGGGGACCTTCCTGAGAGACGCCGCAGACCTCTCCATAAGCCCGTCTGCAGTTGTGGGACCTTAGAAAACACAGGGTTGAAGCGGGAAGGCATGGTACTGAGCTTCCTTTGATGATTCCCTAGCAGGAGCACATCTTTTGAGTTGGAGATATGTGAATAGGGCCCAAAGTTCCGTGAGATATTGGACTTGCCAAAGCTTGGGTACAGTTCACCTGCTAAACTGGGAGCGGAACAGATTAGAAGGTAAAGGCTCCCTGCGCCCAAAGCTTGCCTGCCACTGTTCCATATAGAAAGGTTATGCAGGAAGCTCTGACTGCCTTGGAGGGCTGGGGGACTCCACAGGGGTGCAAGAATGATTCTCCCTGCATCAGTTTACAAGGCTGGGACCATACAATATAAGCTCTGGAGGCAAGGGCTGTGTGTATCTCCATACAGTGCCGATAACAATAGGACCTTATTTCTGCTTAGGGCTTCCAGATGCAATGCTAGTCAATGTCTATAGTAAACAATAATATTAATAATACGTATTAACATGCCAAGCTACAAATCACTGGCATAGTTTTCCAATATTGCTGGTTGCTTTCCACTATTGTCCTCCAGCCTCACTGCAGCACATTGTATACAAAAGAATTGAAACCCAATAATTGGCATGTCAAGGGTTTGAAGGCATGATCACATTTTTTCTTTTGAAATCCTTCTATTGAAACTGACATCACAACAAGTGAGTTCATTGGCCTAATAAACCCCGTGTCCAGCACGCACACACTGTTCTGTATCCCAGGACATCAGTAATTAGGCTGGTAACGAGGTTGCTGTTGCACAGAATAACCAGGATGAAAATGTTAAAAGTTTAGCATAATGGGGGAATAATGTAGCAAAAATGTAAACAGTAGACATCAGATATGACATTTATTTTCACTTATGGGAAGACAACTGAAAGGAAGGCTTTAGCTATAATTTTTCTCTGTTTTACTGAATCTATAAAAAGTCTACTATGATTTTGTTCTTCTGACCACAGTAACGTAGCTTTATGCTTGAAACAGAAATACAGCTTTAAATTTAGATTTTAATTTCATGTCTTATTGCAGACACACTAGAAACTTTACACTAAAATAACATTTTTTCTATAAGCCAACTCCTTTTGTGCTACTGAAAGAAATAATAATGAGAAAGTATTCCAGCAGGAGGAGCTGGTTTAGAAGCAAATGGATTCCATGGCAACTCCTGACTCTACATGACACCTAATAACTAGCATTTATGTTGGAAATTGTCTGTGTTATCTTGTACCCCAGATCTGATCTTTTTATAGGGTTTTCCCCTTATTTTAAAGCAAAAAACTGTATGGTGGTGTTTTTTTTAATATAGATCTAAAAATAAACATGAAATAATATGAGTTTGTCTGCCTCAAATGTGTGCTCAGGCAAGTTGTTTTGAAATGGATTTAATTTCTTTTAAAAATCATTTCAGAAATAAAATATCTGCTGGGAAATGTATTGATCTGTCAAGGGAAGAGCTTTATAGGAACACAACACTGGAACTGTGCATGTTTTAACATCATGAGATATCCATATTGAACAGTTTGAAACATAATACAAGAAGATCCAACTGAATCAGACCAGTATCTTGGTTCTCACAGTGCTGAATGCACCAGGGGAATCTCGTCATGGGGCAGCTGGAGAATAACCCAGTCCTATGGGCATCCTGTCAACCAGTCTGACTGATTTATGATCTGAAGAATGTGGATTTATATCCTTCTCTGCCATGATCCAATCTAGTGCATCTGTGGAGCCTGACAACTGCTGTTGTTCGAGTGTGGAATATTTGAACCTGCTATTTTATACCAAATTTGAAAGAAATCTGTTCTTAAACTGTTGCATGATAAGCAACCTTAGCCTTTGACTGTTTCAGTACTACTTCATGACTGAGAGAACATTAGCTGAAATTAACCCTGGAGATTAAGATTTCAGTAGATATTTTGTGGCCTGGCTGTTTTCTCAGCCAGCTGTTACTTGAGGGTCTCAGATGGTAGAAGAGCACAGTCTAGATTTGAAAGAAAGTATGTGTTTCCTGTGGTCAAATGAAAGCTAATTCAGGTTTGTGTTGTTCATCCCTCTTTGGTATGAGTGAAAGAACAAAGAAGGTGTGGCTGAAAAAAGCCTTCCTGGTGCAATCACAGAGGGTATTCTAAAGTGCAGAAGTGAATGGTGGCCAAAATGAGAAAGATGAAAGTCTCTGGGGAAGTCTAATGCTGTTGCTATGTGTTACTGGTAGCATCTGTATTTACATACTGGTACCTTTTGAAGATGTCTAAGACCATTTAATTTTTGCCCAAGGAAAGGAGTGCTTTTTTCCTCTTCCTGTCCATACAGACAAGATAGGTCTAAAACACAGAGTAATCATTCAAAACATGGAGTAATGGTCAGCAAATACACTAAATGGATGGGTAAAAAATGTGTCTTGGTTTAGCTAATCTTTTACTGTAGCTTACAATTAGATGCTGGCATAGAGTTCCTTGAACAGAGAGCCTCATCTGGCACAAAGGCATTTGCGACTAGCACTCAGGATCAAAACCAAACTGCTCTCAGAAGGGTTATAACTGATCGTAAAGCAAATGTGATTAAAAAAAAAAAGGTAAGGCTACAGTCATATTTTGGGAACCAGTTTAAGATAAAGGCATAGAAATGGAAAATACAGAAAGCACAAAGAAAGGTGCTCTTAGTAGCAGTAGTAAGAAAATAATTTTTAAAATTGTTTAGGTGTATGTTTTTACTTACAAGAGAGAAGTAAGTACACCACAGACAAGAGAAAGAAGGATATAAATAAAATGAAAGCAATACTAGACAGACTGGGAAATTGAAATGGAGGTGAAGGCTAAAACAGAAGAGGCGATAATTATGGGAAAGGAAGACCAATTAAGAAAAATAGAAATTTCAAACAGGGAATTACTTGATTTATCCTTCTTTCTGTACCTTATTACATTGCTATTTCTCATAGCCTTAAGTTTTTGTAGTTTGGAGAAGGCAGAACAATTTTGTGTTGGTAATCTGAGCTGGACAAGGATTCTTACATGAAAATAGAAGTGGCAGATAAAAGAATCAAATCACGATTGTGGACAAAGTATGGTTGTTGTTCTTATTTATTATTGACTGTTCAATTGTGGGGAAATAAAAGGGTGCAAGTAAAGAAACAAAGCAGTAGAAGTTAATTTTAAAGGAGTTTGTCTTCTCCAGTTACGCATAAACCTGAAGCATAGGCAGGGATCTGTTTCCAGGCATTAATCTTTTTTTCTCTTTCAAAATATCAAAGCAATATTTTTCTTCTGAATGTTAGTTTTGATGGGTTCTTGCCCTCCTTCAGCAGCAGTGGCACCAGTAAGTACTAACTTCAATGGCTTGTTATTTTCATATTAGTAAGTAACATGTTGATGTAACTAAAATATTTATGTATATTATATATACACATACAAAATCCCACCATGAATCTATTCTTCCTTCCCTGAGAAATGTTGACATAACTGACTCTATTTTATGAATGTCACATGCTATGGAATGTCAAATGCAAGGAAATGGACCACTTAAAAATGTAGGCTACTTTATATCAAGTTGGTGCGGTACAACATGAGAGCTGCAAGTGCAGGTGTGTAAAATGGAAAGAAGAGCATAAGTAGTTTGTAAAATTAAGACTGTACACTTTTAGGAACATAGCTAAGAACGCTTTTTAAATAGCAAGAATCTCACCCCAAATGCACCCAGAATAGAATTCAATATGTGAAGTGCCTTAATTCCCCTATCTGGTGAATATGGAAAATTTGCTGTCTCAAAAGAGACCAAATGACTGCGTATGAAGAGGGAAGCATACCATACAGATGGAACACAGAAATGTAACTTACCTTTGGTATCTTGCCTAAGACTACAGGAGATATGCTTGTCTGTTTAGAATGTTACTTGGAACCTTCCCCTGAAAATAGAGGCTTGCTGTCTTTCAGGATGAGGCATAGGACCTGCGCTTTCTTATTTAAAAATTGGCTGCATTCCACCATCCCATCTGTTCCCATACAAAATTCCTTCCATCAGTTCTTTCTTCTCTTTTCTGAACACATTTTCCCCTAGTGTGCCCCAATCACCAGGTAAATACTACAGGATGCTTTTTTGGAAGCTGTGCCATCATGCATTATTTGGTGTAATGAAAGAAAATGAGATAATATAATAAAACCAAACAGGACTATTGCCTCTCAGCAGCCCCATCTGCAGGACTCAAAGCTCTGTCCCACCTTGGAAAGGAAATTCTTATCCTGTTTTTCTCATTAGGGGTGTTTTTTTTCATCTAATTTCATCTTTTCATGCTCATGAGTTCTTAGTCTGTTCCTGTAAAGTCAATGGTTCCTAAGAATTAAATAACTTTAGGACATTACCTACCTATCCAATTCAAGAAAATACAATTTATCCCTGAATAAGAAATGTTATAAAATCTGCAGCTGTTAATCTTTGAGTCCTAGGTTTGAGTGAAGGATTAGATAACACTAATGCTGCTGTCTATTCACCAAATCCTTTGAAAGTAATAGCAGAAACTAAATTTAATCTACTAATAATATATGTTGGGAATGTATTTCATCCTACTGTCTCTGAAGCCAAAGGGCAATGCACCAAGAGAAAAGAAACTTCAGTGTTTCTGAAAACCAACTTTTTTGGTCACTTAATGTTGGGATTTCTTTCCAGGTTCTGTTCATTTCCTGAGAAGTATTAGTATTTCCCAAAAGATTTTCACTGATAGAATTAAATTAATCCAGCTGTTTCCCCAAGACTTTCAGACAACTAGGTAGGCACTATATGTTGTTAAAATGAAGAAACAAAGCATTTGGAATTCTTGTGGGTATCCTTGTGGTGAGATTTCTCCTTTTATTTTCATGTTTACAAAGAAAAGAATATTCTAGCAATCCATCTGGACCATTCTAAAAGAACACCCTTATTTATTAAAGGTTTTGGTCCTTTAAGGTCATCATTCCCTGAAGACCCTGGGCCTGAGAAAAGTTTGGACAAGGTTCAGTTACTTGAAGTGCCTTTAAGTTTGTAATAGAAATTCAGGCTCCCATTCCCAAAACAGTGCATCAGAGCATCCCTCTGAGCATACTGCCTTGCCAGTGGAGAAAGCTGAAGCATGATCTGGAAGAATGACACACTCCTCCTCTCCTGTAGGATCTGTAGGCTTGGGAGGGGGTGTGAACTTCCTCTGTAAACTTAGGAGTTGCTGTGCAATGCCCGGGAGCTGGCACCTGACTGAGCATCTCCTATAAAGCAGATAGAAAGAGAACTGAATGTGTAGTGTCAGCCTCTCAGAGTGTTCCTGAGTTTTGAAAACTTTTTACCTAGGTGTGATTTCTTCTGCATTGCTGGGGAGCATTGCAGAAGATGGCACTGCAGCTATATATAACTGGGGGAAACCAAAGTCCTAATGCTGTATGAGCATGTCTTGCAACTTCTAAACCTTTTGCTAAGACATCTTTGTGAAGCCTTCTGATGCACTTGCTACTGTATGTGAATTATGGAGGTCATCCTGTCCTGAGGAGAGCATGTATTTTCCTAATATCTGCAAGGACGAGGCTGAAAGGCACTGTCAGTGTTTGCACATAGGAGTCACATAAACATATATGAGAGGCACAAAGGCAGGACTTGTACTCGACTAAATCTGTATCACGTGTGTGGATACAGCCTATAACTATTTCACTTTCGTCAGTTCTGAGCATTTCACTAACAAGGAGAACTGAGAAATCTCCACGTCCCTCTTTTCCCAGATTAGCTCATTCCCTCTTTGAAAAAAGTCACATAGAATTAAAATCTAAAATTATACTGGCATTTGCCTCAATCATACAGCAAACTGTGATGCATATTTTGCACCTGTCTTATTTGCTCAATATATTCTTGAAGTAACATTGCGGCATATTTTGAGTTTAGCACAGCTGAGACTTATGGGGTTATTTGTAGATTGTATCTTTCAAGAACCTAATAATGGACCAGGACTTCCTCTCTTCTGTGTCCTATTACCGGAAAAGGAAGCTTCCCTATAGGTCCTATCCTGGAATGCTTAGTCTAAGGGCAGAACGGGAGACTGTGAGGAGGGAAGAGGAGGGTGGGATGGGACACAGCAGAAGCATGCCAAGGAAACAGCAACATCCTGTAATTGGGGTAAACTGTTAAATAATCACTTAGTTTCGCTTGGTACAGAGTTAAACTATGTTATTTTGTACTTTAAATAGGGAAAAAAAAAAAAAAAGATGGGGATTAATCTTGTTTTGGCATGGGTGAATTAAAGTGCCTTTTAATGGAGGTGACAGAATCATCTCGATGTTTTTCCCAGCTCTCCCTTTAGACATTGTTAGCATTTGAGAAAACAAAATAAGGCTTAATTGCAGAATCTTCACAGCTACAAAGGTGACAGTTTATCAGAACCTGATCTTACTGTGCTACTGCAATCAGTAATTAGTTCCTAATTAGTTGGATTTGCTGAAAAATACATGATGGGAACTCATAATGTGTTATTGGCATCTGAAACAATTTCATCCTGTTAGCTAGAAGAAAGTACAGTTGTCAAGAATGTAAGCCTAATTTTCCCACATTAGCACTGCCCGATATAAACTGAGTTACTTCCAATCCAAGGTGCAAGTTTGCTACTGTGTGAAGAATGGGGTTCATCACATTTCATGTAGAGATTTAGAGTGCAGTAGAAAAGGATAGTGGTATCTGTAGACTCTCTTTTCTACCAGTGTTCTTGCCAGTAGTTAATAGCATCTAGTCAATAGCTCTATAACTATTTGTATATGTATCATGTTATTGAGAGCGTGATTTTTCAAAAACACCCAATTAACCTCTGCTATCATTACAATCAGTGGGAGTCTTATAATTTAGAATGATAATATTCATTCCAGAACATTTTTCATTCTTTATTTCATGGGTTTTCAAACAGATGAATAGTAGCAAATGTCTTTTAATTTCCTTTCCCCTCCATATTCAGATGCATGTTTTTATTGAGAGTCTTGGTAGGACAAGACTAAGCTGAAGAGCAGCGGTGAAGCCTAATGCATGGCCTTAGTGAAGTTTTAATGCTCCTTATATTTGAGGAGACATTTTAATAGAGAAGTTTGTGGTCTTCTATGAATAGAGATGCAGAAGAAAGGCTTGGAGAATCCTGGATTCAAATCCCATTGATGCAGTATGGAGCTTGTTAGAAGATCTAAGTACAAAATATATTGTAAACATATTTAATTGCAGGATGGTGTAATTGCTGTGGAGGATACCTTACCATAGAGCTAGGAATTATTTATGAAGAGACTCATTTAGTACAAGCATTACAATTGCTTTCCAGAGAAATTCCTTTAATATAGAATTTAGTTTGACACACTGCACGTGAAAGCAGTTTAACCTCTTACTGCTACCAATGTATGACATCAGTAACAAACTTGGTTTGTTCATTCTTGAGCTTTTTTGCAAATCACTTCAGAAAAATGTGTCAAAATTTCTGTGGGTGGCAGTCTTGGCACCACCTGCTGAAGAGCAGTGCAGTCTGAGAAGACATGACATTTAACAAGATACATTTTTGGAAAGGCAGGTGGGAGTCAGACATAGCTGATAGAAAAGACATAGGACATAAGTAGAAATGGGAGTGACCCCTCTCAGCAGAAGCCCTACTCACCTTTCTGTAGCTCATTTATCTGTTTGGGTGTCCTAAGACATCCAAACCTTTTGCCAGAAAATGTTTCTTCTCATGAAGCAGGAGAAATCTCCCTTCTCATAAAATTGCTTGGAACAGAGAATTTTGAACACTTATGTTTCTTCTGACTTACAAAATAGCATGGGCTTGATTAGCTAATTAAGATTGAATACCTAAACATCCATCTCATGATTCTGGCCCCTGTGACATGGAGATGACAGAAGTGACACATGACCTATGAAAGACTTCCTGTCTTCTGGAGTGGCAACTGAAATATCTTTGGTTTATTTTAAATTTCATTTGATGCAGTAAGCAACTGAGTTGCAAACCTATAACTAAACAATGGACAGGGAGTCAATGTGGTAACCTCAATGTAGATATCAAATGCTATTTCAGATTACTTGGGTCATTTGAGGCATCCACAGAGAGTGACGGATACAACAGCACTGTATTTCACAGCTGATAGCCCTTTGCATTTGGGGTATGTTCTTCTGGAGCTGAATGTAGAGGACAAATGAGATATTTCATATTAAATGACACTAGATCTCTGCATGTAAGTGACTAAACCCAGGCCAAAATGTGCAATTCAGCTGGAGACCTTTAGGTTGCGGAAAAAATATACAGAGATTGCTTGTATTGCCTTACTTTTCTCTGCTTCAGTACTTACTACATAGGCTACAGTAGTGTCCATGCCACATCATAGAGAGGTGGTCTTAGATAACTCCTTCTGTGATAATTTACTGCCACTAATATGGATAATGTCTCTGAACAGGTGAGGTTGTAGGTTTATAGATAGTGGAAGGAGCTAAAGGGAAGTCTGCCCTAAATGGGAGGAGTGGAGGCAAGACAATGATTCAAAAAACATTGCCCATAAATAGAGAAATGATGCCTCCTCGAGTAGTTCCTCAAACTGTCTTAAAAATACCACAGCCTCTTTTTCTTGACTGAGGGAGGAGCATAGGAACTTGGACTTAGGCTGTCATGAGTAAGGGCAGATGCACATGGGAGACTTTCTTCTCTTTAGGAATGTCCCCCAGACCTAGAAAACTGGAATTACCTAACTTACATTACTTACTCCTTAAATGCATCCTACTCTGTGAGTGTTCAAATCTTACACTAGGCTCCAGGCTGAATGCTGATAAGAGACTTCCTAAAGTTTTCTTCAGGATGACCATCTGGAGGTGGTCTGTAGAAGCAATGACAAGGAAGCGGAATTTTGGGTCAGCAGCATAAACCCCTAATTCATCTGGGTAAAACTGGGGCCTCCAAGGATTCAATCTACAACAGAAAAAGACCTCCAGTAGTGAGGATGGCTTTGTGTTGCCACTGATACATTCACTACCTGGGCTAGAACTGAAATCTTAAGTAAGGTTCTAAACAACAGACTGTATTATAAGAGCTCCTGCGGAAGAGATATGGGATGGTGGTACCTACCCAAACCTGTTCTAGCTCCTGCTGGGCACTGCTGTGATGCTGTTATCAGACCAGGACAGGAATGATGGGAAAGGATGAAGTCCCAGAGGCAGACTTAAATATGCCTTGATACACAAGGTGTGCCTCTTTTTTGCTGCTTTCCAAGTTTTGGAAGAGGTACCACACCTGAGCAGGCATGACTGCAGCTGCTCCTAGAAGGGAGAGGGGAGAGTAAAAACAAAAACCTGCTTGCAAACTGCAATGAGCAACTTAACATTAAACATTTCTGTGTGTGCTGTTACTTTGCTCATTTATCGATAAAGGTGATAATTACATCATTGAAGTATTCATTTATTTTTTAAAATTCTGTTTGGTTTTCATACTTTTGTTAGACAGCTATTCTCACTTTTCACCATAAGTTACCACTGGATTGAACACATTCATTGTTCCTTCTGAGCAGCTGTTTCAAATGTATCAGAATTCTTTCTCCCGGATTTTTCACCTAAATACTGATTCTAATAAATTTGCTTAAATTCATTCTGTATTACTTTAGACTTTGTCTTCATGAATCCAATACTTTTGCAAAAAAAAAAACCAAAACGCTTCAAATATGTTATTTACAAATGTCACCAACATATTTCTAAAAACAATTAATATGCTAGGAAATACGGTATTTCCAAACCAAGGTACAGATGGCACAAATGACATTACAGAAACTCTTCAACTGATTAATACTGAATACTGTAGCTATTGTCTGGTACTCTGCAGTTAGACTTTCTGTGATGTGCATTTACAAAGCAACAAGAGTTAGTGTCCCTATGTTGGTATGTTGTTTGACTGTGGCATAGCTCTTTTTCCTAATTAATTAAAATTGTTGAGGGACAATGTATTGCTTCAGCCAAGTTTTCCAAAGAAAGGACTTAATTTCCATGAAAATTTAAACTTCCAAAGTAGATGAAACAATTATCTTAAAAATGGACTAATTAAATGTGTGAATAACCAAACTATTGCCTAACAATTTGAAAAAAAATCTGTTTCTTCTGTGACACAACACTGTATTATATTGATATAGTCTAAATGGCAAAGGTGGCTTTTGTGTCATCTATCATATGTAAATTTAGTGAGAACATGGGATGATAATAGAAGAAATTGTTAGGTACATTTGAATAGGTAATATATTACCTATATATAATAATGAAATATAACATTTTTAACATGATAAGGGGATGAATACACTCAAGTACAGAATTGATCATTTTCAAATCGCTTCCCACAATTTAGAGGTGCCAGATATGAAGTAAATTACTGGTTAACTACTGAGCCTTTGAAATCAGCCAGCCTTCTGCTTGCTGCAGTGTGATGTTGCCAGCAGGTCGAGAGAGCTGATCAGCACTGGTGAGGCCACACTACTGGAGCACCATGTCTGGCTTGGGGCAGAGAGACACAGACATGTTAGAGAGAGTCCAGCAAAAGGCCACAAAATAGATGATGGAGTGGCTGGACCATCTCTCGCATGAAGAAAGGCTGAGAGAGCTGGGACTGTTCAGCCTGGAGAAGGCTCAGGGAAATCTTGTCAGTGGGTATCTGAATGGCAGATATTGACAAGGACACAGCCAGGACCTTTTCAGTGGTATCTGGTGTCAGGACCAGAGGCAAAAAGCACACCTGGAAACACAGAAGGGTCCCTCTTGAACAGCAAGAAATACGTTTTTTTACTGTGAGGGTGACCAAACCCTGTCACAGGTTGTCCAGGGAGGTGGTGGAGTCTCCATATTTGAAGATGTGGTCCTGGGCAATCAGCTCCAGCTGGCTCTGCCTGAGGAAAGGGGTTAGCCCAGACAACCTCTAGAGGGCCCTCCCAAAATCAGCCATGCTGTGATTCTATGTAGGTGGAGCATCACCAGTGCCATTTTTTCCCCGGAAAGCTTCCAGGTAACAACTCTGCCGTATTCTTTCATCTGGTGAAATACAATGGAAATGACAGCAAAATGATCCCTTGGAGAGGTAATGCTTATCAGCTCAATGCAAAGCTGAGCAAGTGCAAATATTAATATTCAGTTTAAGGTCTATATCTGAATGAAAATGCACTGATGTTTCTGTAAGTATGTTGGCTCCAAGTACTTGCTCAGCATCTTGAATCCTCTTAAGACTTGAGGACTGGCCTCAGGATGTGTAGTCTCATCACAAGATAGATGCTGCTACCTTCTGCCTTCAGATTTATTCCTTGCAGGTACTATCACAGACCTGGGCATCTCTTAGACAATATCTTTTACCTGGCAGAACTATTTCTCGCTCATCATGCCTCCTGTTGCAACCCCCATTTTTGGAGCCTCATGCCCCCTTCTTTACAGAACTTAATCACCCACTTTAGCACTGAGCCCTAGAACAGGACACCCAATTTTACATGCCTTAGTCCTACAAAATTCAGGAAAAAACAGTAAGGAAATTGCAAGTATGTAATATATATATGTGTGTGTGTGTATATATGTATGTACACACACGTAAAGAGTAAACTTTAATTATTATCTACATGAATTGCATCATTGCTATACCGGAAATATTTTTTATGATTTAGCTTGCCCTCATAACCAGATTTACTGCTTATATAATTAATATAAATTTGTGAATTTTTTCTTTGGATTATCATTTTCAAAATGTACTATGCATGAAGAGGATTTTGTTACTATATCTCCCATATTTACACCTAAAAATACAGTGCAAAACATTCTGGGAATATTTTTATTAAACATGAAATATAACACATCCATCAATATTTTCAGCAGCTCTTAGATCAAATTTTGTATTTTTCCCTATAAATTAAAAAAGTTGACTATTTAAACACCATTAATAGACAGGCTATAGAACACTTTTCAAAATGAAGACGATAGCCCTGAATTTGCGCAAATTGCAGTATTATTCAGTCTTTTATTTTGATGTCTTAAAATTCAACTAACAATCTGACTTCTGAGAGAAGAAAGATAAAACAAGAAAAGACAAATCTTCATAAAGGAGTAAGGCCACTGTGGCTAACTGGGTGTCATCAGAGTTAATACAGCAGTCACTTCCAGTTTCCCCGTTGTCTTGAGGTTTGAAATTGGTTCCACTAAGGCAGATGCATTTTTGGATGTCCCAGAATGACCAGATGTCTTAGTTGCAGGATCAGTTCTTTTGACTGAGTGGACCTTCCAGACAGCCCTACTTCAGAGCCAGGTGGCTCCTGGGCTCAGTCCCCTGCGTGGTGCCTTGTGCCGGTACAATGTTCAGGTAAATGTCATACTGTTGGTCCATGCCAAGGTAGCTGTCGCTCATGAGATACAGGGTGTAGATACACCTGAAAAGTAAAAGCAGCATTGTTAGTTCAGGAATTGGGTCTTGAATACTTGGAAAACATAATAACTAAGAGAATTTGGAAGTTTGTCATACTTTCCAGGAGTTTCTGGAGTATAAAAAGCAACGGAAACAGTATTTCGATTTCTGACATATCCAGTTCTTTTCAGGGCAATGAGTTCTTTTTTATCGACTTCTCCCAATATCAAAAACCATCCTTCATCCTTGACTTTGGGGAATCGAGGAGCCATTGCTTTACTGTCCTGCTTGCCCTGTTGAGGAAAAGAAACAGCTTAGGAAAACCAGAAATCACCTTTCCAAAATGTCATTTTTCCTTGAATGGAAAACACCTCAAAACCACCTTGCTGTCAATTGTTAGGTAAGGCTATAAATCAGCCAGACTAAAATAGTGTTATTTCTTTCCAGAAGAAGGGTTAAAAAAATAAAATAAAAATCGCAGTCCACAGAGAAAAATTCAGAGTACCAGGTATTATTCCACTTATTTCGTAAACTACTAAAACTTGAATGGAAATACTATCCTCTTTCTGTAATTTTATCTAATATATTCCAAATACAGAAGGGTTAATTGTAAACCTAACATCTTTAAATAAAGCTGACCAGTATTATTCAAGTTTAATATAAAGACAAAACAACCACTTATTTATTTGAGCTTGATATATCAAAAGGAAAGATTATTTTAGTAATTCTTTAAGACAGTGACTTTACTGCTGGAAGCTGAAGACAGAATGAAGCCTACTCAATCAACATTCATTTCGCATTTTGTAGAGGGAAAGGTTTTACTGAAGATTTGTATGGAAGAAAAAACACCACCACAGCAATGAAGCTTTAGAAACAGTTTGATCCAGCTGTTTTTTACAAAAGAGGGATAAAATTCTAGGAGAGGTTTATAAAACAGTGATCACTGCATGAAATGCTTCTGCTCCTTTCTTTTCCATGGTTTCTAGTTAGGAAAAGTCTCTGCCAGTAGCTGGCACAGCAAATAGAATGATGTATGGATGAGCTTCGACCCTTTGTCCTTCCTAAAATAAGACAGTTTCCCTTTGCAACTATGGTGAATCTGCTGTAGCCAGGACAAAAAGTCTTTTGGGAAACAAGAATACTTTTCAAATATAATTCTTAACTAATGTAAGATAACTTCAGGAGTTTCAACAGAACACATGTATCTCCACTATTATTTTTATCAAAATGAAATTGTCTTAAGAGTCTCAGAAGTAACAGCTAAAACTGTTCTCCACTTTTGCCTTGAGCTCTAATTCTGGAAATTAAAATTCTTAATTATTTGAAATGTTAGAGAAATTAATTAACAAAATTATAACCATGGTGGTCCATATGCTGCTCATGGTATGTAAATGACAGGACAAGGCATAGATAAGAGAGTGACAGCTCCAGTGTCAGCAGTGCCCCACACGAAGGCAGGCCCAACTCTCCCCAGAGCCGACATGCAGGTACACCCAGGTGCTGCCGCAGGGGCAGAGCAGCTGGAAAAGGGTGCAGCTCCTGGAGTTTCTGGCTTGGCACACCAAGACTTGCTGAGAGCCCTGCAAGCTGACTGGCCCAGGAGGCAATGGGATGTGCTTTAAATGGGAAAAGGGCTGGGACTGAAATGTAGGTGGGAAAGAACTGTATGTGGAAGTTGTTCTAGGAGCTGTTCAAAAAAGAATCAGATGTAAAACATACGGAAAATATTCTCAGTAAAGGCCTGAGGATGTGTTACGAGTAGAAACATATTTATAGGTGTGAGTCTGGTATGCAGTTTGGAAGCATCTGTGAATGTAACTGGAAAGCTTACAAACTAGTTTGATTTTTTTTTCATTGACTTGGTCTAGGATTTTACCTTAAGAGCCTACTTACTATCCTATTGCAACCTGAAAAAAATTTTTCTTCACTACTAATACAGAAGAGGCTTTGAAAGTGTTTATAACTTACATAATACTTAAACCATAAAGAAACCTATTATACTGTACAAAGCATCATTGATAATGTAAATGGATTATTGGACACTTGTGCACTTGGGAAGGAAATGATAAATTAGTCTACCTGGTACCCCATCTGGGCTCTGTGCAGGTTTATTTGGAGCACGTACTCTTGATCAGCATGCAGTTTGATCCATCTCTTGTCATCTCGTGTGTCTGTTGTCAGGGAAGGAACAGGTACTTCATTCTGTGGCTGAACTGTATCATCCCAGCTGCCCTTAATGCTCAGACTGACATTTAGAATTGGTAAACGGCACAAGAAATTCCAAGCCTGTAGAAAAACCAGATCCCTATGGATTACAAGATAATCTGTACAGTCATTATCACTCTAACAACAGCAATTCAATGTGCAGTTTACATATTTTTCTATATTAATAATATTTTATTGTGTATTAGAATATATGTAATCATACAACTCTCAATCATAAGCATAAAATACCTTTCATTAACCTCTTATGCTACTTTCTTCCTAGCAAACAAAACAAATGTGAAACTCCTCAAGCATGTTCCACATGCCATACTAAGATTACTGATGTCTGAACACAGGAAAAATTCCTTACTGCTCCCGATTAAAGTATTTTTTCCCTATAAGCCACTTAAAAACTAATATAATTAAGTTTTAAATTAAACTTCCTTAGCATAATCCATAAAGAACAAGTCACTGCAGTGCTAATTAGCAATAGGCAAACCTCAGAGAGTTCAGAGGATCAGTTCAGATAATTAACCAAAAGTTCAACTGCATATCCAAAGTTATCCCTATTTTTTTTTTTTAGGTTTTCTTGCATTGATCTTCATGAACTCTCCTTCTTAGAATTCTCCTGAGGAATTTTAAGTCTCTGCAGTTTCTCTTGAACTGCAACAGGTCCTCAACTTTCCCTCATCCTTGTGCAGAGAACTGTTGTTGGAGGATACAATCTGTGTAGATCAACATGACACTCTCTTAACCTTAAAAAGGCATCCTGAATATGCAGCCCTATGTTTCTCTCATTTTGGTCTCTATCAGACAAGGAAAAGCAGCTCTGAGAAGCTGTGACAAAAATGGAAGGGAGCAATGGAGGCTTTCATTTAGTGAAAAAGAAAATTAGCACGTTCACTCAATGAAATCTGTTAGGAAAAAGAAATGGGATTGGCTGTGGAATGGAGGCAGTGATTTGTGGCCTTCCTATGGCTGAAAAACATAGATCAGGATGGCACTGGAAGAAAAAAACAAAAGACCAAGAATCACCCTCTGCCCTGTTGTCTTTCCCCTCCACTCCCGGAACAGAACAGGAATCAGCATATATGAAAAGCTAGAGGGTGGGAAGGAGAAGGAAATAAGAATATTGATCTTGGCAAAGAGCCATCAGATACCAAAATGGGAACTTGTGGGAATGAAGAGGGTAGGGCATAATCACATGGGCAATAGCATGGGACAGAAATGTTTTATGTGGAAAAAACAAAAGCATTTTATTTTTCAAGTATTGGTTTGACCATATTGTGTTTCAACAAAATGTATTTCCATTTAGATTGTGCTTGATGCATCTGATTAGTTTTTCTTTGCTGGAAGGCACAGAGGCCTAACGAAAGCTAAGTTTGCTTTTTGCAGACATCATTGCCACTAGTCATACTGACAATAATAGTATATGTCAATACATAATTAGGGATACAGCAGCCATGGTAAGCAGACCTAAGGTCGTGCTGCCCTCAGAAAGGTGGTGCTGTCTCTCTCTCCAGCGTTCTCCCCACCAGCTCGCTGCGCCCCTCTCTATCCCCGGTATGTTGGCATTGCCATGATGGGATTGTGCAGCTAGATGGATCAGCTTGCTAATCATTTTGGTGACAGCATGAACTTAGATCAGCTTAAAGCTGATTGTGGAAACATATTCTCTAATCCTGTGACTCTGAATAAGCATGAGCCTTCAGTGCCACTGAAAGAAGTGGTCCAGCCTCCTCCCCTGCTGGCACAAGCATTCACATAGCCACTTGGCTACAGGCCATTTTGACTGTCAGTGAGAGGGTTGATAGGATTCCTCCCTCCTCCTCCCCTCGTCCCCAGATGCTCATTCCCACCTCCTTGCCTGAGGCAGACACAGCATTTGTGCAGCTGTGCGGTGAGCTGGGTCAGAGGAGGTGAAAACGGCACGGGGAGGGCAGGACTGCCCATTTCGGCTGCAGCATAGGCTTATTTGGATTAAAATGGCTGCATTACCAGAGCCTGGCTGAACTAAATGAGAAAACTGATTTCAGCTACCAACTAATCTCTCTCTCTCTCTCTCTCCTCTTCTGTGTATTACATGAACAGCTGTGTCTGTTCAGTGCAGAAGATGGGGAGGGCCAGCTGTGAGCGCTCAGGAACTGCAGCGTAAAAGCAGGGGACACAGATGAATTGCACCGATGTTCTTAACTGTGTCTTAGCTAGGAAATGACAGGAAAACTGTAATAGAAACTAAACAGCTAGGACTTTAAGGAAAAATACATCTGTCTTTGTCCCAACTCTGAAAGGAAATGGGGAAAAAAAGGCGGCACTTCGAAGAAGGTGAAAAAAATACCACCGACATTCTTAACTAAGTTGTTGTTGCCAGGATTTTGATACACTTCATACACGAGACTACTAAACCCACCTCCAGCAGATCACACTGGATGACAACTTGAGTAGCAACATCTCAACTGGCAAATGATTTTACGTTGAATGTAAAGGTTTTTAAGAAGAAACTTAGAGTAGGAACTCTACAGACCCACTGTGTGAGAGTGTCTAAGCAGGGTATTTCTGCTGACTTCAGGAGAGGAACCCTGATACAAACCAACGGGGTGATCACCTCTTTGGCTGTACTTTAGATACCATTTACCTTGAAAGCTTTTATGTGTCTCAAAGGACAAGAACTGGTACAAATATCTTAGAACAAAGTTTAATTTCAGCAGAGATCATAATTTATTAACTCCTGTAGTGGCAATACTTGTTACCTTCATCATAATCTGGTGAAAGTTATGATTTGGGCTGGTTTATACCATACAACCCCAACATAATCTATTTGTCAAAGGCTGTCATGTCCTCATGTAGCTTTCATAATAGAAACAAACAAAGTAACTCTGAGTAACTTTCTAATTAGATGAGAAAGTAGCTTTAATACGTAATCCTATGTTGGCTATTAACTGTTGTATTTGATGATCTTAAAGGTCTTTTCCAACCTAAAGGATTTTATGATTCCTTGATTTATCAAGTCTTGTATATCTGAAAATCAAAGGGAAAGTTAGTACTGCTTGATCATTGATACAGTCTGCACAGCAGGAGGCCTTTTTATCATCCATGCAATGTGGGGAAAATGAAGAAATGCTTTTCTCACCAAAGAAAAAAGTCAAGTAGTAGCAGGTGAAAATGAAAAGAAGATTATAGGAACACAGACACTTCCAGAGTAAAAGTAGATAATACCATAGTAGAGATAATATTTATTTATTTTCAATCTTGAAGTTTCTTTTTTCTCTTTCAAAAATATCAATATCAACTTAATATTTTACAAGGTGCCTAATGCTTAAGTGACTTAGATACTGAAAAAGATTTGTTAAAGAAGTATGATTCACAATGAGTCACTGAAACAAACATAGAGCTTTGATCAGAGCTTGGGGTTAGTCTAAATAGTTTGAATTTAGGCTGTCAGCTTTTAAAGCTCCCCTGACTTTCAGTAAGGTTTGGAATTATAATACTAAATTCTGTAAAATTAAAGTCAGGCTACCATGTCGCTTCGGTATTTTTTGACAATTTTACTGTTTTTTTGCTGTATAGGAACACACAAGCATATATGACCTCCTTTTAACTATGTCAACATATCCAATATATACATGCACATATGTGCTATATATATACATTTATCTACCAAGCCCATAGATTCAAATCATAATGAAATGAAAAATTCTTCACAAACCTTTGGGAACAACATTAGTATTTTTGCCCATAATCTGTCTCCCCAGGACCTAGCCTGATATCCAAATCCATGAGCAACTTCAAGAGCTGCTATTTAAAAATTAATTACCAATCTGCTTAAAAGGCATTTTCTCCCTTCCAAATGTAAAATTTCTTCCTTTTCCCATCTGCCTGAAATTTATGTAAAGCTTAAGCTGTTTTTACCAGTTTCTTGCTAATAATCTTTAGCTTTAAGATATGGGTTCAATATACTTTGAGTAAGAAGTAAAATGTTTTTTAGGAAAAGAATGGTTTTGGCAATTTAGTGGTATATTTACCATTTTATTTGACTCTGTTCATGTCTGTCAAAAGGCTAAGCTTAAACTCTGTAGCCTAGTATTCTTTCTTTATAGAAAACATATCATACAGATGCTGAAGAATTTTTCTCTTGGTTGGCCCCTGTCTATGTGAGAACTTTAAGACTTTACATATGAAGACACTCAACAGGCAGTCTCAATATGAATTTTAATTTTTTGCAAGGTATTACAATAGGTTTTTTTTTTTTTTCCCTGTAAAAAATAGAGTAAGGAATATAATGTATTGGTATAAAGGTTTCACATTTGTCATGCCCTATAACAATACAGTCATGGCTTTGCTATACCCAATACAGCCATTCCCAGCTCATGGAAATGAAACTTTCTCCTCATGTGATGGCAAGACATTATGTTTTTCCCTCTTATATGCATCTGTATTTACAAACATAGATGTATAGAGGCATAGAGTCATTTGCAGTGTGAACGTACACACCACATACACACAAGCTATTTTTGAAGAAACTGCTAAGACATTTCAATACCAGCCAAACATATTTATCTGAGGATTAATCTTCATCTATTGAATCAGACGAGAACACTGCCATGCATACAATTATTTAATTAGCAGCCAAATCCTCTGCCAGTCAGCAGCCGTTCCAGGCATACTGATGGGGCAGTAGATGCAAATCTCACAGTAGTACTGCTTTTTCTCATTACTACTGCAATTAGCACTTAAATTGATGCTTTAAACATACTAATTTCTGGAATAATTCAGGATTTGTATGTTACCTGGGATCGCCTCACTGCAGAGACGACACCAGATTGCTACGCAAATTGAAGCACTTTTGAGCCAAATAACCATCATCATATCAGACAGAGCCAATTTGCATTTGCTTTTAAAGATAACAGAATGGCAATTTATGCAAATAAATTAAGTAAGTTTACTTCTGAGTTCTCCCTGAACTAATTACAACAATGTTCTAATTTTTTATCACATCTAAAAGTTGGACTTAAATCAATGTGTATTATGTTAGAAATCTGTTGTTAAAGGAAGCCTTTTTTTGATGTCAATACATTTTCTTAATTCAAAATTTTGATGTTAATTTGGTTACAAATGCAGATATCTGTTATAGACATTTAAGTACTTTTCTTCTTGTCTGCATACCAGTAAAAGGTTTAACTGAAGCTGAACAGTCAAACCCAGGATATATTGCTGTCCTTTTAAACATTCAAATAAAAATCATTTGAAGCATAGCTTTTGAAGTTTTCATCTTATTTGAAATCAATAGGCTTAGCATGTGATGAATGCTATGGAATATAGCTGTCCTTTGCTGCAAATGCCTTGAAAATCAAACTGAAAACAAGACTTCAGTAGCTCAACATTTTGGAATAGTATTTTTTTTTCCCCTCCCCTGTGAAGTATGAAATTTTCATCTCCTTTTTCTGTTTCAAATACAAAATGAGTGCTGGATCTTTTACTAAGAGTATTCTCAGAAAAAATGGTGTTTGGCAGACCACTTCAGAAAACAGCTATGATGACATTTGCAATGCATGTATTCCTAGAGCAGAGCTATGAAAAGGTGGATAACACTCAGCAGATTGAATGACCTAGAGAAGCATCTTTAGAGCAGAGAGATGTGGTAATATCAGCCATAAACCAGAGTTTGTTACTGCTTAGCAGGGAATAAGTGAGAATAATATTAAGAAAACAAGCAGAGAAGAACCTTTGTAAAGCCAGCAGTACCTTGAAATTAGAGCAATGAATGTGTTGCACTTTATACAGAACGTCACATGATACTTACTGAAAGGGACAGAGTATTTCTTTTCCCAACTACTTTTCCTTTCCAATCACATGTGATATTGGTGATAATGATCACAAATAGAAAGTGTTACCTGTGAAATGTGCGCTGCTTGCAACTCACTGCCCACAATGGAAGCAAAAACATTCTCTTTTCCTTCACAGGCAGCCATTAGTTCGGGAAGACACTCGATAGGTCCTTGGTAACCTCCATGCACACTCTTCCTTTGGCCTTGGCTCCACTTCCTGATACAGACAGCAAAACATATGCCCAGGGAGGGAAAGCAAACATTTATATTCAGTTGTTTTGGTGGTAAAATTCAGTACTGTTTTCTGTTTTTAAAGAGTGGTCATTTACTTTTGGTTAGCATTATCTATGCATCATCTAAGCATCTATAGAGCTTTGCCTTATCTATGATGTTAAGATGGATACTAATGTAGTTTTATAATAGATTAAAATAAAGAGATAATTAACATACAGAGTTAGATTTGTTAGCACTTGGAACCCTTCCAGTGGTCTCTTGTTAATTTGTCTGGAATCACGGTTCTCAAAATAATCTGTGGGGGTTAATTAATCCATGAATATTGAAAACAGAAACAGAAAATCCATTTGGCAAAGCATCACTGTGAAAGACAGAGTTCTGCTTCTGATTTGTTAACATTCTCGGGCCCAACAATGACATTCAAACAATCAGCAGCAGGAAGTGGAAAGAAATTGGAAACCTGCTAATGCTTAAAAGAATTACATACCGAAAAAGGTAAAGATGCTGGAGCTCTATATTTGGCAAAGTAAGCAGGGATGAGTCATGTATCCATCTACCCTGAACCACCATCTGCACCAGGTTGGTTATGTTCAGAGCAGTCACCAGCCAGCCATGATGTGCTGCAACATCCAGCATTGCCTAAGCAAAGGAGACACATAATAAAAACAAAGAATGCAAATGTAATTACATACCTGGTTCATACAAGGAAGAGCATGTATTTAATGTTTAACATTAATGTTTAATGTGAACATACAGTGATTTCTAGGCCTTAACATAGGAATTTACTTCAACCTTTATTGATGGCAGTTAGGCACCTTTGGAATTAACCTTGAAAAAAGATGAATTAAATCCTGTATCATTGTCATCAGCTCTTACTCTCGAAAAGGTAATTTACACAATGGTTTTGGGGGTGAGAACTGAAGGTAGAATCTTTTCCGTACAAGTAAGTGCTCTTTGACATAACCCAGCCTAGAATGAAGGGAATGAATCTTAACACTTACTGTAAAGGAAAAGGTTAAAATTAATGGCAGTATTTGTTTATATTTTGACATGAGACCTTTCTCAGAACTACATAATTGAACTATTTAAGAACACCACCAATGTATTTACATTTGTTCAAAAATTAATACAAATATCATTTACCAGGAGCAATTATTATTTCCATTTGAACTAAGTACTTAAAAAATCCCTGGAATTGGACTAGATAAAAGCACTAAAATTTAGCTTATTAGCGTATTTGAGGTTTTGTTTAACACTGACACATAATTGAAATCTTGAAGAAAGCTTACAAAATTGTTTATATTTTACCTAGGGTGAGTAAAAGCAATCAGAAACAAAATGGATTTCACCCTTTGCATTGTAAACAGTTGACTGTCTTGAGAATGAGGGATGTTTGGCTGTCCCTCCTTTGGCAACTCTATCCTGATCCTGAAAAGCTTTCCCAAAGTACACAGAGAACACAAGCAAACAAAAAACCCCTATCCAGCTATACATCAGACTTCGAAGTGTTAAAAATCATCCTGCCTTCCATGTCTCACGAATTTCCATTCCACCACTACTTCCCATATTTTGACAATACAAATAAGAGGTATACTGTTGGTACCATTAGCATAAAGATCTAAAGCTAATTCAATATGGATTTTGCAATGCAAATGGCCCTATGGACATGAAAAAAATGGTTCTGCTTGCTTTTTTTCTTGACTGGACTTACACTCTGTTTGGTTAGTCTGAAAGTGAATTTAAGAGTTCTTCCAAGGGAAAAAGAACCAAACATGAATTTTTTGTTTCAATTATTTTTAATAGTAAATGCAGCTATTTGGATATATAGTATACTTTTTACCCTGTCTAGAGTACATTGAAAGAATGACTGTGATTCATGAAAGCATTTTAGCTGGTGAAGAAAATGACGCTATGTTAGTTGTCTTGCTTATTTTGTTCTTCAATAACATTATGATCACAATAAAGTGTGGGTCCTCATATTACAACACTCTAATTCATATTAGAGTAGAAAGTCATATATTTAACAGTAGTTTGTAATTTAGGGAATTCTGTGTTTGATTAAAATACTAGAAAATGTTTTTTTTAAGGAAGCAAGGAACACTGATATATTGAATCTGGTATATTGAACGGTTTCAACACCTTTTTAAATACCATCCTGGTGTTAGGAGAGTTGTAGTTTGATTTTAGGACCAGGCTTCAGATGTTTCCATGGGTTTTTCTTGTAAACACAAATGATATTGTTTGATACTTACTTAGGCAGCAGATACCTGCACCATTTTAACTTATTTTCCAGCCACTAGTGTAATGAGGAGAAGCTGTCTGTGTAAGTCTTTACATTTAATCAAATGTTTTACAGACAAACAAAAGGCAGCATTTACTTAAGGCAAACTAAACAGTGAAATCTTCTTTAAACAAAGGAGTTGTTTACACACGCAGAGCTATTTCAATTAAATTACACTGATTCTGGAGAAATACTGACTTTAAAGACACAAGTTAGTTTCACTCCTGGCCAAGTCACACAGTTTATTTTAGCAGTTTACAATGCAGTTTCAACAGGTTTTTTTTCCAGATCGGGGTGATAAGATCAGTGACAGAAAAATATTTAAAGTGTTACCCTGTATTACACAAATGTTGTCTCATTTCTCATGAATTGTGGATAAAGTGCCTTTCAGCTAATAAAGATTCAGATTTAATATTTAATTTTTTTTTTGTAGGAAAAGTCATAGCACCCTAAAACTCTCTAACATTCATAGTGACCCTAGAACCAGTACCTCACAACACAACCTTACTGGTTTCCATTTTCTGTCTTTTCACTTGGCTTGCCAAAGTGATTTCCATGTAGGACTATTTTCAACAAACAGAAAATAAAATTATGTTAGAAATCACATTTGAAAGGAGCAGCTTTGTGGCCTGCAGATTTATATGTTGGTTTACATGACATTTACTCACATAAGGATGGAATTGTTCTCAGCATCAGACTGGAGTCAGTCTTTGAAAATTACAAGGCAAGCTGCTCTTTACCTGATTTCACATTTTAAAGTATATTGAAGACTCTCCATACAGTACAGTCTGTGTTTCTGAACAGTCTGTGTTGCTGAGACAGTCTGGTATCTGCCTCCTGTTCTCCACTACCTGATTCTTGTTCTTTTCTGCTATTCTGACAGCCTGAAACATCATGTTCCCCCATATGATACTGCTGTACATATTGTACATATGTGAAGAATAATGCGTGCACAGATATCCTATATTTTTCATAAGCAACAAGAAGAATACACTGAATTGTATTTTTAGTCAGCGTGAAGGAGTGGTATTTCATAAAATGCTTCTGAAGACGCACGCATAACACTGTTCATGTTGTTTTCTTTCTTTTTTTTTTTTTTTCCAAATCTATCCCTCTCTCCCCTTTTAAACAGAGGTTTGAAAAGGGGAAAAGAAGACTGAAGATGTAAGAGAAAGATAAATCTAAACCAAGCTATACTCTGAAATTAACTGGAGGATCCTTTCACATAGAAAATCTCCTAGAAATTGATAGAGGCCTGCAGATAGATATCCCGTAGGGAGTAAGGAAAGCCTGTGTGTGTGAGACTCTGTGTTCCACATTGTTATAATGAATCCACATGGCAAATCCTCTTTTCCTCCTTATTTTCTGCTTCTTCACCCATAGAATTTATTCACAGCATCTCTATCTGGATGTGAAATCCAAGACAGTGACATTGTGAAAAAGTCAGAACAATGGTAAAGTTGGCTTGTTTCATCTGCTGCCTTGGAAACCTCCACATGTTTCATTTTCCTCTAAGTGAAAAACACAGAGATGCTTGATACTTAAATGGTTACTGAAATTCCTATAAATACTCAAGGTAACAAATTAAGTCATTCCCCTATTTCCAAATGTAAACATAAACAACTAAACAAAGAATATAATACAAAGCACAAAAAATTAAAGTATTTAATATTTATATTATCTGATGAATAACATATTTAGTCTCTCTAGTTTATCTAGTTGCTACCTGTTTGGTTTGTTGTTATTTTCAAGTACAAACCAGTATAATTTTATAGAAACTTGTGGCTTTTTTTAGCTCTTATTTTGCAAAGAAGTAAGTAAATTCTAAATAACTTTGAGCTGGTAAGATTGGAACAGATTAAGAATATTATTCTAAATTGAGAAATGGCACAAATTGGTTACCTGCCTTTCTAGCCTATGAATTTAAACCACTACAGGGTAATTTCATCACAGAGAAAAACTTAAGAGGACAGTGAGTGCAAGAAATAAAACAGGAATCAGTAAGGATGCTTTAACTACAGAAAAGTATTTCTGTACACATATACATGTATTTTTTGGTGAACCAACAAATTAAAAAAAGACAAATAAACCAAAACAAAAAAACCCCCCTCTAAGCCCACAACTTTTAAACATAAAGTAGAATAAATGGGGTAAATAGATGGAGTCAAGGAAATTATTGATTGTTATAGTAGAAAATATGTTTACCAACATCTTATTTCGAGCTCCTTCTGTGCTTAGGAGAATAAAAGCAGATGCCTATACTGATATGGGTTTATATGAAAGATTCAAACAATAGCTCTTAAGCCTTCCAAATGTCATACTTGGTCAAATACGAAGTAATAATAGCAATTAGTGACACTCCCTTTACATTTTGTCTGTCACTATAAAAAATAGCTTGGCTTGTGCCAATGTGGAAAACAACAACCTACTAACCATGGCAGGGGCAGCACAAAATTGCTGATGCTCAACAACTGATGTAGATGTTCTTGTCAGGTATGGCAAAAACTTTCATTCTGATGGCATTCAGAACTGAGTGTCAAAATGTTTGCATCAAAATCTGGCTATTGCTGTCATCATTCCAGGAGTGCATTAAGACCAAGCCCTCAGCATCTATGATCAGGTTTTCATCTCCTTATTTTTAAGAGCAGTGTCTGCTTATCCTTAAGTACGGAATGATTTAAACTGATCAAATGGTACCTTTCTGGTCTAACATGAAGCTGAGATTTAACAATCTGTCTCTTTCTAGCCAAAGTTATTACCGATGCTTGGAATTTAAATGATGGTTTATAATTCCCTAGTTTGAGGGGAAGCAAAGATGGAGGCAGGATGTGGAAGACGAGTGTGCGGCACACTCACTGATAGCAACACACTGCTTTTGTCTGGTGTTATTAAGCACTCCCTGTGTGTGCTCAAAATAACAGATACTAAATTGTTCCATAATGAACATAGCCCCCTCCTCCACTCACTCCCACTCATTTAGAAGATTTTTCAGGCTACCAAAATATCCTGATTGCTAAATTCTTTATTCTAGAGACTTTTTACGAAGTTTTTATAAACACTGGTTTTGGTATTACTTTCACATCCTTCATTTGAAAGTCAGATACTCTGGATGACTGTTGTACGACTGGGTAGGTGGCAGGGGACCAGACTAAAACTAGCAGAATTTCTGATCTACTCAAATGACTTAAATAGCTTTTTCCTTTAAGATAAGCTATTGAAGTGTTAAAAGTGATACAGCTTGCATCTTATTAATACAGACTGAATGCTGCTTAGAATAATTTCTTCTTTTTGAAGTCACCTGTCATATAACTGTGAATATACTAAGCATTTCAACTTAAATCCTGTAAATACAAATGTTAATATTTCGTGGATAAATTATATTTAAGGGATGTGACAATGAAACTATAATAACTGCTCTGGAAACAGAGGCAAGCTCAAGAAATGTAAGAAATGCTATTGCAGTTGAGAATTACACCTGTGATAACTCAGCTGAGTTGAGTGCCTACAGCGATGCCATTGGGGTAATGACTTTGTGGATGGGGGATGAAACTTCAGGTGTACTCAGGGTGAGTTTCATGGCTCAAATTTATCTACCCTTAAAAGATTAATTTTATTTTTTGTATCAATGCTTCACAGACTATGACACTTTCTTGAGTGCTTTTATTCATTAATTTGAAGTTTAGTCTAGGACTAGATTTCAGTTACATGTAGGATTTTAAATCCATAGAGCTATTAAAATCATTAGAATGGTGCCTACTTACAGCTGTTTAAGACTACAGAATTTATGTGACAAATATTTATAGATAATAGACAAAAGGGTATGCATTTTACCTTTCTTCCTAAAAACTATGAATTCAGAATAATAATAATAATAATAATAATAATTTTTTTTTGCACATGCTTCAAATGTAGGAAGCCTTCCAACACATACAATTATATTATGATCCACACATGACTTGATATTCTACTAATAAAAGTAAAGTATTTTTTCAGATGTTAAAGCATGCCATGTACTTTAAGTTCATGTTTTTATATAAATCATGACTATGATGCTTCAATTACATATCTTAGAAACAGCAACTGACTTGAAAAGTTGGAATTTATTTGAAGTATTACAGAGAGTTTAAGGTCACTACCTTTGGTATGTTATATATCAGTGAAACAGGTAACTACAGAACCTTTGAAATTCAGAGGTCTAGTCCAAAATTACTTTTTAGAAATGTTTTAATCTGGGGAGGGGGAGGAGTTCTTTCAGATCAATTAAATCGCCCATAAATTACACAGCTGTGTAGTTTCAGCCTACAGAGCATCCCCCCTTGTACTTTATCAGAGATATAGTGAATAAGTTGTAATTAATCCTATTCAGAAGGCACTCCTTTTATACTGCCCTCTGTATCCCACTTTTCACTTTTTTTTGCAAGCATATTCAGTCCCCTCTTCCATATGCTCTGCTACCCCCTATGAGAGACTAATTCTTCATCCTCCCATCATCATAAAGGTCTCACTGATGTATGCAAATTAAAACCTTCCTAGCTGCTTCATAAGATTCCTATCTCTGTATTCATCCTTTAGCCTCCATAGTAACATTATTAGTATTTTCAGAACAGAACAGAAAGGACAAACCATTTACTGTCTACATTAAGTGGAGTGCAACCCTTGGGTTCTTACTGATTTCTTTTAATAGTATTACAGAAACAAAAGCAGCTACAGAGTGTGATACCAGCAATGTAAACTTGGTGGGGCATAAGCCAACGTTCAGAACTCATTGAGTCCCAACAGCCAATTTAACTTCAAATTACTAATTAATAAATTGATATTCTCTACTACCCCAGTGAACTGCAAAAAGAATAAAACGTTTTTGATAAGAATGTCTTTGCAATAAATCCCAGTTTCCTAACATAAACAATTTCTTAAAGCCAGCATTTGTTTCAAATATTAAACAAATCTACCAAAACCATGACAGATACACATCTTTCTCATAATAAATCTGTCCTCTTTACAGTTTAGAGTCAGCTTCAAAGTAGGAATGTAATATTTGGTCAATAATCAAATTTTTTTGAGTGCATTCACAAGAATCCTTTTCAACAGCAACAGTTATTCCCAGTAACTTTCTCCTGAACTTTTAGCCCCTTAAGGTTAGCATTCAGGAAGCTCAGCTGCTGTCTAACAAACTTAATTAATCAAAAAGTCATTTCCGAGCTGTAACTATGAGTAAAAGTGCTTCAAGTGTGCTAGCAAGCCTACAAGTTAATCAAAATGCTAATGCAGTACAAATTAAAGTTGTGATTAACATTTCACAGTAGCTGCTTAAGTGAATTGATCACACAAATGGGTTAAGCATTACTCATTTCCTCCAGCCCCTACTGGGAAAAGGTTTGTCATAGGTGGGGGAGGGATTATGCACAAGCAGCACCAAATCATCATTAAACCATCACCAAGATGCTTCCATACACCAGATCACTGATTATCCACAGCAAGCAAAACTCCAACACCAGAAAGGTAACCCTCCCTTCTCCCACATATATATATACACCTACACAAGCAGGCAGCAATTCCAGCCCAGCATAAAAAAAATCCCTACAAAGTGATCCATTGCTGTTTAATATCTGTAAATGAGCATTGCCACACAGTATAAGCCCTACAAGATTTTTTGATTATTCTATTATTTCCACATTCCTAATGTGGAATAATAGCCATACAGCCATGAAAGCAGCCAGTATTTAAGTAAAATTGCAAACATTGTGCTGTCACTGGAATATTACTGCATACACAAAGAATATGTGCAGCAGCAAGAGATGTGGCATCTGCTCTTCACTTGTTTCTGAGTAATCCCCTGCATTCTCAAGTTAATTTGATTCTCTTCCCTTCGTTCAGTAAAGCTGCCCATTTATTTATAGTTGCCAATGCAACCATTACACAAAAGCTCTTTCCCCGGACACTTCTGGACAAAGCTTACATACACAACTGTAAAATAGGCCTTTCCTGTACCTCCCACCACCTGTCAGCAAGCACTTGGCACACCTGTACTACCAACAGGCAATATATGAGCTCAAACCACTCTTAGGATCTCTAAGAACTTCTCCACTTCCTCATAAGCAGCAAAACAAAAGACTCAAGCGACATGGTTCTCCAAAGTTTTAGTGGCTGTTATGAACTGAGGAGGTTTGGGGAGGATGAGAAGTGCAAAGCTGAAGGACATTCTCTTTCTTTGAGTCCCAAAATGGCAACATGGGCTCCTTTGCCTTTGCATGGCCAGAAGTACTTTTTGTGTTCTACTGCTCCTTCTGAGGAGCCACCATCATCCACCCAGCACAGTCTGCAGTTTAGTACAGTAAGTATTTCATACATCAACTAGCTCTTAGCTGAATTGGGCAGCATATTTGTGCAATATTTGACAACTCTGAACATGTACTGCAAAGATATTGCTCATAAGACCTCTAGCAAAAATGCAATTTAAATGACTAGAAGCAACTTACTTACTTTAACTGTTTTAGAATGGGTAAAGCAGTATTATACACATCACCATCTAGCTAAGGAAACACAGTGCTTAACCCAAAGAGTATATTTCTTTCCTGTAAAAATTAAGATTCTCCAGAGGAGTAACATGATGGGGAAAGATCAGTGACAGCATTACAAGGTCCTTGTTACAGGGATGTGCGTGTTTCCCGTGCAGATGAGTCTTTCTTCTGCAGTTTGCAATCTGTTTTCATGTCCATCTTCTCTCAATGCCCAGCTACCCTACTGAGATGTGTTTAACACATCCATAGGTAAACACTTCTCAAAGGTTAGGGCTGAGCTCCATGGCAGTTCTACTCCTGGCAATTTTAAAATATTTTATCAACGATTATACTACAAGTGGAGGCTTGTGGCCAATCCCAATGCAAAGCCAGCAACTGTCACATTATTTCTGAGAAGAGACTGCCCTGCTGAATCTGAGAGTGACAGTGTCACTGCCTCAATTATCCATTTCAATTAATGCAAATATAGGCAATAGTCTTAGAACAGCAGAGTAAGAACTGATCGCTGAATACACAGTCACAAAATATAAGGCTTGACAAAGGAAGTAAAAAAAGATATTAGATTTAGTTTCAGGCATTCTTAAATAAGATAGGAAAAAAAGGTGGAGTATTGTCTTTACAATAATAATTATATTTTATAAAAATATTAGAAAAATAGTTTCATTAGAATTTTTATTATTTAATGTTCATTCTCCTGCAAGAAATGGAAAAATGTTTGATTTTGAGCTGCTACTGGAGTGTTCAGCACCATCTTAAATGACCCCTCTAGTTTTTCTCAGTAAAAATAACAGAGAGTGCTAGGCTTGAATAGAATATATTGTCTATTGTAACTGTACTAAAGGTACCTGAGGCAAATAAAAATTAAATGAGTTGGCCAAGGTCACATAGGAAGTCGTGGCAGTTTTTTTGAGCCATGGGAACCTTCTGTGCTTTATCTATGAGACCCTGTCACTGATAACAAACTAGATTTTAACTTGAGGTTTTCAGCGTAGAGCAGGGGTGTTCCCTCAACCTAGTCAATGCCTCAGTGGCCATTCATTACAGAGATGGGAGTGGGAGCAGATAGGCATTCACATTCCAGAAGGTTATATATTGCTAATTCCCATATTTCTGCAGTAAAAGGAAAAGATTCTGCATTTCATCCTGGGTATATAAATACTAAATTTTATCTTGCTATAATGAATTCCACCTATATCTAACAAATACTAACCATAAGAAAACTGTAACAGAATATATTTCTTCCTTTTTTTAATGCTAAAAATTATATTCCCCTACTAAGCCACCACTGTAATTCCTCAAATTCTGTTGAATGCTAATGAGTTCAATATTTCATCGTAAGTATAAACAAGAGAATTCTAACATAGAGCCAAAACTTTAAAGACATCTCAGATTAATTTAAGAGTTGTTGCATAATTTTTTTCTTTAAAGGATAGCGGAATCTTACCTGGAATCCAGCAGCTACATTTACCTATGTAATGCTGTTAACACGGTTTTCTGTCTGACAGTAACAATACTCAAAGTCACTAGCGAGGAAAAAGCCCAGAAGACGTTGGAGGAATGGAAAGGAGAATGAAATGTGGGATAGGAAAGGACTCATGGGAGGGAAGGCTGATTCAGGTGAAAGACACCAAAGAAGACTGGAGAAGTTTAATAGTCTGTGATGGAAAGATACTTGCTTACATATAATGGCTAGAGATGGCAAATCTGCACTGCAGGGGACCTGGGATAAAGGCCTGCTGTACAACCACCTATAAAAGCTCTTTGAAAGATCTTTCTTTCTTGTAACAGAAAAACGGTGCTGATATGGAAAGTCTGTTATCCATGTACCCACCAGCAAAAATAACAGTTTATGTTCAGGTCACAATTTGAAGGTTAGCTATACAACCTCAACACTAAAATAATTCATAAATAAATAAAAATTCAACGTAACTCAAAAACTGATTCCCGCCTTGCTGCTGTATTTAACGTTTCGTGATGCGCGAGCGTGTGTTCACACACACAGAGAACACCCACGGAATCTGCTCATCAATGGATCCTTCCATGCTCCAGTTCCTTTTCTCACAACTAACATCTTTTTTTCTACCTCTGCTGACCCAGAGTTCATCAGCAGGTCAGTGCTAAGGAAAAAGGTAACAACAAGTATTGAAAGTGTAACCCTGTCTATTGCTTAGATTCTGGGAACTTTAACCTCCGTTTGGAAAGCGTGACTAATAAGATGGAACCAATAATCTCCTGAGAGATGGAAACCATGTGCCAACTTTAAAATACAAAAGTGCTTGCATGTTTTTTTCTTTTTTTTCTTTTAAAAAGATTTTTTTTAAAAGATGACTGTATATATAACACCATGTAGTAGTTAACCGATGGTTGGAGTGCCAAGGCATAATATGGAATGGCATTTTCCTGAACTCTACTTCAGTTTAAAGGAACTGTTGAATATTTTGGATTTTTTTCTTCTAAGTGATTATTGTTTCTGAAATACCTATGATGCAGTATCAGGATTAAGAAAATACATTTCTTTGCAAAACAGAACAAATATTCAGCAAAATAATTACTGAAAATAGGATTTAATTTACATTTTCCCCAAATATGTAATTACCCCCCTAATGCTTATGCCACAAACATCTAAATGAACTTTAAGTAAGTGATTTCTTTGAAACAAAGGTGAATTTTCTCACCTGAGCAAGTGATGCTTTTCTCTCTTAATAACTGAATATATAGAAGATCTGTTTCTACACTTTCAGCACCATGATTTTATTGATTTGAAATATTTGAAATAGACTAGCATCCAAGCACTGCTGGTTGCCAAGAGTAGGACTGTGTAGCAGTAACATCTGTGGTATTATTTGCTTCTTACTTTCCCTAATTTCAGTTTTGCTTCATTTGATATTAGTATTTTAAGCTTGTTTTTATTAGTGTAAGGTTGAGCCTTATCCAAATTGCTGGACACTGAATTGTCCACAGTATCTTCTCTGTCTAGAGCACTGATTAATAATTTCTCACAGAGCAGTTTTACAAACTGCCAGGCTTGACACGATGATGTTTGCAGTTACCATATTGCCAAGAGGCTTCAAACAAGAGCAAAGCTTCTGTCTGATAGTTGACAAATAGATCACTGAGGATATTAAAATTTGAGCAAACAAAAACTGTAGGAATGAAGACGTACTGGCTCTATTTTACAGATCCTGAACTCAGAAACATAAAAAGAGTAGCTTGTTAAAGGAAGCCTGGACTTCAAGAACCTGTGAATGAGTCCTCGTGCGGTTCTGCTAAAGGGAATAACTCTTCCCAGGAGAATCAGAGGGTCGGTTGTTTCCTGTGACAGCTAGAGCTCACCTTTCCTGCTGTAACTGTAACTGAGCTCTTCAGATATGGCAGCACTCTAACCTGAACTCCAATTGCTGCTTTAAAATTCTTTTGAGGTGGCAGCTGTGCATGTGATTGCTCGTTACCAGTACTCTCCATGGCCGGTTTAGTTTCTGTGGGATGCAACCGCAGTATGACTGTAAAAATCCACAAGTCCAGCTGAGTTCAAAATCTGTGCTTAAAAATGCGCTCTTTGACTCTGTAATAATTGGGATGTAGAAGACGAATCTTTACACTAGCTAGAGAAACTTAGAGAAAACTCCTGCATCTCATCCCGAATCACATTTCAAAACACGTTATATTTGTGCTTGGGAGTGACTACAATGCTTTTGAGTGCTAGAAAGGTAGAAGTACCCTGGGGAGACCAGTTCTTGGGGGTCAGCAAAACAGCCTGCAGGGACCACAGCCATGCCAGAACGACTCTCATACAACATTCCTGAGATAGAAGACTGTTGCATACAAAGCAGAGGTGACAATAGATGCCTCCAGTCAGCACCACTGTTGTTAAGTTTGTTTACTTCCAGTTCTGTAAAGTGGGAACCATTACGGACATCTAATTCCTCCCTAAAAAAGGTGTTATAATATCTTATGGTACCAGCTCTCCACAAGATAGCAAGAAATCTTCAGATTCTTCTATATTCAAAACATGACAACACTCTAACAACAAACAGTAAACCAACAAGAGTTCTATTCTGAAATGCATCACGATACCTGGCATATTCTGATTGCTTGGTCCAGCACCGTCTTTGTATCAGTTGCATAATCTGGACAAGGCAGCATGGCATGACTGAAGTGGGCTTGCAGCAAGAGGTGTGTTTTTGTGTGTGAGCTGTCAAATGAATGGGGATTGACTTCAATTGGAAGGTGTTTGGCCAGTTCACTGTTCATCTGATCTTCATTGTGTCTCACAGGCAGATCTGTGTACTCGTCAGCATTCTTTAAAAAACAAAAAAAGAATTATTAATCATTGTAATTAACTTCAGAATAACTCTTACTGCTTGCTGAGGCATTAAAAGTATATGCATTTAATTTACCACAGTTGAATTTCATTGCAAAAATAGTAGCATTTAAATGTTTAAAAAGTGTACTTATTTATCAAAATCAAACATGGGAAAACAATAACTAATATAATATTCTCAAACATTGACACACTTATAGGTTTTAAACCTTTTTTCTTCCTCATAGCTGATTTTAACATTACAGAAGAGGAAAATAAAAGCAGTAAAATAAATATATTCATTGGATGGATTCAGTAGTAGAAGATGACCTTCAGATATCCTACCTCATTGGCTCACAAAAACATTGTAAGGTTAGCTACAAAGAAGTCAGTAACTCATATTTTCAGTTTTCAGATTTTATGTTTTTCTCTTGGCATTCAAAACCCAGTAGGTTTGAAATACCTCTGATAAGGCTCTTTTCAAATATTTTTTCAATATTTTGAGCAGTCAGTGTCTAAGCAACAGATGATGAGTGATCAAAACAAAGCACAAAATTTTAAGTAGGTGCTGAAAACATTGTCTGTGCTCCAGAGTGGGCGAATGCTATTCATGCCAAAATGAAAGCTGTGTAAGAACTTACTCGCTGTTGCCAAAAGGAGCTGCCCACCAACACATAATCTAAATGTAGTTATAAGCAGCAACATCCTAGCGGCAAAGAGGAGCAAGTACAATTGTTTTGGTATCCCAGGCAGTGACGTCAAATCTCCTGCTCGGGAAATCCACTGTCTTTGAAAAAAAGTTCAACAGAAACATCCTAAGAACTACAATTTAGGCTAAAGAGTCAGTTTTGTGACTTAATTGGCAATTTTTTCCGTCAAAAAATCCTCTTGTGCATGTATGTGTGTCTACATATCGTTTGGAATGAGAATGAACTTTCTAAAGGATAAAACTTGCAAGTAAGGTAGGAGTTTATTAATATGTGATATCTTTTCCATCTGTAATTTAAGAGAGTGTATTTCTTTTGTCATAAAATAAAAAGTCATTTGGGGAGCCTGAAGGGCAATGTCTTTGAACCTACAGGCTTAGCAGAGACCATTAAATTAAAGTGTTCAGGGTTTTATATTCCTCTTTTTGCATCTTAATCCTCAATCTCGTCAGACTTCTTGCAAATCCATATTAATGAACTATTCACAACAGTAACCAGTGAAGAGTGAGGTAAAGAAAAATGGCAATTTTAGAACACCTAATTGAACTCCCTAATTGACTTACAAAGAACCATATCCCCTCATTAATATCCTAAGACATAGAACCTTTTCTGACAATTCCTAAAAGCAGTGAGATAACTGGTTCTCACCTCCTTGAAAACGGGCAGTACAAAATTTTCTTTAATGTTGCAAGGAAGCTATGTCTAAACTGTGGTATCAATGTAAAAGGAATAGCAACCATTAGACAATTTAAGGTTTGGAAAGAAAATCAGAATGTCATTAATTTATTTCATATCTCGACTGCAGATTAGAAGTGAAGACTGAATAAAGACAACTGCTGCTTAATCCTGGATGTCTCTGCTAGATCTCTTGTGAAAACTGTGGTCATTTATTCTCTGAACCTAAGGTCACAATCTTTTTAAGCCCTATAGAAGGCTGCATGTTTGCTTCACTCTTTTTATTTAACTGGCTTCTCCTTCAAAGATATTTTAAAGAATATTTACCAAGGAGATTTTTTACTTAGTTTTGCTTTGCAGTTTAAAGTAGCAGAAAGAAGGAGGATCAGCCAAGTCCCAGACCAATGGTACCCCTGAAAATGTGTTTTCCCTAATTCTTCCCCAGCACATGTTTTATTTACATCCAAAACACTCCTCTTATTTTAAACAACTTGCCTACTTAATTTCCTGTTTGTGATCATTGACTGTAAGTAAGTGAGGTTCATTTTCTTATCTGCATCATGTAGGTAATTAAAGGAAATTGAGAATGGGTAGTGAAGCTTTTATACAACTGAGAATGAAGCTGAATGGAGGGCACTGAGGTCAGCAGAGTCCATTATATTTTTATGTGAGAGGCCGGTATGTCTGCCCTGTCCTTGTTTGCTTAGTGTAGGCTGGACAGACTACTAACTGCAAATCTGTTTCTCTGATTTGCCCAGCTGTCCTTGAATAAAGACATCTTCCACTGCAAAATGTTAAATGACAGTGATTGACAACTTTGTGATGAACTCTGCTTGTAACCCCCTGCTACTGTTTTCAGGTTGCATAAGAAAAGACAGAATAAAGAAACATCCTTTGTAATCACCTCAAATGGGCCCTGCTGTTCACTCAATATTTTTTTCATTTTAGTTTTCCTTTTCATTCCAAATCTCAATCTGTTCTGCAAAGGCTGTAGCTTCAACTATTCCAGACAATATATAATATATATTGGTTTAGTACATCATATCTGAACACCATTCTTACTTCCATGGGTGAGGAAACAGATCAAATTACATATCAATCATTAATCTTCATTCTAAAGTCAAGAAACTTAATGCAAGCTTCATAGTTAAACCACAAAGCACTGCTGTGCATTTTTCACTTTCCCTTTTTCTCCTCTTAAATCAGAGCTGTTGCAGCCCATGTGCAAATAATATGTTTACAAGCACCTACACAGTTAAGCATAACTTGGAGTATACCAGGAATTTTAGCTACAGGTTCTGCAACTGTGCATTTGGTAGTCATGTCACATCTCTCTCTCCCATATTTCTGTGATGGACTTTCCCAATAATGTCTTCTTTTGGGTATTAGAGACTGCTGCATCATTTCAAGGGTGTAGGAGTCATCTCAGACTTACATTTCAACCTGCATGCGATACAGGGTGGTCACACAGGAGACAGTAACTTGCACTGGCAGTGAGAAATGTCACACACAGACCTGCATAAACTCAACAGTTATATTTCACAAGGCCAAAGGGCTATTCTGGTAATTGAATTCTGTTTCCTGCATAACAGCAGCCACAAAATCATCTTAAAGTCCTGTCTGCAACATCATGCTCCAAATATGCAGCTTACCATCACCCTTTATTTGAACTGTTAGAATAGTCCTAAAAGGAAACAACTCATCCTGTTTTAAAATATATCTTTTGCAGTTTTGTGGTACTATCAGGCATTTGAGGAGTCAGAACAAACTAAAATTTAAATAAGGGATCCAGCATGGTGAGTACTGTGCTCCACAGTCTATAGGGTTTAAAACCCTCCAGATTTTCTTTCTACCCACAAAAAGGGGGTTAGTTTGGCTAAAATTACTGATTTATAGTGAGAGCTGAACTATAAACTAATACCACATGTAGATCTTCTAAAATACTTTAAATCTCAAACAAATACAACTTGCCACCTTGTCTGCAGGAGAGAAGAGGATACTTGTGGACCACAGACAAATGGAATCAAGGTGAGCTACTAAAGTAAACTTGAATATTTTAAGTTAAGTTCAGTCATGGGAACAGTAAAACTTATAAAGTTAATCAGTTCTAGACTTTAAAGAGCAGTTGATTAATTTGTAACAATGAGGGTCTAAACCAAACCAAAAATAGTTTCTCACATTCCAGAGTTGTACCAGTAGTCTTTTCTTTAGCAATGTTATTAAAACTGCCTTAGAATTGACTGTCTGTATATTCCTTTCCTTCATATAGATACTGTGAACCCAATCACATCGTATTTTCAACTTTAATAAACTTGCAATGTATTTTGCTCTCTTTCAGGTTTCTGATATAGAAAGAAACAAGGGAAAAATCATTCTTAGAACATTTGCTATAAAAGTAAACAGTTGTTGAGCTAAAGTACAAAAAAATCTTGCAGCAGACTAAAATAAATAAATAAAAAAAAATTTAAAATAGTATTAAAATTAAATACCAACATAATAAAAAAGGAGAAAAGTAGAGGATCATTTTTAGCTACTACAGTAATTCCATTCTCTTTACCTGAAACTTGATTTAAATTACATGAACTTCTCTAACAGTCTAATGCATGCTGAAGGACTGCAAAAATCATACATTTGTGAATAGAATGAACAATAAAAAATAAGCTGCAATAAATAAATGTGGGTGGTTTTTACAGCTGTTCTGCAATTAACACTAATAATGCATTATGAGTTTTAGTTCTCTGCTACCAGAAGTACAATGGCATGCCAATATCTAACTTATTTTTCTAAGTGAAAACAGCATTTTTTGATCTTTGGAAAACTGGATATGCTGAATATAAGCGCAACAATAATATTATTATATAATTGGCTTTTGTCTTTTGTTCCATTGTACAAAGTGATACAGAGTACTCTAGTGCAGCATCCAGACCTGCCACATTGTGCTGCATCGTATAGGAAGCAGCTGGAAAACAAAATTTTAAGCAACCTGTACTTGTCTTCATTTAGGCGATACCCACCTACCCCTAATATAGGATAAAGAAAAGAAGCATGGTCAAAATAGAGAAATAACAAGGACCAATAGTTTGTGAGTAGCTAGGTAACATATGTCTTACGACAGATTCACAAATTCCAAATTTTTCTTTGAGGATAATTGAACTTCTGTATTTAAAACCATTTGGAATTATTTCCATTTTTTATACATACACATATATATCTCTACTCATGTGCTGACAGAAATCTCATTTGATCCTGTTACCTATATCAAAAGGAAAATTAAAAAAAAGGTTAACTAAAGTTCCCAAGCTGATCTTCCTTTGCCCATGATCTTCCCAAGAGCAAAAGACCGTATTATGTGACAAATGAACGGCACAAGTATATACTATGAAAATTATTTAAATTAACCAATGTATCTTTAGTATATTTTATTTTCACATTTTCCAGTGTGAGTTAGATTTATAAGGAAAGACATTACATTTACACAGATGTATCCTGACAGGCAGCTAGAAGATAATCAAGCTTACATTTATATTCAGAAAACTAATAAAGGTGAGGAAATGTGTGCTTTAAAAAAGAGGGAAAAAACCCTAAAAAACCCCTAACTTAAAAGTGGATTTTCAGCTCATACCAAAAAGTAAAGTAGATTGACAATTGGAGAAGTACTTGCTCTGAAAAGTTTATCTTTATTAGTGATTCCATTATAAACTCCTATTTTAAGGAATTTATTGGTAGCCTATAAATGTATGCATTTTGGTCTCAGTTTTATGAGACATAATTTTAACTTCCAAACGTTTGGGTGTTTTTTTACTCTTAGATATTAAAGGTCTATGACAGTGTTCCAGTTAAAAGACACTTACAAACATATGTTACTAGTTATAAGTTTTAAGAACAACCATAACACATGTTTTCAAAATTCATATTAGAGACTAAAAGGGGAAAAAAATCATTTCTACCAGCTCACTCTGGTTTTTTTTTTTACGTAAAAATAGACTTTTAAGACAAACTTTGCAGAAGAAGTGCTCCAGATTTTCAGGGCAGCCTGGCAGGCTCTGCTAAACCACACAGCAGGCTGAGGTTTTGTAGAGATCTTAAAAAATGGCTAACATGGTTCAAAAGAAGACAACACCACTTTTCAGGCAAGATTAAAATATATCTGCTACATGATACTGCCATTCATCACAGACACCATGTTTGCCAATAAGCTCCCTGTCTTCATACACCGTATAACATCTCCCCATCAACCGCACAGGTACGGGGCAGTGCCATCAAACAGCGTCCAGCATATCAGAGCCAACCCTGCAGTGCAGCTCCTTCCCCTCAGGGCCTTCCCGTGCCTTCCTTTCCAGGGCTGGTGGCTGGCAGGGAGGAAAGGCAGGAAGCAAAGCCCTGTGCCAGCCTGGAGCCACAGAGGAGCCAGGGCCACAGCCTCGAGGCAGCAGCTGTCCCTGGCTGTGGGAAAGGGGGTCCCTCTCTGGGACTGGGGACCCTCACTGGGGACTTTCTCTGCCCTAATCCTCTACTCCAGATCTGGTCACTTTTTTAACACCCCATCAGACCACTCTTCACCCTCTACTTCTGTAAAAATGACAGGAGGGAAACAGATGCATGTGATGGAAAGCATTGTCCAAGGAAAAAGACCTGCTCAGTATCTTCTAAAGCAAATAGAAACTTTTTAATATATTATATAATTAGTATTTAATTCACTTCCAGAGACAACAGATATATATATATATATATATATATATATAAAAAAAAAAAGAAATATGAATTCAAAGTGTAACATTAACCCAATTAACTGGGTAAGAGCAAAACAGCGAGGCTGGGTTACCCTGGGTTCTGTCTCTAGATTTAAGACTCACCAGAGTAAACACTGGAAATTTCCAGTTGGACATGAGAAGTTGAAGAGAGAAAGTTGTAAAACCCATCAACACGCAATTATGCAAATCTATTATATTTTAAACATTAATTTGTAACTATCTTTCAAGATTTAAAATGTGCCCATTTCCACCATGGGACCTACAAACATAGTTTATAAGAACATACAGCTGAAAGTTTTTACAATTGTTATAAAGTTCTCATTTTAGTGATCAGAGAAATTAATTATTAATTAATATATGAATATGTTAATATGTCAATCTATTAATTGTATTCTCAGACTTTTAACTTTAAGTAGACAAGTGTTTGATTTTTGCTTTTAAATAGTTGCTTATGATAAACACCACAAATTTTACAATTACATACATCGTAAAAAGTACAACCTAGGGCAATGAAACAGTTGAGCAATCACTTAAAAACACCCTAAAGGGTTTAGATTTCACAAGTTCACTTCTTACTTAAAACATCCAAACTACAAACTACTGATGACATTCCTGATGACCAGAGGTCAGGAGACTGAAAAGACCTTTGCCACTCTGCACAGAGCAATAGGAGGTCAGCAATATTAGCTACCAGTAGCAGAGAGTGACCTGGAAGATCTGGGAACTTCTAAACTACAAAGCTAAATTACAGACCTCTGCCTCAGCATGGAGTTGATAAAAGATTATGCAAGCATGCCAGCATACAGGAGAGGGAGGATTATTAGAAAGTAACAACAATTTGACATGGGAAAGAAGTTCTTAGGAGTTCTATACTAACTTGAAAGTTGATTTTTCTTATTTTTTGTCTAGTTTCCTGAGCATATTAGAGAAGTTGAGTTTCAGTGTAGGGGAAGATACAGCAATAAATAATACAATCACTGTAATTGTCTTACTAAATGTTAAAAACATACTTATAGAACCATTCTATTTCAGAAAAATTTCCTTTTTAAGTTACATACTTTACTAAAACATTACTACAAGGAATGAATTCATGATTTTAAGTCCTACCTCTCACAATCCATATTTCATAAGGTTATGATCACAGCCATAATTCAGTGCTACTTTTTTTGGCTAGTCCTAATAAAACCAGTTCTAAAAATACTTTTTCCCTGAATGTATAGGTACTTTCATAGTATTAAGCCTGTACAACTTTCATAGATGTGGCTTTAGTTCACTTTTAGGTTTCTAAGTTAAATTATTGCATATAAGTAAGCCTGCAACACTTGCACAGTTTATGAAAAAATAAATGCGAAAGAAGACTAAATTAAGACCAAAATAAGAGCAAACATGGGGTAGTGAATACATATTATTCACCTAGAATAAGATATTTTCACCACAGCAAATAAATACAAATTGAATGGTACAAATTCCATTTATAAAGTGAATTTTCACAATGGGAGAGAATTACTACATTTTATTGCTGTAAGTGGTATATTAAAGTTTTTGCCTCTCCAAAACGCCTGACTTTTCTGATTAGTTCTCAAGAGAATGCTTTGAACCTGCACATTCTGAATGTGTTATCATGCCTCCATTTTTTTAAATCTTAAAACCTAGATGGGGCAGTGACACACAGCTTGCTTTCCCTGTAATCTCAAGTCATATTCTAGAAAAGATTTAAAACTGACTGGTTTTGGGTGTACTGCAACTAATTGTATTGCACTACTACAGAAAAGCTTTTCAGTGCAGGAACTCAGTAATCTGCTAACACGAAACTGGGAAAATCTCTCTGAGTATACATTCAAAAGTCTCATTGTCATGAGAACTCTACTTCAGTTCCATTTGCACGTCTGTCCGCATTTTGAAATTGAGCTTGGCTGAATCAGCTGGCCCAACTACTGACTGAGATGATGATAGCAATAAAAACTGTAATAGCAAACCCTGGCACACAGCTTTCCCCGGGAAAGCGATCAGTCACTTTCCATCTTTGGCTTTGATCCTCCATTGGGATCTTTCAGTGCAGAGCCCAGACCCAGGGAAGAAGTTAACAGATCTCTGCATTAAGTTAATGCTACTCTGCATGGAGACAGGAGTCTCCTAATTCTTTATGTGAAATGGGGCCTATATGTACTGTATATGTTAATGGCAAGCTGTAAAAGCTCTGTGTGCTGAAAACCAGATTTCAAATCTGCTGACCTGTGGCAGGTCCCCTAGTGGGGAGCCACAAATGCACACTGCTGCATTTTTGTACTGGATTAAATTCCGGATCTAGACTACTATGTGACCAGAGACAAAAGGGAATATAAAGTTCACAGGCGTGAATACCTGTCATCATGTGGTGAAATGAGTAGCAGCCTGTGTTCAAGAGAGGCTCAAGCCCAGAATAACAGAAGAACAATACAAACTGGCAGAAATACACGGGAAACTTGGAAGGTGCCTACATGCACAATGTCTCTTCAGCGAGCCAATGCTACTGGTCTCACTCTGAGCACTTTTAAATGAAAATAGTTTAATATAATAATAAAAAACCACAACTCTAAGAGGAAATGACAGCTGTTGCAAGTAAATTTCAATAAGGGTAGTTCCCTGCTGATAAAAACTGGCACATGTCCATTCATTTCAGTGTAACTATGTGGATTAACATTGCTTGAAAATCTGACCCAATGTTTTGAACAACTCAAGAGCTACAAGGAAATACATAGATGAAAAACAGTGGTAATTACAAGGGTGAGAAAGAAGGGCAGTTACTGAGGAAACAAAAAAAGTCAGTAAAGGAAAAATATTTGAAGTCTATTACACAAATAGACAACTTGTGAGCATTTTGGAGTGCTTGATTTGAGTTCTATCAACATTTCTGTTACAAACAACAACAGGTCTGATACAAAGAAAAACATGACAAAAATGCCCTTGTACCACAATGGACCTTAACAGGACATCCCATTACCAAAATAGCATGTACCATGCACTACTAAGGCAAATCTAACCTTGCCATTTTTCGATGGCAAGTGGTAATTTTTCTTGGTGATGTTCACTGCACACACTGTAAACTCAGTGTTCCTACACAGACATATACCATGCCTTTCCTACCTGTAAATAAAGGCATTTATCTAAAGTACACTGTAAGATCTGTATTTAAAAAAAAAAAAAAAAAGGAATGATAACTGTCGATTAAGAGAGTTGCAGATATTTCGCCTCTGGCATAAAGTTTTAAGAACTTCTTTTAAAAGACAAAGAAAACAGAGATTTTCAGGACCAGATGTCTAGGAAGATCCCATTTGGATTTGAGCTACTTAAATTCACAATCATGTATTTATACATCTAACAGAGCTTCTGTTTCCCCTAGAATCTGAAAATTAACTAGCTTTGTAGCATCTTCCTTGATCTGCCACCCGTGCCCTGAGGATTAGAGACTCCACCTGAGCTTGTTTTACAAGCATAACAGAAAAAATTAATCTCTGCTGGCAGCGATCCCACTGGGATACTGATGAATAATGATATCCCTCTCTTGCTGCCCTCTCAGTCCACTAGAAAAGCCACTCTAACCCAGCAACGTGGAAACTGCTGAAACCATTCCAGCTGTGGATTAGCAGGCAGTCAAGCATCCATCTGTTCTGTGTGAATCAAGAGAAAGCAAACATGCATTCTTATAGCTAAAGAAGTATTAAAAATTAGCATCCTATATGACTGCATGTAGTAAATATTAAGACAATCATATACAAAAGAAAAATAACTATTAACTAGACCTCATGTTTACAATTGCTTGTTGCCTTAAGCAAATGCTAAACCAGTTGAAATTTGTCTCCTTAACTTAAAAACTACTGTGATTTAATGATTTAATATGTTTAAAGTAAAATTTCTTAATACTGTATGCATCAGTTGCACCTAAAGATCTTTTGTCAAGAGACTTGTATGCACCCATTTTGTAAGTGAGCACGGCAACATGCCTTCATCCTGCCAGGAGAAACATTTAAGAGGCCTGTTGTGAGAAGGATTTTAGCCATTTTCTCACTCCATAAGGTGAGAGGAATAGACTTGAGATATCTTCTCTTTCTGAAAACGAGTAGTTTGAGTAATCTCTGCGGGCTTGCTACTCTTTTCCACTGGAAGACAGAAAGGAAAGGCGGTGGAAGTTGGAATGTGGGCAACCCAATGAAATTGGTGATGTCCGTTTTGACTCTTCCATGGAAAGAGGACAATGGCCTACTATAAATTAAAGAAAGCTGAATTTGAGCATTACCTCAGAAAAAAGTACTTATAAAAGTGCATAATTTGACAGTTTTCCCATACATCAATTCTAATACTATGCTTGATGCCTGGCTTACATTCATTAAGCTGAAGAGGTGAAGAAAATCTGCAACTGTTTGTTCTCTAAAAGCAACCTTCCTAATGTACATTAAATTTCCAGATATATATATAATTTTTTTCAAATGCTTTCAAATATTTTCAAATGCTAAGGCCTTTTGGTAGCAAAAATCCCTCTGCAATTTCTTCTAACATTATAGGTAGCATACCTAAGTAGCTGTGAAATAAAACATCTTGTAAATATTAGGCAAATAATAGGAGAGGCTGATTTCTTAAAAGTTCATCTCTGATAATACGTAACATCGACATTTAAAGTAAAATTCAATTTCTGAATCTAGACAGGCCCCATCAGGAAAAAAAAGAAAATGAGACAAAGAAAGAATCTAAATGTAAATAGGAAAATACAAGTGTCAGATACTTCATTAATGACTGATCAGTAATCCTCTTATGTTCTTCTTTTTTTTTTTTAACTACTATGCTAAGGGAGCAATATATGCTGGATACCAATCTTGCATGATGTAATCATTTCAGCCAAACCAATCCTTATCCTAAAGTTTCTGTTCCAGTCAGAGAACAAGCTACAATTTGTCATCCTCTTAACAGTTTTACAAGCAACATCTTCTATACTGACAGAGAAGAGTATTTTTGTGCCTTTAAACAGCAGCCTGTATGGCCCAGTTGGTGTCACTAAGTGAACTATATTCTGTGAAAACAAATACATCAATATGATTGTTAACTGTTATAACTTACAGTACAGCTGTATAAATATATCAAAGGCAAAGGCATTATCTAGAAGCCAGTGAAGACAAAAGAACTGCAGGATGCCAAAGGCCTAAATTTGCTTATCCTGCTTCAATTACAAATTGGGAGGAAGAAATCAGGTAGAACTTGAACTGACTTGCTTAAGTCATCTAAGACTTCCTGCTGGAGCATTTGGGACACAAGAACACACAGCCATTTATCAAAGCAGCCTTGCAGATTATAAAACATTCAGCTTTACCATATAAAAATGCTGTTGAGAACTCCAGTTTTGTTTCAACAAACACAAACATTATTTCAACATATATATTGAATATTTGAAAATATACAGCCATATGATAAGACTGCTGAAAAAAGCCTTTAATTTCCTGTATGAATACTTTGCCAAGTAGTGGCTGCATCTACACAGCTATGCATAATTTGAAATCTCACATGATAGTGGCTACAATTCTAACTGCCAAGTGGTAGGTAAAAGGTGTTTGTGCTAAAATAAACATACAAAGAAATAAATGGTCCATGGTTGAATTGCATGCAGCCTTGAGCAGTCAGCTAAACCAGGCTTGCTCTCACTGAACTTGCTTCTACCATATGTAGAAGCCAAACACTGGTTTGCCACAGATGGCAGCCATGGTAAGTACCCTTGGTAAGTACCAGACCAGGACAGTACTCCTGTCTACCTGACTCTCAAAATACTTTCCACCAGTACACGAGTGTTTTCCTGCTATAACTGCATCCTAAAAGGAATTTATTTCCTCATTTTTCTGACAGAAACAGATACTAAAGCAGGTGTTTAAAATGGGGATATAGACTGAGGCTACTGCTTTCTGCTACTGCAGCTATATAAACTTTCAACACTTTCAAAAGTTTTTCCCTTGGACGTTGCACTGCAATCAAAGCAAATAAAAAAACCTAACACCCCTCCTGCCCCCATATTATATCCAAGATAACAGTTCTTGTTTTATGGCCTTTGTCATGGGAAACGTATGTCAGAAACTTTTAGCTACAACTTTAAAATAGGTTTTAACTTCCGTGAGTATTGATTCAGTTTGTTTTGTTGTTTTTGGTTTTTTTTTTAACTGGCATATAATGACAGAAATTAAATAAGAAGATTGGATGGGGAAAAATGGAGACCTGTAAATTGGAGGTTAGAAAGTCATGCATATTGGAGATGGGAAGGATTTCTATTTTCTGGTTTTGACTGTAATTCTTTCTTATCGATGCCATAAAAATGGAAGACTTATGCCATGTTCAGTTAGCTGTCACTGGTGGGCATTGTTACCTTGATTTACTAATGGACTGTGCTTTCCTGGAAAGGCAGCCAGCACATTATGCTTTCAAACTAAAACTCAAACAATCATTTGGAAAAAGAAGACCAGGAAACAGTTGTGTCATGATGTTAGAAAAAAAATTACTAAATCCAAGTACTACAGCAACATTAAAAACTGCCCCATCTATTGGGACTAGAGAAAAATCAAGACTAATTAAATGTGTGAGTATCTATACTAGTACTTTTTCTCCTAAGTACAAGATATTTTTGAATATGAAATTTGGATGCTACTGAAATTCACTGTAGCATTTTGTTTTATTTTCATGAACCCAACATCATTTTCAAATTTAAACTATTAAACACACTGTGATACCATCTATATGATTCAAGTGGGAACTGAAGCACAAATATTTTAACATGTTAAAATCCAGAGTATATGGACTGTATAAAAATTAAGTAAATTATGCTGAAAATGCCTGTGTTTAGGATGAAATTCATGCACTGAACAGTCCTTGGTATGGATTTATTGTAAAGAAAACATTTAATGGTAAGAGGTAACAGTTTTCTTCTGTTAAAAATACATAAAAATATTTCTTCTATTACTAAAATATGAATAATGGCTGAGGCCAAATTGTTGAGAGTGTACCATAGATGTGAAATCAAACATGAAAGTTCTTTAAAGGCTAGGATGTAACATAATTGTTTTCTTATAATCTGATATAAATTTTATATTATAAAATACTTCTATTCTTGACACTGACATGTCATATTCAAAAAGAATAACTTAATGAATATAGTTTTGCTGTGCTTTTATGCCTGGAAGAAAATAATAGTAGCACCTTAATTTTCTTCTAAATTATATGCAAATGTAACTTTAAACAAACTGTAAACACTGACTGACTTAGGAAGAGTGATCTGAATTTTTTCTGAAATGATTAAAGAACAGAAACCTGGTTTTATACAATATCTTAAAAATTCCTAAAAGCAATGTTTCTGCCATGGCTTGCAGGGAAAATATTACACAAAATGGATGACATTAGCTTCTTTTTTTGACAGTATTTGTGTAACGCATTAATTCCTCCTTCCCTGGTGTTTAAGTGGAGACCTGTTGAAAAGATGGTTTATCACTGAGTCAAAAACCTTTGTGGTCCCTTCATGGGAGATCAAACCAGCAACAGAATCCTGATAAAGAAATGAAATTATTTTAGACTGAGAGTGTAAATACTCACAAAGAATTGCATATTTCTCTAGTTAGAACAGGAATTCCTAACAATGATGAAGAGAACATAAAGCTACAGTTTAATTGAGTTATCTAGAGTCTCACAGTACAAATACCTACCAGGTAATGAAAGACAGATAAGGCATTAATAACTCTACTCATTTGCTATTTTTGTATCTTGAATTGGGAGTGCCTGTTTCATGAACCTCCTCCTTATGCCTTCCAAATCTGTGACTCCATCAATGACCGATTTTCTGCTGAGTTCCAAATTACTTAGTCTAATACAAGCCAGTGTAACCATATCAATTTTCAGAAAGAAATACAGGGAAGAGGCATGTGGATAACAAACTTCTATGTCCCTGTTTGTATCACAGGAAGACAGACAAATATGCCCCACTATAACAAAAATAGCACGTTGTTCTCTAAGATCCCTTTTCTAATGAAAAAACTCTCTCTCTTATAAACAGTTTACAAGAAAGACAGCAGTAGGCACATGAAAAACAACCAGTTCTCTTTTGTAGGCAGAATTAAAAAAAAAGAAATCAGGGACAACATGTGGATAAAACAAGGGATGAAAGATGGTGATGATATTCTCCCCTTCACTGTCTGATATGGACAGGTATGACAAATTTTTTGCTCTGTAAATAGGAATATTAACCAGATAAGTGTAGTAACAAATCACCAACAATCATGAAACTAGTGGATCTAGCTATCACAGCCCTGATCAATCAGAAAGACAGACTTTCTTTCCTCAAGGTACAACAAATCACTATTTGATTTTAAAAACATTTGTGCAGAAAAAGACAAGAATTACCCTAAAGTATCTATCACTGTTTTTCACCTAGACTTCTTTTTTAATCTCTGCACCTAACTATCAGAATTAAAGGAAACAGTCCTCAGGCACCTTAGGGAAATCCAGCCTGTCAGTAATAATTCATGAACACTTTCTCATCAATAATACTTAATGCAAGAAGCACCATAACTCAACAGTGATTAAGCTCATTTGGATTACTACTGTCTGAGCATGGTTAGGAAAGTTTTAAAGAAAGCTCTATGAAAAAACTTCAAACATTTTCTCTCAGAAAAAAGTTACCAGTCCACTAGCACAAGCCAGTGACAAAAATAACTGAATCTGAAGTTCCACTTGCTAACTGCAAACCCAAGACAGCTCAAACATCTCAGGTACAGATTTACCGAGAGGAGCAGGGAAAGCATGAGGGGACTGTTGCCCACCTATTTGAATCACTTATTACTGTATATTTCCAACATTACTGTTGGGCTGTTCCCATGCACCATGCTCCTGTTCACGTTAGGAATACTCAACCCCTACATCAGACTGGGGAAAAATTTTTCATTTGATCTTGTAAAATGTTGGCAGATGATCAAAATGAAAAGATAAAATAAAACCAGAGAAGAGAACAGATACTGGAGAAGACTATGAGTGGTCTTCCACTAAGCAGAAACAAATCCTGCTATTGTGTGACTTTTTTGAGAGATCCACCAACACTAGGAACTGGATGTCTCACAACTAATTTTTCACGTGAGTTGTAAAGATTCCTTGATAATTCACTGGTGAACAATCCTGAATTTTGAACACTTCCATCAGCATGCAAAAATATTAATCTGAAACTCAAAATCCCTTAATCAAACTCAGATTTAAACCCCTTGATACAACCCTAATTTTCTGAATTCTTGAACAAAATCTTACTTTTTTCCTGGTTTTGTTTTTAAAAAACTTTTGCTCCTCTCCAGGTTACTTTTATATTTGGTATATATATCCCATTTGAAAAACCAAAATCAGGATTTCCTTTCTTCAAATTGTTCATGTCTGTCTTACATACATCAGAAACTTGTAAATGTCTAAGGGTTTGCAAGCTTAGATAAAACTCCAACAAATAATAAGTGTTACATCTATAAAATCCTGCAAGTGCATGAGAAATGCTTGGATGATTATTCTTAAAAAACACAGTCCAAAAATCGAAACTTTAAAACTGAGTGATCAGCAGAATAATCATAATTATTTTTGTAATGGTAACAGGCCTTTTTGTACTACAGCTACAGCTTTCAGTTTCAGCATCATTAAGAGATTCTTCAAATTACTTTTTAAACATCCTTTTCCCTCGGGATTTTCACTTCTACCTAATTAGACTACTTACCCCATGCCATGTAATTCCCTATTGCCAAAACTGCTAAATGCTTCAATAAGAAGGAGGAGGGCAACAGTGGAGTGAGGCAGATGTAATGTCATTGGTTAACAATAGAGGTGTGAAGCAACTGCTGTAATTATAAAACTCATTAATGCACAGTATTTAGGGGGAAAAAAACCCTTGGCCATAACTGTTGAAATGGCACTTCTTTTCAACACTACATCAGACTGAAAAAAACCCTTTCAATTTACACCTTCAACAAGACAAAATAGTAGTTTCACTACTAATTATGAAAATCAACATCTACATAAAAAGTAAGCAAGAACTGGCAGCTCTAATGGCATCTAGCACTCGTACATCCTTTTCATCTTTAAAATTGATACATGTGGCACATTTTGACCCCTAAGCAATTTTATTTTAACTCCTATTCCTCTTGAGATTGTAAATGGATAACTTACAAAACTGTATTTTCAGGAAAAAAAAAATTAGAAAAAATAAAAGCAAGATTAATGAATTTACAATTTTACAATCTCTGCCCAACATTAGGGTCCTAAGTTGCATCTACAACAGAAATATTTGCAAATTACTTTTGTGACTCATGTATTCACACAGTTCAAATAGATGAGGAGCCCTGACTTAAGACAGACAGCACTTGGTTCTTCCATCATTCCTCTTCCACATCCTGCTCATCAGCTAAGGCAGCATTACGAAATGCTGTCTCTGATAATATTCTCATACTTTCCTTACCCAAATTTTTCTGAAAAAAAAAAAAAAAAATCCTGACACTTCTAGGTGCAGAAAATTTTCACTAGAGAGGAGATTTTAAAGAGACAGCAGCTGGAGTACAGCTCTCTTCTTGAACACTCAACACTGTATTATTTAACTTCTGTTCACATGTGGGCATTTCTTCCTAAAATTTCAGTTATTTTACATACAGCATATCTAGGTATTGTTGATGATTACCATTTCAAATTCAGCTGAATGCACTGAATTGCATTTAATATAATTGCAATGTTTTCTGACAGCAGAACAACAGATACTGCAGGGTCAGTGACAGCAATTCCCCTATTTAGGCTGTGTAACAGTTTCCATTATAAAAGATTATTGTGGCCTTTATTTCTGAGCTGTAACACTCCGAATGTTTGTAGCAGGTGCTTTAAATTTATCAGGAAGAAAAGTCTCTGTACTAGAAAAGTGGTTTTCCTAGTATCATAAAATGCTAATCAGGTTTTGTTGAGTTGTAAACTGTTGAATAGCACTATTTTAACTTTTCTTCTTGTATTTCTCCTCAGAGAAGTTTTGGCAGCATGCCAAAACAATAATGAATATAAAAGTAACATACATAAATACTGTAAGATGGGACTCTAAATTCTGAAGCTAACGCTTAGAAATCAGAATATTACTGAATTTGGGTCACTTGTATAATGTATATAATGTAACAGAGACTATACTCGTACGGGAGCAGAAATAAGTTTTTCTGGATAATATTCAGGTACCTTTTGTTTTGAAATGTTTGTACAAGCAGAGTTACACCATTTCGAAAAAGGAAAATATGTAGTTGTAACTACTTAAGTACTTAAAAATAAAAATGGAGTAAATCCTGATTCTTTTATGGTGAGGATGTAATACTAACACAGTGCATCATGCACAGTGTCTTTGGCTTTGCACTGTAGTTCTCTGTTAAACAGTCTCTAGACTAACTGTGAGAGATGCTGTTATTGCAGGTTATGGCCTCAAGGATCAGGAGGTGGCTGCGAGAAGGAGAAGCAGACATTTTAGGGAAGAGGTGTTTCCCATATGTTTCCTATACTTCCTAGAGCTGCTGTATCTTCCAGATTGTCCCAAGACAAAGTGATGGTCCCGCTACAGATTTAGTGTGAGCAGTCATTACTCTGGCATTTTAGTATTATACCCAACTTAGAAAAGACAAATATCAGATTTGTATAGATCCTGAACATTCTAAAGGGACATAAGAAGAGAAACAGGTGTATACAGTAATTTTGATGTACTGATAAAATGAAACAGTTGAAACATCAAAAATGATTCAGGTATATTTCTCAAAACAATAAAAAAAATTATAGATCACTGAAGAAAGGCTTTTCTTTCATTTGTGTGTTTTTTCATATACTTGTGTTTTTAAGAGTAAACAATATGTATCTTTAAGAAAATATCAGCACTTACTGTCAGAATTAAGAGCAATTCTTCAATATTGCTTTCAGGTTTCAACTGATCCTTGAACATCCCAATAGTTGGATGCTTCAAATAGTAATAGGAGGCAATACGGCCGTAAGTCAGGGGCTCAATGCTGCGATTATCCTGTTAGAAGAAGAATCAGAGTTCCCAGTGGTTCAATATAACGTGTTCCTACATAACTGTGAAACATGCTCAGGCTACTTTTAAGAGAGAACACCAGAAACAATTTAGCATCATAATTTAGCTGCAACAGTTTTCAATATAAGTCTTACAAAGAGCTCCACAGACAAACTCTAACATCTCACATCAAAGAGTAAATATCTTGCTGTTCAGAACTTTTAGGAGCGTGTATCCTACTGAACCTTGTAAGGCACAGATTAATCTTACCTCCCCAACTTCAATACAGTAGGAGCCTTCCAAATCAAACAGGGATTTCTCAACAAGGTTCGAGAGGTACTTATTCATAGTGTCATGGCTCACATCATCCAAGTTATAGTAACTAGATAAAATGAGAGAAGATGGATTACATGAATATTTTTTACAGTCTGAAGATTTTTAACAACAATGCCTTCTAAGAAAACTTACAAGGCTTCTACAATATACACATGGAACAGCAAACATCCACATTAAACAATTAAACACAGTCCTTTATAAAGACTAACAAGAAATCCATGATTCTTAAACAGTTTGTGGGAGTAACCAACATAAGACAAACATGTACATATGGAAAGATGGCAATTTCTCCATCCATTAATAGAAAGGTTGATACAAACAGAACTGAACTGGCTCTATTTAGTTAGTGGGAAAATTTTCCTGATTTCATAAGTACACTTTCCTGATAAGCATGAAAGTAAACAAGCAATATTAACACAAGTATTTTAACATCAAGATAAAGGAAGAAAACCCACCCAGGAGAGCAACTCTCCTTACATCCTGCAACTCTGAAAGTAAAAACTAGGCATATAGTGACATTTCTTGAAAAAGTAAACCTATACCAATCCAAATGTTGGTGTTGTTATATTTCTGTGACATTTTATTTATTCTCAAATTTAGAGTTGCTAAAAAAAAGAATAAAGTATTTTTTAATGCAGTTACTTCACATGTTCACTGTCAGATAAAATGTTTGGGTCACTATATATATATAGTCACAATGGCTCTTGGTTCTCTGTATGAAGGAAAAATGTTTATAAAGTGTGCCAAAATATACTTTTTTCATTTTAGTATATAAAAAAGACACAGTGACTGAAGTTTGCACTCCTTAAATGTAGAACTTGAGGTGTATTATTTTACTCATATAAACCAACATAATTTCAGTGAGAACTTCTACGCCAGATAAAAATGCAGTAAGAACTTGTGTCCCTAGATTCAGCAAAGGCACCAGATCAGAAAGTAACAATTAAGTTCAGTGAGTAATAAAGAAAAACGGAGCATGCTTAGAAAGTTTTAAAATTTTGAATTTAAGCAGAGCAATTAAATCATGCAATTTCAAAGCAGAATTAAAACAAACATAAAATGTGATGATCTACGGAATTGTTAAAAAGCAGAATAAAAAAGGTAGCCCTTGCCCATTTAATTCTGTCAAATACTATGGCAGAAAAAGTCTACTGAGCTCAGTGCAATGATGAAAGATGATCCTCTGTTCTACCTGGCTGCTTTACTAAAATTTCCTACTGTTACAATGTACTCAGCACTCCCATTTGAAATAACCCCACTGCAACAGAGAGTAGGTTCTTTCAATGCTATTTTGTGCAGGTGAACAACAGGCTGCAAAACAGTGTGCTGAGGTTCATTTTAGCCAATTTTACAAAGTTACAGCTGCACCTGAGTTAGTTTTTTAAACTCCTTTCACTGCCACTGGAAAGAAATGTGTACTTGCAGAATGCTATTCATCTGAAGTATTTTAAAATTCTGCTTTAGGATGAGGCGGACTGTAATCAGTGAGGAAAGAAAAAGAACTTCAGACAACCAGTTCAGTTGTTGATGCTGTATTTGGGCAGATGAATCCCATTCTCTGAGCTAAACTCTGTATCATTTACTGTAATGCTGCTGTTTGCAACTTTCAAAAGATAGAATTACATTTTTATAAACTACAAACATCCTTATATAACTGCTTAATTTAAATAATCAGATTTGCATTATTATTTTCTTAAAAAAAGTTTTTAACCATACATCTCCTTAAATAGCAGTAGCATAACCAAAGAAAGCCTGAATGCTAAATAGCAGTATTGTAAATTCCAGATTTTATTCCTCTTGCTATTAATCCCAAAATATGGGACTAATTCTTTGAAGATTTGAATGTCCACTTATAATTGGGTAAAGTTGGAGTAAACCAGTACTACCACAAGAAAAAGATTTAAAAAATGTGTTCTGATAACAGCCAGCTACATGAGACAACAACAAAGCATAGATACATGGCAGTGGGGTATTCAACTCTGTGACATTTTATATGGGTTCATGCTGAGCTGATCTGAAATACTTGTAACACAGCTATTGCCCAAAATCAAACCAAACTAACAGAAATATTTGTATTGACTAAAACATTTCATATAGTAGACACCCACATAATATCAGCCTCACACAAAGAAAATTCATCTGTAGAAAAATTAATCTAATGGTGTTTTTGATGCAACATAGATTTCATGAGTCTCCTTTTAAATTTACTTAAGCAATATAGTGATAATACAAAATGGTCACAATTTCTATCTGCCCATTTTATCTGCCTGACATCACCAATCACATTTATTTTCTGGTTATTGGCAGAAATTACTTTGTAAAGTTTTTTTTACTTTCTCAAAATAATCGAGCAAATTAGCTAAATAAGTTGCTTAAGGATGTGAAAAAAATTTGCTATTTTATACTCCTAAACCACAAATGATTCATTTTTATTTCTCTCTAAATTGAACACTTCTGAAATGCTTATAATTAAGGCACTTTCTTGTCATGGTATTCAGACTCCCACCATATAATTTCAGCACATTTATTTGAGTACCGTAACATTGATGATGAATACTGATAAAACAAAAAAAGGAACATGGGCAATACACTGAAATTCTTTTCTGAGTCTGTAATTTAAGACACCAATTCAAACAGCTCTGTGCTCTTGTGCTCTGCCTAATTTGCAGTATTTCATACTGAAGGTATAACAATAAAGGAATTTATAGCATCCTTAAAATTTTTTTGTGAATTTTAAATTTGCTGCTTCTTGGTAATTTTTTGTCAAAGGAGTAAATATCTAGATGCTTAGTGGAAATAAAACAATGTAAAGAAAAATTTTAAATGGTTTGTAATCTTGAATGAAGTGGTACCAGTATGTTTTAACTACTATCTGTAATGAGGCAGATATAATTTTGAGCACACCCACAGGAGCTTCTTGGTCATTCAGCACATTTTCCCCTAATAAAAATCAAAGCCATTCATCTTGAAAGACTGTGGTATAATCATTAGTGAAAATAGAGGTATCATGACATTAGATTTCGATGCTCAGGAATAAATGCAAGTTGAAGTCCGCATGCTGGTATGTTCCAAGTATAAAAACTGCATAATACGTGAGTTCCTCTATGAAGCAATATTGCCTAACTATTTAATTACAGATAAAGAATAAAAACAATGCAGTTTCATGCTCACTGCATTGAATCATCTAGTCATTATTTCCCCTTTGCTATAAACAGACAGCCTACCTTTTTATCAGCACACCATTTCATTTATTTCACAGTGAAGCCCAGTTTCACAATAATTGACTTGTCAGAAGCTCTAATTTATGAGGCTGGGCTCTGTAAGCCTTCTCCTATATTGGACTCAACCTGCACACAAGCAGGGTTGAATATTTACAATGCTGTTAACAGGTGCTGAGTTGTTTAATGATTCTAATAGCCAGAAGCGTACTGAGAAAGCCAGCGGGATCACAATTACAGGCTGTTTGAACACAACAATTACTCGTCCCCTGAGAGGTGTGAAAGTCAAAGGCAGTTTTATCCTAACAGCATCTAGCACATGGGCTAGACAGGCTAACTTCCATTAGTAGTCCATAGGGAAAAAGCAGTAACAAACCCTTAGGTATCATAAAAATTTACAAAGTATGTAAAATTTAAACAATCAAAATCTGAAGGAACTTTTTATTGTCTATTAAATAACATATTTTAAATTCCAAAACCTTGTAGAGCTTAGCAAGCACAACAAACTGTGAAACATGAACTTATTTCTCTAATCTAAGGAAGTGTGGAATTTCATCAGCTGAGAGAGACAGAGAGACGTGCAGGAACATAAAATGTAGATGAAGTTACACAAAACATTTAGGATTTAATGTGAATGGTGGCAATCATTTCCTGTTTAGCTTATGTAAACCTGACCTGAGATCTCTCTGGGAAATTTTTCATCAGCCTTGAAATGGTCCTGCTATAACTGTCAATGCTGTGGAGTCATTTGTTACAGCACAATGTTTTTTATGTTCAGATTATACGGTGGTAATAGTGACACACATAATGAAAATTGGTGACAAGAGTCAGCCAAAAATATTAAAGAAGAAACTTGCTAGTCAGTAGGTCTTTTGAAACAAAAGCGCAGAATAGTGAATCCACAGCATTCACTTGATAGCAAGAAAGTGTGCTTTTTGAGATTTTACAGTTCCGAAAGCAGAATTTTGTTATGAACAAGTATGGGGGAGCATAGACAGTAATTTTTTTCTAGGTCCCTTTACCGCAGTCATCATTTATACTTATTTTCATCAGCTTCAGCAGCTGCCACCTTCAAACAGCACCATGGAAATGGTACAGAGAATATGGCACAACTGATGAACCTTCATAGCCAGAGAGATATGACTCGATGTACCAACTCACTTCTGTTGTTACGGCATTACTGACTGACTCAGGATTCTGTGACTGGCTTGCAAAAATGCATTACAGAGTGCACAAATGCTGCAGACACTAATGTCATCCTGTATTTTATTTCTATCATGTTTTCTTGCATCCATATATTTGTGCATGCCAGGTAGGGGAAGCAGATACATTGCTGTCTTTAACAGCTTTTAGTATACTGTGGTCATTGTGGTATATTGTGGTCATTTAAGAAGAACAAGTCCAATTTCTCTGACATCAGCAAGATGTTTGCCCCCACATCAGTGCTTCTAATTATAACGTTTGCAAGACAGTTTATCTCCCAAGATGCATTCACGAGAAATGAGAAGTAATAGGCGCACATGAATCTGCTCACATATTGGTAAAATTTTTCTTTTTCCTATCATATATTCCAACAGATAATTTGTATAGGTAAATCATATCCAAGAGTAGGAAGACAATTATGTGAATTTGCTTTCTGAATGGGGAGATGTGGGGTCCTCAGCTTTGTAAGATTGCAGCAGACTGGGAAGCAGAAGGTGGCTCAAATGCTCAGCAGCCTGGGGCTTCTCTGTCTGACAGACTCAGCAAATCTTTATTTGTCTGAATATTTGGTAAAACATTCCTGTGAACTACATTCCTGTACTTTTCACATCACTGTGATTGTAATAATTCCAGAGAACAAACTCTTGTTATGAAATTCATAATAATGCTTATAGCTGTTTTTTTATTAAATATATATACATGCATAGGTATCAGTACATGCATATAGGTCTAAATGTCATTGTAAAAGGCAGAGCCCTTTTGCAAAGCCTTTTGTGAAATATCTGTTTACAATAATATGGATATTAGTAATCACTGCAGTGCAACATACTTGCACATTCTAGCTTCTGTTAGTTTAGCTACTGTCAAACTTTTCCATTTTATCTCTTAATCTTAGCCAATTTAACTTCCTGCAGTAATCTTCCTTCTGACACCATTCCAAATTAACCCTAAAATTCTGAATAACTGATTTTGTCACCAAAACATACAGGTATTCCATTCTGACTGACTTTTACCATGATATTACCTGTCATCATAATAGCAGAAAGTATATTGGACCAATAGATAACCATAATCTGTATTCAAATGTTTTATTCACATGCTCAGCTAACCATAATGAGAAAACGAAATTTTAAGTAAAACATAAGTGTATGATGATAAGGGCATCAATCTGAGATTATAATTTATGCTGTTTTATTCATTCACTCCAAAAAAACTTCGCAAAACTGATACCAAGTGAAAAAATCCCCTTAATAATACATCTCAGAATGAAATAATAAAATATGTTTTTTCAGGTTTTCACAAGGAATTTACATTCTGATTTTGTAAGCGTGCACATGTACACAGATGCACTCTCACATATAAATACATAAATAGCCACACACATTTTGATAGAGATGTGATATGATATGTGCTCTCAGGATATCTAAAAATTAACTTTCCAAATGAAAGCTGATTCTGCTTAACTTTACATATGTTGTAAATTTCTATTTCTCTTTTACTGCACACGTATCTGGAAAATATCATAACCTGATTTACAGAAAACGTTTCCCATAGCCATTTCTCTTTTGTAGAACGTTGCAATTATAATCTTCTATAAGGGTAAAAGAACGAAATAACCAAGGCATTTCAGCCAAGGAATGGAGATAGATGAACCTGTCAAAGTAGCCCCTTGCAAAGAGCAGGGCACTTTGCTGATCTGCCTGGTATGACCTTGAGTAAGTAAAGAACATAGCGACTGCAGCTCTACGTGGAAAGGAGTACACGTTGTACTACTTGACTGAAGTAGTACAGAAACTGTGACTTAACATGCAAATTCAAAAAGCTCTGCATTTAGGATTAACTGTTTTGAGGGAAGCGAAGAACAGGGAAGAAACTCTGGATATGGAGACTGAGACACTTTGATAAACATTTCATTTGGACCACCCCTGTCATTCACATGTCATCTCCTGAACAGGATGAGCATGACTAGTCGTCATGCCTCTCAGCAAAACCAGCATTCAGCTACTCTACTTCCCCAAATCAACAGCTCAATTACTCTTCTTACCTAGACAGTTAAAACCCATTCCATAGATTTTGAGAAGCAGGAGTTCATCAAACAAGAAAATTAAAATGGTTTGATGAAAAGGAGTATTTTAACATGCAAAGATTTTCAACACCATTAAAACAACCATAATTACAAGTTTAACAAATTATCTCAAGTTTGCCAGAAAAACTTTCATGATGACTTCATGTTTAGAAGAAACCTGGATACTGAGAGGAAAAAGATCCTTGGATCTCTATTTCACAACCAAGGTAGATTACCATTACTTCAATAGTACAAATTGTAGGCATTCAGTAAGGCATTTTATGATACTGGATTGGAATAGGATGATGCTACATTTGTTTATGCAGCTTTAATATACAAGTAGCTAAAACCGGCAATAAACGAGAATATAAATCTTCTGCATATTATCTAAGCCCATTATTTTGGGGATTTACAGCATCACATGCAATGACTTTTATGCCAATGAATCCCAAGGCAATTTACTAATCATGCATATGGGAATTATCCACCACTAAGGTACAATCACCTGCTGTCTGAAAAATAGTTCTTGTTTTGCAGTGGAGAGAAAGTCAACAAAATTGCTTTGGGGCAGGACATGATAAAGAAGACTTCTATGAAGTGACAAGGAATGGGTATCGCATAACCATCTAAACCAAAAATCAGCAATTGCACTCCTACTCTTTTGAAAAAATTAAACCTAAAATCTTTGGATTACTAAGGGCCACAAATAGTTTTTGTTTGGTAATATCAATCATTTCATATGCTCTTTTATGGCACACTAAACCCCATTACCATAATGCAACTTATTCAGAGTTATCTCAACAATCACTGATGTCTCTGTAAAACTCTTCCGTTTTCCTTGGATGTATCTCATTCAAACACTGACCATGCTGGAACTGCTTGCTTGGCTTTCAGGAGGTCTGAAAATACCACAGATAGTAGGTCCAGGAAAACGACTAAGTTTAGTAACTTTGGATGAAATTTAATACTATTATCATGACAAAGAATGGAATGCATGCACGTCCATTACATTTCTGCTTGGCGTCTAGAAATGAGCTCTTTGACAGAGTAATTAATATCCTTAATTTTTCTCCCTGCATCCCTAAATACAGAAGGAATGCTGAGTACCTGTGTGGATAAATCAGTTCAACTTGTCAACTTGTCAACTGTTCCAACCTGCATGTGTGGCGTTCCAATGCAGGACTCCAATTTCATTAAAAACCTCAATATCCATTGCTATCCTGCCAATGCAACATGCTGGAGTACATCAAGACATACTTAGTGATCTAAATGGTTAATTCTTTATTTGCCACATTATTTTAGTGGGTGAATGATCACATGACAGGTAACATACCATTTACCCAAAACAGCGTCATGGCAAAGGCAGACTATATCGGAACAGCTCAGAACGATCTGCATACCAGCTGGAGCTAGGCAGGATGATAGCAATCACCGAAAATATTGCACACATGGTTTCACCAGGATACCCTAATGAAAGAAAACTATCACAGAGGAACAGCTGATAGTTATTCTCTCATTTATTAGGAAAGTCCAAGTCTTAATAAATTTTCTAAAGAAAACTAGGCAGAACATATCAATGTGGTAGCTGAAAAAAAAGTATTGGATTATAAATACAGCATCTGAAGGAATGTGATAACCTGGAAATTTATTTTAGGGATGCTGATGTAGCCCTCTCAATAAGGCTATTTTATTGTTGTAACTAAGTGGTAAAGTTATCTGCCAAAAAATGCATTTATATTTAGAGAAAAAATTATAAAAAAAATGTGCACATGAGTTTTAATCCACATGTGGGCCAGTAATGCTCCTACACTGAAGACTGCTAGATATTCTAGGCTCCAACAGCCGATGGATCACCTTTGGATCAACTCTAACCTCAAGTTACCTTGAGATTAAATTGCACTTATATTGTATACTCACGATGGGTTCATTATAAGTCGACGGAAGAAATAAGTCCAGGTGATATAATCCATTGCATCCTGCTTAGATGTAATAGTTCCAGCAGCAATTTCAGCATTCAAGTGGTCAGCCAGCACCTCTAACAAGCTGAAGAACAGGAAGCAAAAGGATTCAGCTGACTTTACAATCACAAAGACAGGTAATATATTTTGTAGAGTTGTCCGTTAAAAGGTTTATTACTTTTAATCTGAAAATATTATATATTTATCTTCCAGTAAAAGAGAAGAGGGGAATGTAATTGCAAGGCCAGTCATCTTCTTTACATGATAGTGGAATGAAGCATAAATTATTTTTTGATTGGACCAAGCATGCACAAGTTTAAGTCATTCATGGCACATATTCAGATGGAGCTACTCAGTGGTAACTCCTGAATATTGTATGTTGACCATATGATCATGCTGATTTAATCCAATGGAGAATCATATGGAAAGACAAACAGGAAATGAAACAGTGGCAATATCTTAGCTAATACTTGACAAATACTTCAGGGCTATTAAAAATACATCAAAACTGCTTCCCCCAGATTTTGCCTCATCTTCATGCAATGTAAAAAACACAAAAAAAAAGGAAAAGAAGAGCAGCTACTTTTACCCAGAAAGATTTTAAACTCAGAAACAGAATAGTAGAAGCAGTTTAAAATGATTTTTAAAAAATAAAATAGTCATTAAACAGAACAAAGACCTCCATTAGGGTATCTAATGAGATCATGCCTGGCTAGAGTTCAATCAGACAATAGCAAATATCCTTAAGGTTCAACCTAATTTTTCTTGTATTATATCTTTCTTCTCCCAATGTTCTTTTCCTGTTGCTAAAAGTAAAGAATAATTTGGCATGAGTAGCTGTTTTACTGCTCTGTACTGGTGACTGCCTGCTTCTAAGCGGCAGAACTGCAGACGTTCTAACAGAGATTGTCCAACAGAAACTGGACAGACGATTCAACAGCTATTCCACAATAATGGAATTCTGGTTTTTTTTTTGTTTGTAATGTGCTGTGTTTCAGGCCCATGATCAGGGAGAGCACAAGGACTGTTATGAGTTGAGTACTCAAGTCTTACAACTCATACGTAAACAATGGCTTTTAGAAAAAACGTTAATTAAAAAAATATGAAGTTTACTTTTACAAATAGGAAATACTACACAAAGCTGATAAATCTGCTCTTTGGTAAAACAGATGGGAAAGCATTCCAAAACTAACAACCCCCCAAAAAACCCCAACCAGTTTCTCTTTGAAGATATGAAGCCTCTTATTTCAAATACTTGATCATAAAACAGACCAAGACAAACCTAAGTTAATTGGTTCACAACCTACAAAGAACTTAATAAGATTGTTATTAATATGTGACTCTTCATCTGCAAATTTATCAAAGATTCTTTTTTTATAATAAAATATGGAATATATCAGAACTAAAAAGTAAATATATACGGACAAATGAAGCTACTAGTGGCATAGAATATTTAAAGTCTTCCAAACATGAACAAAGGTGTGATTACTACTGTTATATTGAAGATATGATTTCTTTCTTTAGAAACAGCACTTCCCAAGGAATAGAGATATTTCTTAGTTTATGCTAATGCCATGCAGTCTGGATATATCATCAACATTTTAATCACACCACTCTTTCCACTTATTAGCTATCATTTTGAAGAAGTTCAACTGCTAGTCTTTTGTGCAATTTCTATGTTAAAAAAAGTGTGGTTTCCTAAGGAAATGAAGTATATGTTTCCACATTCTTTGTTTGTAAAAATTTTATGTCTGTCTGTGCACCACAGAAATTAACTTACAAATACACCAGCCGATTTCAACAACATTTCAAAGGTGGACTGCACTCTCAAACTCCAACAAATTTCCTGAGCAGATAGAGGTCCCATTATCACTTATGTTGAGGGATAAAGTTTCCTCAGGAGAACAATACTGTGAATTTTTCATCACTGAGAAAAGCTTTCAGTAATGTTCATGCTTTATTAGATGTCTGAGCATTGCTCCATGAAAGGTTCCTCTACAGGAGACCAACATAACTAGTTGGGCTTCTCATTGAACAAGTAAGTATATTAAAAATATCAAAACCAGGGCAAAAATTACATTATGCTGGACAGCAAACTTTGCATCAACTAGGTTCCAAGAGGCTGCAAAAATGTGCTGTTTCTACATTTCTGACAAAAATATTGCAATTTTATAGGGGAAGATATGTTAAAACTGTATTAGCAAGAGTTTACACCATGTAGAGTTTTTGAACTTTTGAGATACTCAAGAATGTGGTATCTATAATGATACAAATATTCTAGGTAAAAAGTGCTAGAAACTCACCTTGGTTTTCTCCTATTAGTAACTGATCATAGAATTTCAAAGAGGGCTCTGAGGATTGTGGATAGCTGTCCTAAACACTGCCCTTGAAGAATAGTTTGTGCTTTCATGTGTCTGAGACAACACCCAGAAACAGACAGGCAGTTGTGGTATTATCTGGGAATGGACTGATGAGCTCAGCAGTGCTTCAAAACTCATGGAAAAAGGATTTTTCTATGTAAAAATGGGTAATTTCTTTTTTTTTAATTGTCTTCCTCTTGACCCCAGTATTTAGGACTTATCCAGCACAGGAATTTTGTTTCCCTTTCCTCTATCCCTCGTTTATAATACTGTTTATTGTTTGATCAGCTTTTCTGATTGCTTTATCTTTACCTTGATTCCACTGGGAAAGGTTCATAAAGGAATTTTTTGTAGAAGTCTTTCTTAATATCATGGACTAGAATGACGGCTTTTCCTTGGTCATCGAACTGTGGTCTGCCGGCACGCCCCATCATCTGAAGCACATCTGCCAAAGAGACAATAATGTTTAAACCAAATATTTGTTTGGATGTATAAATAAATGTATTTATGTCTGTATAATGCACAATACAGGTTTTTTACATTACTTTGTCCTTGCATGTCCTATTGGCTTTGACACTTCTAATTTTTTTTTTCCATCTCAGATAAAGTTATGATGAACTTTCTGTCAGAGGCAATCTTCTTGTATACTTAAAGACCACCCATTGCAACAGAATCCAAGCTTACACCTAATATAAATTGCCTCTACTCTCCTTCCATTCCACATCCATCCCTCATTTTATCACATGCAATTAAAGATGATGAGTAAGAGAACTCATGAAGGCTACAATGACAACTGTCTATCATTTCCTAATTTTCAAATATTTGACTTCACACTTGCACAAGTTCCTCATATAGGCTTTTTTGCTAGATATGATTTCCTAGGTTTTGAGTGTTTTAGAGATAAAATAGTATAGGCAATTTCTAATTACTGAGCGCTATGATATTTACCATTCAAACAAGTTATATGAGTTATTAGCACTGGAGTAGAGATGGTTTTGTATTGTATGTTGTCCCTACATTACAGATTTAAAAGCTGTCTCAGTCACTCTACCTACACATCATTATTTGTAAATACTAATTAATGACTTCTATAAACATTGAAAATACTAGTTTATGCAAAACATGCTCAACTTGCTACCTGGCCACAAGGATAAGTATGTTTATCATCTATTTGTTCGTCTTCTCATCATTTGAGAAGTGCATCTGCATAGGTTGTTTTGTGTCTCATTCAACAGAGCTCTGAATCCTTTCTTGTATCTCCAACTGGCATTTAACTTAGAAGAAACAATGGAAAGCAATTCATAAGTTTTACATATTTAGTTTAAAAGTTTTTATGTTTTGTGTATTCCCTATGGGTTCTATCATACCTGCCCAACATGTGGCATTTTGAGATTTCTTTGTGTTAAGAGTTTGTAAGCATTTGGCCCAAAGCTCTGTTGGGAAAGGAAAATCCAGAAAGTAAAGAATGGGATACAGCAACTGACCAAAACAGAAGAAACAGACAGTCCAATGGTGGGTTCCTAGTAAAAAAAAAATCACTTGTGTACTGACTTGTGTATAGACAACAATGTTTTTTATCAGTTTATTCCTTTTGTTAGCTTAGGAGTGACATTAAGATGTAAAATGAAACTAGTTTAAATCTGCTGCTTCTGAATATATATGTGCACAGGAGGGTGATGAAACAACAACTTGCTATTCTATGTGGTGAATTAAATTGTGCATAATACCATAAAGGAAATGGATTTAGGAAATTATTTTTGCCAATATTCACTATGTAATTATCCAAACCCAATATTTTCTTTACTGACTATATGTTGCTTGGCTGCTCTTAATCACTGGACTAAACTCTTGAAATGTTAAATATGATCCAACTGGCTGACTAAATAAATGACTGTTAAGAGAGAAAAAGCCCTCCCCAAAACCTCTGACTTCACTCAAAGAAGCTTTCTTGCTTATTTTGAAATTGCTGAACACTCCAGAGTGATTCATTCCGCCCTCAGCTGCTCCCTTGGAGCCAAATGCATTCCTGACATAGAAAGGTAACTTCAGTAGGGAGAAGCCAAGTAATACCAAGACGGAACAGTGAAGGCATAACTTGAGGGCAGCATTAAAGACAGTATTGTGAAACTTTTGGAAGTATTTCAGAAAGAAATTAATTACATTTTCATTTTATTGCTGCAGCAAAACTGTACTACCTATCCACAGAAGTTCCAGATGCATAAATATTCTCTAGAAAGTTAAAAATAAAAACGCTTTAGGCAAACCACACCACATGTTTCTTCATAAAATAAGGAATCTGCATTTGCTGTTGCAGTGCAGACAACAAAATCTGAATGCTTCCATCACAGATGGTGGTATTCCATCCACCCCCTCCCCTGCCCAAAGTCTTACTGAAAATTCAGGAATTGAACAACACCCAGTGTTAAAGTTACCTGAATTAAAAAAGGCAATAAAGAGTGAAAGTGTGAACTTTTACAACAGATTTCTAAACCAGCATAGTAAGTCTGCCCTGTTTATTGAGTATATATTTTAAATATATTATTTTCTCTATTACTGATTTCTGACAGTGCCACAGATTCAACATAAAATTTAAAACTTCCATTGATTTCTTTCCTCACCACTTTTCCTCATTCAGTAATAAAGCCAATCACCACCGTTCTTCCAGTCAGCGTGAGCACGATACTACTTTGCCGCAGAGACTGTTTTGACTAAGTCTACATCAGCCAAAGTCTGTCACAAAATACAAGTGTGCATGGCTAAGATCCCAGGTCAGACCAGAATCTTTGAACAAGAGAGTTGGTCTGGAAATTGATCCCAAGTTTCCTGCAGAGCACTAACCACTAAATTAAGCTCTATGATGGGTTACTTGGAGAAGTAACCCCTGTAGTATTTTCAGTTTGAGCTTTTTTACATTACTAAACTTCTCTTGCTGAAAAGACAGTGCATGGCTAAAAAGGTGCAAGCTCTCTATTTACCTAACAAATACAATTTAGATTGTCCTTAGATGTACACATCACTAGCGTAATATAGGAATATTTAATAATAAACTTTCTCTTCTGAAAAGAGAAAGGGAAAACAGAACAGGAAACCTGGAATAAATTTAGCTTGTCCTCATTCTTCAAACTTAGTACCATCCAGACAAATATTCTCCCTGTCTGAACTCTGAAAATGTTCTTCCATAGTTCACTTTCTTAAGCTGGTTGAAAACACTGGAGAACAGTTTATGAAAACTGGAGTTTACCGGAGCCAGAAAGCAACGAAAGCCTGTGTCAAGCTAAAAATTCAAATATTTATTTTAGCTGCTTATTTCTGAAGTTTCCCTTATATGACTGAAGATACCAGGCCAGTTAAGGTTTTCAGTTTACTACCAAGTGACTATGTATACATTTTATTTTCTCATACATGTGTGATTCAACTGTTGCATTTCAAATCATGGCAAAGTCTACTGTTAAAAATTTGTTTCTCTTTAGAAAAGGTTTAAAAAATGAAAAAAAAAATTCATGTTTGAAAAGTTCCTTTTATACAATTAACTAGTTAACTAGATATGGCTTTATATTGTCTCTTTAATTGTTTAATTTCTAATTTGGGTGATACACATTAAAGGAATTTAGCATGAAAAAAGATTTGCAAAACAGAAACATTTTCATTATTGCATAAAATCTTAAGAGTTGTCTTACAACTTGCATTAAACAAAGAAACCTCATGTCTCCTAGTTTTTCTCCAAATTCAGTAGTGATCAGTTACTAAATAATTCAGATCATTTGCATATGCTTGAAATACATTTCAGCATATGAACATTTCCATAATTTATGTAAGTACCTGTAATGGGATAATCCACGTAACGCCTTGTTTTTCCATCATAGTATTCTGTTCCTTTAACAATTACTAAATGAGCTGGAAAATTTACACCCCAAGCTAATGTGCTTGTGGCAATAAGAACCTAAGACAAAAAGAAAGATTAATGAGGTATATGTAACAAAAAGCCAACTTTTAAAATTCCATGTAAAACTCATTACATCAGGATTCAAAAAGAACACAAGGTACCTGGATTTTGCAGTTCACAAACAATTCTTCCACAGTTTTCCTGTCTCTTTCATGCAGACCTGCATGGTGCATGCCTATTCCAAAAGCAAGTGTCAGCTTCAGATTTGAATCTCTAACTGTGACTATGATGTCATTCATCTGTAATAGAAAGAACAATTGCTTGTTTTAAAACATATTACTCAGAATTTTTAAACTTTTAGGTTTCTTATATTTATTTTTTTATTTTTGTAGCAATGATAATTTGCTCAGTGCCATTTATACAAACAGGAAAACAGAACCTTCTTCAGTCTCTGAAAAGACTGGTTTTGTCTAAAAAAATAAAACTATATTAACCATAGGGGTGGAATACAAAATGCACATTACTTTATTGACATGCTAAGTAACGCAGACAAGCAAATGAAAATGCTGAAAATATCTTGACAGGTCTGGCAAATACTGTGCATTCTGTTCTGTGTTTGTTTAATGCAATCCCTAGTATCAAAGGGGTTAGAACTGGTATAAAAACATAGCAAATCCCTGCAACCAGTAACATAGTAACAGTCATGAAAAATAAATTTGGCTCTCTCTAATGCCTTTGAACAGATAGACATTTCCTCAGTTTGATAATTTTGCAATTATTATTCATCAAGAAAGCTTCCTATTCACATGCTGAAATGCAAATTAATTAAAAATTTTTTTTTGAATGTGAGGTTGTAATTTATGGTCTCAAACCCTGTAGTGAAATTCAACATCTATTAAGTGTGTTCATTTAAAACTTTTAGAAGTCCAGATAAAAAGCTATTTTTATTACTAATTTTTTCAAATCTGATGTCAATGACTTCTTGGAATAATTTTCACCACTATCATTTTAACCTTCTTGCCTACGTTTTCAAGTCATAAATTTGATAACCAGCTTATTTATTTTTGTAGATGACCTCTGTGAAAAACCTCTTAGGAATAGCAAACAAAACTGTCTTGTTAAGTGATTCTACCCTTCAAAACTATTTTTATTTTTTTATTTCTAAGGTAATTTATTATTTTATGTGATTTTAATATAATTATAGCCAGGAACTTTAAAATTTATGCTCTTATTAGTGGTTTCCTGGTGCCACCAGCAGTGGCATGATGATATTGCATACTTAGGCCAGCATCATTCATGGTTGTGGGAGGTATAGCAAGGTTAGAGAAAAAAATAGTAGTGCAGAACAAATTAGTCAGGGTAACTGAATAATTTGGACATAGTGTTCAGCCTCATCTCAGACTGAGTTCTCCAAAATACAGAGGTATGACTACAGTCATGTCCTCATTTCTACTTAGGACTCTTCTGATGTTCAAAATTGTAACCTCTCTAAATACTTCCTGCGTTTCATAATTCTCAGACCTTAATGTGAACAGAATGATTCACTTATCTAAACTCAAGCAACTTGTTTAACTACTATAAAAAGAATCCTTAAAAGGTACGAAAAATCCACAGAACATAACAGTCCATATTGAGGATTTTAAAACAAACAAACAGACCAACCAACAAACAATAAAGATTTTGTAAATCAATCAATTTTGTCAGGAAGAGCAATTGCAAAGCATTTTAAAAGTCTATTTGTTAAACTAACCTTGACTAACAGAACCACAGTAACAGAGAATCCAATTAAAAAAAAATGTTCAAGTTTTGATAGATCAATCAATTTAATCTGTCAATGGAAGCTCCTAAACTTGTTTTCCCCTCACAACGCAGTTGTGTGGATGTTCCTGGGAGTTTCCTATACTATAAGACATGGAAGACGTGGAAGGTTTGTTGTATAAACTGATCTAGCATGTATAAAAGAGAAGGGCGCTTACAGAAGAAAAGAGTGAAAGGGTCTATAAAACACTGAAGAGAAAGGGAGCAGAAAGAAAAAGCCCAATGCATTGAGAAGAAAAGAGGGGATAAGTCCATTTAGGAAAGGGAAGCAAGAAGAGGGGTAGATTAGTCGAAGATAGTAAAGAGCTGAATGAAAGGAGGATATGTTAAAGGATAAAGTTTATCTATCTAGATACAATCAGCAAACCCTTGATTTCTTTAGTCAACATGTAGACATGTGACTGCAGTGTGGACAAAATGAATTATGACCCATCTTAAAGGGTTTTTCTTCTAAGACTAAAAAATATCTGGATAAGATGGGAACACACATACTGTTTTCTCTACAATTATGACCATCAACATACAATACTAAAAATATTATCAAACCTACTAATGATTTTTTTACTATGGGTTTATTAATTCGTACTAGTACTGCAGAGGGTCCTTATGCCTACGTACACACTTTGAGAAATAACAGCTATATGTGTATATTTAATAGGAAACTAAGATGAAAAAAGTAGAAAACAAAATTGGCAAATATGTGAAAAATAAACAAAAAAATGCATTTACATTTTAGTTTCTGCATTCAAGAATTGACAAAAGAAATTACATTGCAAAAACATTTATTTCATTATTCACATCAAAAGAACATGATATTGGGAAAATAATGCATCTAAATCCCCTTTTCCTCTAGAACAGTACAGTGATCAAATTAGCTGATTGGGATTAGTCTATAGCCATTAGACTGCTCCTTCAGCACACGCCGTTTTACACTGGGAGCACTTCCAGCACACGACCTGAGCTAAACCTTTCTGCCATTGAGTTGCCAGCATAAAACGTCCTAAATTCACACCGCTGGGAATTTATTCAAAGATGTTCTTCTTGCTTTTACAATCAGCGGTGGTTATTTTTTTTCCCCTCTGACTTGTATTAGAGCGGCGGCCTGTGGTGCTGTTAGTCATACCTGCAAAGCAGTGTAATTTACCACAGGAAAACGAAAGAACCCTTAGCAGGAGCACTGGTGCATTTACTGCTATCCTGTCATTTTAGCAGCAGGGAATCCTAGTCATTTTTAGCTGACCCCTTACTTTCACATAAATCACTGTAATAAACATAACTGTTTTACCCATAGGCACAATCCAAGGCTTAAAATTCTCATGACAATTTATTTAAAAATATAACTCCCTTATGTCAGTGTAGTGTAAGAATATTATAACTTTCTATTAAGAAATAATGGCACAATTAATAGGTTCATTAACCAGAAACAGACACAGCACTGTGACTATAAAACAAATCTAACATTTCTGCAGTTATGACTCAATTACTATTTATCTTTCTGAAAACAACTGTAATGTTGTTTTACTCACAGAAGGATAAATGAAATATGTTTTATCTTAAGAACAGAAAAAAGTATATTAAAATAATATAAGGAAATATGCATCCCACTGGCATTAAAAAACCCTGTACAACACCAATGCAGGGAACTTAATGCCAGGAGGGATTTTTCCCTGGACTCATAGACGGGCAAGATCAGGCCCATGCTGAAAGGTTTTGCTATCCTTCATAGGTTTTTTTTGATGAACAAAGAAAAATATCTCCTGAAAACCAATTTGGAAATCTTGTAGCATCGTAAAATATTTATTCTAAAAAATAAACTTTATTTCTACATTTTCTCTTCTAATTTCTGAACAAACTCGATTTTTCTCAAACTACTAAGTAGTCATTTTCTTTGTTCCTGCACATATGTAAACTGTTGAACCATTTACTTAAAGCTAATAGAACTTTTTTTTAATATTTTAAATTTATTATACTTAAAAAGCTTTTGTAGAAAGATAGGATTCCATTTAAGCAGATACATTACCCTGTGCCTGAAATACATTCCAGTCAGAGTATAATTCAGCAAGTTGATGACAATGCTGGCTCCAAAAGAAAGGAGGAGACCAGATTGGACAAGAATGAGCTAACAGATTGTGCAGCCCAATTCTGTCCCTTTGAGTGTGATATATTGTTTCAAGATGCTAAAACCCCATACTTTCTCAAAGCGTATCTGTTGTGCTGGTTTTCCCATTTTCACAGAATCCTCATTATTAGTACTCTCTACTCTTTTCAAAGCACGTCAGACTCAGACCATATGCCACTGAATAATGCTTATCAATTGTCTAAAATGCCCAATAGAAGAAAGATCTGCCAAACAAAAGAATCGTGAAAGTTATGAAGTCTTTTACAAAAATAATTACATATTTCACATCTGCTACAGATGTTAAGTGAAATAAAAACATCTCCTTGTTATAACTAAATGGTAATTTTTATGACACACTTTTGTGTCATAAAACCAACGTCTTGTAGAAGGAAGCTGAACTTCTATAATGAGTGAAACACTTAGAAATCATTCTTGGGTACCCTACTGATCTTTAAAAGCAGAAAAAATAAACATCTTACAAAATTATTTTTGATGAAAAGTTGGCTTATACTTCAGAACTATCCCACACAGAACAAGATGCCTAAAACAACTCAAATAAGATTATTCAAAGAACATTTTCAAATGTGGTTTAAACAGTTAAAATATATTATTAAATCATATTTAACAATACATAATAATACATTAAACTATAATAATATATTAAAACATTTAAAAAGACACATTTAAATGACAGCAATATACCTGTTCATGACACAGACCAGTGTCATGACACAGACCACTTCTATTCCTGTTTTATAGCACAACATTATCTCAAAATATTAACATGGATATAATAGGTTCTTTGATTTAAAGGTTAGTGAAGGAAAAACCATCTTTTGTCTTTCCAAGAATTCTTAGGACTTTTTTGTTGGCTTTGGGCTCTTTTGTTAACAATGTAAACCAGAACTATTGGTAAAATTTCATTCACTTTCATGCATATGTCTATGGGTATTTCCACATAATGTACAAACACATACGAACTAATCCAGAATTAGTGCACAGATGTTTATACACTCACACATCTAAAAGGGTAAAATCAGGATGGGTCTGATTCGTTCTTTTGCAGTCAATGAATGTCCTTCATTCAAGGGCCCTTGAATTCGGTGGCGGCAAACTATTGCCTGATATGGATGCTATTGAATATTACTGTAGGTATGTTTGTGCTAAAGGATATTAGTTATTTCTAGAGGTTTCATAAAGAACAGTCTTAACAAGATGCAGATGGTAAAATGATGCACAAAGCAGAATGCAAAAACCATTGTGGTTAAAGTTAAAACTATGTACACTGGTACATGTCTTCTCCCTCCTTGCACTGTAAACAGAAAAAAAATAAATAAATCCAAGTATCTGGACAGGGAATAAATTTTTAAAGAAACCCCACCAAACAAATAAGAAAACACCCTGCTTGTCTGCTGGTGAGTACTGCATTCTAACTTCAAACAATAAACCATAAATACTGCTTTTGTACTTTTGTTTTAGGTTAAAAACAAAAAGCTGTAAAAACATTAGAGAAAAATAAATAAACTGAAAACTTGATTCTAATAAATTAAGTTGTAAAAAGATTGCAACATTTTCTGCCACCACAGACGTAGATGCAATTTCTGACAGAGAAGGACTTGTCCCTCTTTAATCAGCTCCTAATGTAGAACAGTATAACTGATCTTACACAAGCTGACCATCAGAAACTGGTCACACTGTCTGTTTCCAAAAGGATAATCTGAGCTATCTTCCCTTTTAACAAGATAAGTAATGGGCCACAAGCTTGAACATGACAGTCCTGGCTGACAAGACCAAATTAGAATTTTAGCTGGGAAGTGTGTATTTAAAAATCCTCTAATGGTTATACAAAAAACCCAGGGTAAGCATAACATTTTCTTTTTTCATGGGCACGTTGGCATCAAAGAACAAGAAAAAGAAACGAAGAACCACTCTATTTACAGATGTAGTCTCCACTTTGAGATGCACTGTCCATTCACATTTCTGTCATGATGCACCTGTGCCTCAAAAGTATAACCAGGACAATCTTTACAGAGTGGTATCTAATGAAGAGTCCTTGCTATTATTGCAGAAGGCAAGGAAGACAGCTTCTGCTGCTGCTTCTTCACTCTTCAGTGAAAAATAAACTCAGTCTTGGGGCATATTGTAAGAGAGATAGAGAGCTCATTTTGGAATGTGTATGGACAATGCACCTTACAGAACAATTAAAAAACATTTCTAAGACTCTAAAGGTAACTACTCTTTCTTTTCCTAGAGACTGCCCACTCATACTCTGGGAAAACTGTAGCAGTCTTGCTTAAATCCTGGAGAATATCTGCATGTGTAATTGGAAAATGTAGGGGTGAGCTTTAAAGCATCAGCTACAAATCCTGGTAAGAAGGGTATTTCAAACATCATTGGAGGCATCCTTGGTCAGACAAAAGTAATGTAATACATGAGGTCTTTGAGTGGCCATTTCTTCACAAAAAGCATGCACACAGCCTGAAACTTAGTTGGATAGAATCTATTAAGCAAATTTAACTATTGTAGTGCCGCAACAGGTCCAGCAGAACTTCAAAACAGAGCATTATTAGAAACAGCAATTTTCATTAAGTACTGGCCAGTTTTATGAAGACTGATTGCTGTTTCAGCTTTCTGCATACCTTTCAGCTTTCTGAATGCTGTAATGGGTATGAGCCAAAACTTGCACATTAGACATGAAATTCAAGTGTCCAGGAACAACCATTCCCAAAACCTAATGGAGCTGCCTATAACATACATATTTTTCAGAAGATGCATGTATAAGAAAATTCCTTCTTGACTAACTTCAGTTGCACCTGTTAGATAATGACTCCTATGAGGGAAAGAACATCTTGTATGATTCCTCCATGATCCAGGCAGGCTGTTACCTATGTTGGTGGCAACAGTTGAAGGGTTGTTTCTGTATGTCACATATAGATACAAATATGTATTCTAGAAGGTTCATGCAAGTTCATGTCATTTGACATATAACTGATTGATACATTGCCTGAATTTGGTAATTGGAGCTGGGTGGCAAAAACAGAGGTAGATTTGCCTGTTACCTGAGAGTACTGTGAAAAGCAGTCTGGTAGACTGTGAACAGAATCATTCATCACAAGCTTCAAACAAGAGCCTGTTTTACCACCACAGGGAGAATCTCTACAGAGAAGATTAGGGAAGCTAAGATGATGGCATAGCTGATAAAAAAAGGTCCAGTATTGGTAACAATGACATTAACAAAGACCCAGTACTGGTCTCTGCTGTATTCCAATCTCTTCCCCACAAGGCCTGAATCTCTCTGATACCATCACAAAGAGTAACAAAGAAAAAAACACTTTTAATGGCTGTAAGAATCTGTCTCTACCTCAACATCAGCCCTTTAGAAGCTATTATGGATGGCACTGTTTTACAACACTTCAAGAAGCCTTATGAAATCTACTCACTGGGAAGCTAACATAAACAGACGAGCTTTTAGCCATCATGTAGCAAACGCAATTGCACCATTAAACAAAACTTGTGAGTTCTCAAAGGAATCTTATGTCAGCCAAAATTAATATTATACAAATAAGGCCGACTGAAGAAAAATGCCATGGTCTGCTGTACAGCTTGCTAACTTTGTATACACCCATGAAAAATCTCATATATCTCAAAATACTTCAGAGTTAAGAATTATGACTATTTTGAAAGTAAAGTAATTTTTCTGTAAGTCCCCCTAAAGGAACAGTGGTTGGCAAAAAAAAACAAACGTGAAAAACTGACAGGAAAAAAAAGTTGTTGTTTAAAAGGCAACAACAATTTAATTCTTCTAACTGGTCCATTTTAATCCCATACGGAATTGAGAAACACTTGAAATTTTGGACAAGGGTTTAAGACATGGAATACCTACTATAAAGTATTTGCTAGTTCTACTTTTCAAACTTGAAAACATTAAAGCAATCTGGGGAGAATTTTGTCTATTTCACCTAGTCAAAGCCTGACCCTAATGTTACTTGAGATTAAATTTTTTAAATTAAAAACCCCCTAAATTATGATTAGGGTTTATTATTATTAAAAAATTAGGCAGGATATACACTATGTATGTAGCACTACTAGAGCCTTGTCCTTTCCTTCAATGTCAAATGAAACTCAGGCTAATCATGCTCATTTAAAACACAAAACTACAAACTAGTCCCATAATTACCCAAAGAAATGTCCACTTGAAATTGTGGGTACTTCAAACAGAATTGTGTTCTGCATAATAGTGGTAAGATATAACAACTTAGAACTTAATCCTCAGTCTTTTACATTTACGTAATCAGACCTGAGTAACTTGGTAGGTATCTCATGCTCCAAACATTCAGCTTATTAATTCAAATATAAATCATATGCAAATGTTATTAAACTAATAAATGCAAAGTCTGCTTGTCCTTGTTGGCTCCTATTTCAAAACCTTCAGAGGCTTATTCTGAAACATGAAATTCAAAGACTCCTAATAGAAAACCCTTTTCCAGCAAGTGAAGAAGCTTCAGTTAAGTTCTTTTTGGAATAGCAGTGGCTCCCAGGACATGGGGAAACTATTCATAATAATGCAAGTCATTTAGGGCAAGTTGCCCAGTGCATATTCGAATTGTAGGTGAGATTACTACAGTAAACCAGCACAAGGTACTAGAGTATTCTACTAAGTAATAATAACTTGGATATGAGATGTTTCTATTAAGTTCAAGAAAACATTAAATAGAGGTTCTACAGCTAGAAAAGCACCATCAAGTTAAGATACACTTTAGCAGTAATAGTTTATCAACCAAGACAGCCATTTTCTATTTTAAAATCCATCCAAAACAGGAAGGATAAAGATGTTATGCTTTATCTCTGAAAAATCACATTTTATTTTTTGGCAAAGAGCAAATAAACACAAACAATATAATGTAGAAATCTACAGTTTTTCGCATATAATATTTACAATTGTATAACCATTGATAAAACTGTTTATATATAAATATTCATACAGTATTCAACTATTCAACTTGGATTTTATGTTTGTGATTCCTGCATTTTGCTTTGTTTTGGCCCTAAATTATCACAGAAATTCCTAGTAGAAGATCTGCAACAATTAGAAAAAGCTAGTTTCCAAAATCTAGAAAATCTGAATATCAACCAAAAAAAACCTGTTTTGCAGCAGTGATACACTATAATCAGGACCATTAGTGCAGAAGGAAATAAATAATACTGTATTCAGAGCAGGTGCCAAACTGAGTGAATTAAATATAATCTGAATCTGATATACAGTTTGAAGAATGCAGATAAAAGAGAATATTGAATGGTTGTTTATTATTTAGCCATCATTCACGTTTTGAAGTAAACAAAAGAAGATTTAAAAAAAAATAGAAGAAAATGTAATTAAAGATTATATTGCTTGAAAAAGAATAAAAAAAAGCCTTTACTCTAGCACTGTTTAACATCTAAGTGTTTGACTTTGCAATCTTTACATTCTTAAAACAAAGATATTGGCTTTCGTTACTTTTTTTATATCATTGATTTATTTCCTTAATATGCAAGACTGAACCATTGCTAAATGATTGGTTCTGCAGTATATCTATCTATCTATGAATATCGATGGATGCACGTATATACATAGGTACATATAATCACACAGATATATATGCATATACATATACAAAATGCATCTCATGAGAAGGATGATTTTTCTCCTAAAACACTGAAAGAGACTTGGTTTAGATTTCAGCTCAACATCTATATGTCACAGATGTCCAGCTGTAAACTTTAGAGAGCACTAGCCCTCTTTCTTTTAGTCTTTGTCTTATCTTGGTATCAAAGACTTGCACCATGTGATATATGTTGTCTGGGACCATGGAACTAGCATTAATAAGAGATATGCAGGAAAAAACAAAGATAAAAGAGTTTGTGTTCTGAAGTTCCGCTCTTGCACAGACGCTTCTATAGCCTTAATGTTGACACTACTTTTAATACATAAGGAAATTTAGCATATGCACAACTCTTTCAAGATCTACCCTCAAACGGCTCTTTTGTTTTAGATCATTTATTTTTTTCAAACAAACATCAATAAAATAGAAGCAAAACACAAATAAGGAAGGTGAAATGATTCTACCTCTCTTTCATCCATCTTCAGCCATTGTTTGGGATCATCCTCTGTGGCTAGGAAAGCGATGAGATCTAAGGCAGTAAGCCTTGTCTGACGTCTGGATGACACAAAAATAAGAACAGGCTTGGCTGGAGAATGACTCCGAATTGCTGTTGAGCAAAACAGAATTTGAGAATTAGACCCTTTAATGACAAAAATTAGGGTTTCTCCTTGCAATCCCATGACAGCTGATAGACCACTCTGCAGATGACATACAGGTATGTCTGCTGAGTCTATTCTGCTGGATGGATAATGGATACAACTGAGGTGAGAATACACCACCTCTGAACCAAAGACCATAAAACTATGCTTAGCTGAGTCTCAGTCGATTTTCCCTGCTACTTCAGTGATCACTAAGCTAATTAAGAGAACCAGTTATGAAAAAAACCCAACAAAACACTACAAAACCTAGACGAGCTTTCTAGACTTCAAGCTTGAGAAATTCTCTATCTCAGCCTAATAAGTATGTTAATGTTTTTTCTACACTATTGTCTCAGACTAAGTGCCATGAAGGTCTAAAATTTGCTGTCTGTCTGACCCAGAGCTCAAACTGCATCAACTCATGTCAGCCTATGAAGGACCACTTCAATCTACCAATATCAGAAAAGGTAAAAAAAGTAGAAAGTGACTTTTCAATAGCTGCTGTGGAAGTGGGCATTACAGTACAAGAGAACTTTGTTTCTGTGTTTACTAATTAGTCTGATCTATTTAAACCAATGACGATATATTTAAACCAGTTATGTTTTAGGACTTTTTTAAAAAGCATTTTCTTGCTCAGCCAATCTTTGAAAAATTTCAGCTTGCAGTGAAATTGTTATGGACTCAGGAATAAGTATTCCCATGAAAATGCTAAAATAACCTTGACTGTATCATGTCAAACAAGTGGGGAACAGAGTGTGCAATAAATCATATTTATAGAGATTTTCTAACTTCAACAAGCACTAGAAGTATATATATATATATAGTACTATATATATATAGTATATATTCTAGGTGTACCTAGAATTTCAAATATTCTCTCTAAACCACTTATAAATCTGTTTGTGTGTTTTCTCATGTAATTCTCATTCAAGCAATTAAATTTATGTATTGTTAATTTCTGAAAACTATTTCATACTGCCCACCAGCACATATTATTCCCCAGTTCCTGAATACTACCCAGCATGTGCTCCTGCATATACACGCGCGATGCAGTTGGGAAATTACTGAAATAGGATAATTCATGTGTATTTATATCTTACAACTACATATACCAATATATCTATATATTTTAAAAGCCCAACATCTAATGGATTTTTGTTGCTTCAGGAACAGGTGTGGCAGCACAGCCCAAGACAGATTTATTGTTCATTAGTGTTTTTGTACAATGCTCTTGTGGAGGTGTAAATAATCCGAGCTGTCAAGATTGGTCTCTAGTCCACAATCAATACTTTGCTTCTGTCATAAGGCTAATTAAAGCAGCTAAAAAGTCCCCTCGCAAATGTCACCTCACAATCAACAGCAGTTCAGATTACAAAATTTATTTTGGAGGTTATTTTTAATTGATATAATAAATATTCCTTATGTAACGAAAACAAAACATGTTCAAATAAAATACAAGAGAGTTTTTCTTAAGTCTATACTGCTTGCCAGCTTGGTTAAGAATAAAAAATTGGAAACAGAAGCAAATCTGGATGCACTACAAATTTTGAATTTTATGGTTATTGCTTTGAAACTAGAATCATAGGAGGTTAGCCTGACTTGCAACTTCTGTTCTGTTTTAATGCTTACATGCAGTGGTCCATATGAAAATACCTCAGCAGATTAATAGTATGAATGGTTTTATTGCTTTCTAAATTTCAAATATTTTTACACAAATATTTCTTTCTGGTGTCAAACACTAAGAGAAAACACATTTTATTTCCCCTTTGCTAACACTAATTTTATTCTTCTGTTCTAAATACATTACATTCCTCTGTTACATGTTGCATTTGCAGCACACTTTATGTTTCAGACAAATAGCTTTGGGCCATTAGCAGAGCAGATTCCCCCAATACATGCCAAGAGTACATACAGTAACACATGTTGCAAACGTGCTGCAAATAACTGTGTAAAGTCCCTTTTTCTTTTACAGAAAGAAGGAGAGGGTCTAGGAGCTCGCTGCTTACCCTGAAAAGCAGGTTTGTTCATGCTGGCCATGCGAGGACAGTAATGCTGGCCAGGGAAGCCCTGAATGTGCACCTCCAGAGGAACTGGGCGCACTGACGGTCGGAAGTTGAACAGACCCATCTACAAGAGAACATTTTTTTCAAGTTTAACCTTGAATTATCTTATCAATTGCTATTTTGTTTTGCTGCAGGACAAATACATATCCATTTTCTAAAACTTTTTTCATACCTGATTAATATTTAGCCAGTCAGCAAGGTCTCTGGCATTTGCTAAAGCAGTGGACAAACCAACTACTCTTACAGGCTTCTCTGTGTGAGATGAGATAAAGTTTGTTCGAGACACAATGACTTCCAATACTGGGCCTCTCTCATCCCCTAGTAAATGAAAAGTCAATTGAAAAACAGAGAAGAAGAAAAGGTTCAGATATCAAAAAGTATATTCACATCATAAGTAACAGCACACTCCTTTAGCAATCAATTAGCAATGATTCTGATCAAAAGCAGCGAAACATGCTCACCTAGAAGATGGATCTCATCTATGATAAGAATGGCAACCTTCTGAACATAGCTTCTGTTCTGCCAGCTTCTGCTGACACCATCCCACTTCTCTGGGGTAGTAACAATCAGGTCAGCTTGGGCAATAGCTCTCATATCAGGAGTCACATCTCCTGTCAACTCTACAACCCTGTAATCAAGAAGGACAGTGGCTTGGCTTTACAAAGCTTTAAAACATCTTAATGTTCAAATATTTACTCCTTAACTTAAATTCTTAAAAGAGGAAAGAAACAAAATTAAGCAAAGTAATTTTGCATCTTGTCAAACACCTTTAACAGGATTTTCAAAGTTGTTTTAAGTAAATAAACCTGTCTCTTTGTTCCCCTAGTAAACACCATATAAATACCAAATACATTCCTTAGCAAAATCATATAAAAAGAAGAGGACAAATATGAGTCCCAACCAATGGTTAGTTGACCAAAATGAAGATAACATAATACTGGTATGATGTAATGTGAATCATAACACCCTATCATAGACAGGATGAAAGCTTTCATGGAGGCTACCACGTTGCTGCCTGCTGTTCTGTATGGATCTCTGGTTTGAATAATGAGGCTAAACTGCAGTGTGTATTGCATTTGCTGGTGAAGGTCCATTAAGGTGCAGAAATTAGCCTGAGATTACTTTTTGAAGAAGATTAGAAGAGTTTTTCCAATTGTTTGCAGCATTTGTGATGATCCATCATTTTAGATGGATGCATTACAATGGGTTTTTGACGTTTCAATGACACATTCTACATCCAGTTGAACCAGTTGAATCTAAATCTAATAAAAATTCCTCAAAGCAATCTGCATCTTCTGTTCAAAATTTCAGACACAAGTAATTGCAAATTTCAAGAAAGAAATATTACTATAAAATATTTTATCTCATTGCTGTGATAACAACAGGAATATTACTGGTAATTTCAGGTACACAGAAGAGCATCTCTTTCTCTTGTGGCATGCTTTGAGCTTAGCTTAGGAAAAAGGCTATATTTAGAAAAGGTGAAGGACCTAAATAACGCATCCTATGGATAAAAATTTTAATTCAGGAAACTATAATTTTGGAAAGCATCAACATGACTGATCTACCTTATAGATCATAAAGTAATGGCTGAACTCCAACACCTGGGATGATCAGCAGGAATTAATGTTACCAAGGAATAAAATTATATTAATTTATATATGAATGACATAGTATGACTATTATTATACAGTTCATGCAAGTCCTGTATGTTCCTTACAGCTAAGGTTTCTAACAAAAGCTTATTTTGACTTATATTTTCAATTTCCAAGGATACTGTGGACTGAAATCTGAGCTTTGTATTTTTTATACTGGCAAGCAATGAGAACAAAAATAGCTGGGTATCAAAGTGTATCCCTTTCTTAGGTTTGATTTTGATCTATCACTTTTGATCTATCATTTTTGATCTTAGTTTTGATATATCACTACAGTGATGATTGATAGAACTTTTCAAGTACTAGAAATTTGAAGGACAGTATAAAACCAAAACCCTTTTTGAAATACTCGTAAGTATTTTGAGATTTTATTCATACTTGATGAGCTGTTCTTTTGCTTCTCAATTCTCTGAATAGGTAAGGAGAAACATACTTTTTACCAAGCTTTTCTTCAATCCTAACTTTCCAGTCCTCAATCCTCTCACGGACGAGTGCTTTTAAGGGTGCAATATACACTGCCTACAAAAGAAAAGGCACAAAACTAAAAGTTAAACAAGAAACCTTTATTGAAGTGTACCTACAACACATAGTATTTGTGAGATTTGAACATACTCATAATTTATAAAATAAATAAGGTCTGAGTCCCTTAAATGACCTACAGCAGGATTATATTTAAAAGAGACATAATGCTTGAAATACTGTTTTGTTTCCTGAGCAATTAATAAGCAAATAAATTCAGATAAAAGAATAAATTCTTGAAGTATTCAGCACACCTTTTAAAATCAAAACCCAGTTGTGTAAATAATGGGGTTTTTTTGCCATGACTATAAAATCTGCATGTTAACATTCTGGAATAGAAATAATCTGAATTTCTAGCAAGCAATATCTTACCTGATTTCTATTTATGTCATTAAATTATTAAAACATGACCAATTAAATAAAAAAGCTGATTATTTTAAGCAAAATGTCACAATATTTTTCCCAAAGAAGCCTGCAGAGCAGAGGGGAATATGCTCAAATGTACAAACAGTATTTACTTATAGATTTATGGTTAAAAATTCTAAAGCTTTTGAACATGAAGAAACTGCTACATGAAGAATTCACATACATTCTTTAAAATATATAGCCAGGCTTACAGCTTTATTAAAACCTAAAAGATGCATTCCTGTGAGAACTGGCTATATTGTATGTCTCACAGATAAGTTGAAAGTGTATGAGTGACTTATTTACCTCCCTTGGACTAGCAAATTACATGAAGATATTTAAATTCAAAGATGATTAAGGAATTTATGTACACAATCTCTGTTAATAGAAAGGTTATACTTTTTAAAAATCTCCCAGTCAGATACAAATATCTTTTTGAAAGACTTTAAAGCTAAAACGTGGTTAACTAAGACAATATGGCTAAGTCAAGAAGCAGATATATATTCACTTTGAAAAGAAAACTCCAAAAGGTGAGTTGTTCAACTTTTAGGCAATTTAAAACACAGGGGCGAGCTGGAACAGAATATTTGCTTGTAGTAATTAACTGCACCTTATTTGTTTAAATAATAGAGAGACTGGGCTAGTTGTATTCACATGGAAGGGAACTAACAGCTATAAAACAGTACCACTGCTAGTAGAAGGAGATTAAAGCAGGATACACAGTTAAGTAAGGATGAAAAGGAAATCCAGCATGCCTGAATGCCATGTTTGTAGATTTAACTCTAGTTGTCAACTGATTAAAATAAATAGTTGAAGTAAAAGCGCAGTGTACCTAATGCAGTACCATTTTGTATCCATGCACATGCAAATTGGAGAAAGTAAAATTCAGTTCCCCATAGTTTTCTTCTAGGGTTTTCTATTGCTGAAAAAACACTCATAACAAAATGATTCTAGTAAACCTATTTTACAAACCTTTGATGTGGGATACTTGTTAAAAACTCTAAAGATGGCTAATTCAGCTGCAACAGTTTTTCCAGAACCTGTAGGCGCTCCAAGAAGAACATTGCAGTCTGTGTGATAAAGAGTATGAAATATCTGTGTCTGGATAGGGTTGAAGTGTGTGAATTTGTACAGGACTTCATATTCGCGATGTCCCAAGGCTGTGATAGGCAAAGGCTGAAGATCCAGAAGCTCTAAAACCACAAAATAATCGTAAGTGCATGACAAGAGATGCCATGACATGAAATAGCTTGTTATGAAGACAAATACACTAACCAGTAATCTAGTGGAAAACAATTTACACTGAAAAATGTTTTACTTAGTATCTCATATGACAGAGAGTACACATTTGGGTAATTGTTCACTTTGATGAAGAAAAATAAAAAAGTTGTTTTTATAGCTCTGAAATCTTTCTGCAAGTAATTTTTAAAGTACCCTGATAGCTGTGAATCAGTTATTTGCATATATTAATCTTTTTCTTATAGCTGTTTTCACCCACTTGTAGTAAGTTCTAAAATCACTGTGTTAGATCATATGTATGTCCAGCTTCTTATGATAACAAAATGTGGAGTATTTAAAGTTCAAGGGAAAAAAAGTCTATTGAAGAAGGAAGGATTCTTTGGAGTTTCCAAGTTGATGGAGTAATACAAATCAGATGAGTACAGCTAAATTTTGCATCTAATCCTTTAAATGTATAATTAAAGACATAATAAATAAACAAACAGCTTTTCAATATATAATTCTCAATATATCTTGAGGGCATCTGCTATCCAAATAATTAGAGATTGTGGAATTTGGAAGATGATATATATAACCAGATTGGATTTGGAATCCTACCAAATTAAGGAGACTGCAGTGATTCTGCTATACAGATGCTTGCTTTGAAGTTTGGGTTGGTTTTTTTTTTTGAGGCTGGAGGTCTCCTTGTCTTTTCAGGGTGCTTCACATTAAGGTATGATATGGGAGTCATAAAATCTACTGAGGCAATGATGCCTAATATTCTTCACATGCTTTTCACTGATACCTTATGGCTGTTTTATCATTCCCACAGAAACAGCAATTTCTTGGGTTCTGTTGAGGAGAAAGAAGGGTTTTTTTGCCTAGCAGAGCCTCTACGTACTTCATTGTTGAGTGGGAACCAGATGGGAATTGAAATCAATTACCATAAATCCTAGAGGCTCCATAACTGGTGATGTGTAAATATCTTTCTGTTTCTTCTGAATAGTAGTCAGTGATCAGTCAATTAGATAAAAAGGTTACACATGCTTTTCCAGACAGTGTAGGTACAGTATAACAATAGCTAAACACTTCACAAACACATGTGAATTTATGCATGCCAAAGGACAACACCGTATGAGAACTGTGCATTTCTGAAGGCACTCACTTAACAGACTGCTAGATGAGCCAAATGTAATTACAGTGGAAAGGTTTTACAATGACATCAGGCCCAATGAATGTATAAAGCAATTTATGTATCCAGAAAAAACGAAGAAAAACACAAACATATGCTTCTGTGCCAAGTGTTAAAAAAGGAGGGGGAGGGGAAGGCCACAACTTGATGAGAGGAAATGTGATGTTCAGTGCTGTAACAGTACTTGATATGAAAAATGTATCTCAGCAAAAACAGTAAAATGTTTCATATTTTCAAAATTTTAGCATTGTTTTTTCTTTGCTGAATGCCATTCATAAGACAGTCTAGGATTATTTGTAACCAGTCCAGAAGAAAATTAATGCTTGCAAGCACTAAGCTAAGACATACCGTAACACAGAGATTTGCTTAGTTTTATATGACAGGTTCAGTTTTCTTATGGTTTATAGAGAACCTGGAGTAACTCAAAGGCTGGTAGTATATTGAGATGAAATGAAAATTCCTGCATTTTGTTCAGGAATTGAAAAGCTTAGAGAGCTGGAGAAGAAATATCACAAAGTAAAATTCCATAAACTTTTCTACAATGAAGAAGAAGTAAGAACTTTATTGCACTACCATAAAAAAACTCAATATGAGCAATATCAGTTAAAGAAAAATGATCAAATTTGAAGTTACCTGTGTGGGGTGGATGTCTCTCTGGAAGGATCAAATGTTGAAAATTTATGATACATACAGCCTCTGCTCCTAACCATCTATCGGACACAGCTCGAATGTAATATTGAGAAGGAAGAGGTTCAAAAATTGGGATTGTGAACACCAGCAGCTGAGGTTCTTTAGTAATGACCTAGTACAGACACGTAGAGAATAATTACTGCACAGAAAAATCAGTAACTTGAAAAACCATAGTTTGTCTCACTTTCATAAGCTTTGCTACCGCAAAACAATAAGTATGTGTGCAATGTTTACATCTTTATAAAATATTTTACTGCCTGGAATGAATTTTGTTTCTGTAGTCTTCAAAAGATAAAAATAAGGCTGGCTTTTGTTCTTTAATAGACAAAACCATTACAGTCTTTCTTTATCATCTGAAAGTAACTATCCCAGCAAAGGAGGAAGAGAAAAAGGGACATTTGAGCTTAGAAAAAATTGTTGTGGAAGTCCAAGCTGATCAAGTATATCTGAATTTGAACGCTGTACTGCTGATTTAAAAATCTGCTTGACTGACCTGACAAATCCGCATCTCACTAACTTTGTTTCTGTCTTGCTATGAGATTCGGAAAGAAGTCCATTACCTGTTTCTTTTGAATGATGAAGTACTCTGAATGATAAATGTGATCATTAGTAGGGTCTTCTACCCAAATCCACCAGGGCTCTCCAACACTGCCATGTACCTTTATGAGTAGAAAAGATAGTTTTGTTTTAGTTGTAACAAGATTCTCTAGGTTTGCAAAAAAAGTAGATGTATTTCTGATTGACATAGGCTCATAAAGGAATACAGAAATCAGAAGTAACCGAAAAATAATGTTTTGAATTAGATCAGTCTGCTTGAAGATTATGCTTCAATAAGGGTTTGCTTAAGGTACACATAATACCAATGAACATGATACAAATGCAACTGAAGGTACTGCCTCAGCTGTTTATAAATAGACTGAACCCCCAGGGTTCCCTATAGGCTCCTAGGAAAGAACACCTTCTCTTTATTCCTCCCTGTACTTCTGCCTTTGGGTTCTGTATAGAGGATTGTCATTTGCAATTGTCTGCTCATTTTTCAGTCAAAAACATTCTCTCAGGAAAAACTGGACACTGAATTGTGACATTCCTCTCCTCTCTCTCATCCCCTCTACTCTAGAAAGGTACAGTAAGTATATTCAGAAGGCCATTGATGTAGCCATTGATACAGGTGAAGTGAGAAGAACATAAATAGAGCCGTCACTGAATGATTTCCCTGCCGTCTGGCAACACTTCTTTTTAAACCTAGATTTTTGTTTGCTTTGTTTTGTACCTTACTTTGCAATGCCAGCAATGCCAGAAATCATAGCTAGGTGTGATGCTAAATTAAGATGTTTTGTTTCTTTGTCAGAATAAATAACGCTTGCCAACGTACAAACATTTTACTTAAATATCTAGGAAAGTAAGAAAAATGCATAGTAAAGGAGTATGGAAGACATACTGTTAAATGAATGTAGATTTCTGGTGTTTCTGATGAGGACTGCGATAAGTTGCAAAACCAGGAGATGAAAAAAAAGTTGGAATTTTTCCTAAACTTAATCGGAAAAAAGACAAAGTGCATAGTTGCTTCTAATGGCAATTTTAATGCTCCAGGAATCTGGTATTGATTCACATGGCACAAATTATTTTCAGCATAATTCATTACTGTGTCTGTCGGAAAACAGTCTGTACTGGTTTGTGAAGACAAAACTATGTACAAAGAATAAAACTAAGGTGCCTTTCTTTCTTTTTTACCACAGTTGCACAATAGACAAATAGATGGAGAGTCATTAATTTATATTACATTTGAATTTCACTTGCAGCTTCATTGGGAACTGAAGCAGTGCAGCTGAAATGACATGCAGGTGACATTTTGAAAAATGACAGTGAGACTACTATTTCATCAGGGATTAGGAGCATTTAAGAGAATTAAGGAAGGCAAATAAGTTCAAAGCTCAGAAATGTTATTATTAACTCTAATAGCAACCCAATTTTGGAAAATCCCGGGAAAAAACTGCATGGGGTAAGCAGGAAAATCTGGGAACAGGAAACGCAACATTTTTGCCAGTAATGATTTTCAAGAACTCTGGGGAGCTCTTAAGAACTGGCACGTACCAGTATTTTGGGCAACTGTCTCCCTAAAACTATATGTCTGATATATGATTCAGCTAATTAATACTACTTGCATTATCCTGCATTTCTGCTGGACTCCTCCTAGATGCATTAAGGCTTAATTGCTCTATCTGGGTATGTTTATAGACCTTTGCTTCTAACAATAGAATAAAAATTTGGGATTTGGCTCACATGATCTTACCAAGCTAAAGAGCTCCCTGTACTGAAAACTAGAGATTAAGTTGATGTCCTATATCATGACTACAAAAACTATCTTCTTTCTCTTGTAATGTCAAGTGCAAAGTTTGTGATAAGATCACTATAGAATTAATTATCCAGGTAAAGGAACAATCTTAAAACCCTGAAATGTTAGTCAAGCAGGGTATTTCAGCTAAGCATGGTATTTAAAGTTTTCGTAACTGGTTTTATTTGATTACTGCAATTCTTCAGATGGAGTTTTTTAGCAGCTAACTTTTGTACCAATTACAGCTAAAACTGTAAGTTTCTGAGAAGCTTGCTAAAATAATGTGATGATGGAGAAGCAGTTTCAGAGTGTCTATGCATGAATTTGAGACAGTTATTCATTTTCAGAGACTATTAAAATTTAACAGCTTTAGTTATTTACTGTGATAGAAGTTTCATTTACTGAAGAAACAGGAAAATCAACACCACATTACAGAAATAAAAAAAAAACGTTCCCAAGTTTTTATGATTACCACTAAACATTCACACAAAAACAGCTCCATAAACTTAATTGATAAAACAATCATAATGTTTCCAAAGCAACTATCAGAAAAACTGTGTAAAGGGGTCATGGCAGAAAATAGATTTTTGACAAAATTTTGCTCTAAATTTAGAGGTGTAGAATCAAAACAACAGTATAATTTTGTGTGGACCCTTTTTTAACCTGTAAAGATATAGAACTTAGGTATTGTAGAAAAACCTAACAATGGATTGAGAAATTACTTTGTATTAAGATAAAGTTTAATATAAAGAACATTATTTTTTTTTTTAATCTTTAACAGATTACAGGTAAAGTGGATGAAGGACTGAACAATAAAAACTTGTTTCAATCCTAAAAGTAATGCTTTTTTTCCTTCTGAAACATAAATAAGGCAGAAAAAAGTATTTCATGTTATAATTCATGTTAGGAATCCATTCAAATATTTCTTCACTAAATCTAGGTGACAAGCAAAATCAAACTTTCTATATTTTGATTGCTAATCTCCCACTTATACAACAACTTGGTGAAACTTCCACAAGAAAATAAAACACCTTTCGGCAGGGAAAATAAAATCGAAAGTAAGTTAAGTGTTTGTGGAATAAAACTCTCATTTACTTATGATTAAGGTAAACTTGTAATCTAAGGGATTTTAAAATGAGTTTTTTAATAAAAGAACAGATACTTAATATCCCCATTTCAGAATAAGTTATCTTAAGCATAAATCTCATAAGTTTAAAAGATGAAAATTATGTTTGCCCATTGAGGTAGCTTTTTTCCTGTAGAAAGTTTCAGAAGTAACAGCAACAATACAATGCCCCCATGTGGACATTTATATTTCATTTATCTTAAATGTATTTCTAATGAACAGATTCTGAATCAAAGGATGTGGGTATAGCTAAATGTGAAACTGGTACAACTCCTTTCATATGAATTTGCACCATAAAATACAGGTGAACATAATTGCAAACTTATCTCAGTTTTTTTGTTCAGACAAGTCGCAGCAGAAGAAAGGCACTGATACTGTGAATGTGTATTTGTGAAGCCAGGAGGAACAACAGAACCTGGCATACATGAACTGCATTTCAAGGCTTTTCTGTCTGACATTCATTCATAGTTCAGAGAGCCATTCATGTCTCCCTTTTTCTTGCTTCTCCTTACTGGGAACATAACTCTAATCTGTGTGTGACTACTGTGAATATTCAGTATTAAGCATTTGCCTCAATGTGTTATATACAGCCCAATGTTATAAGGATTAACAGAAATAAAAAGATGATCTTTGCCTGCTTTCTCCAACAAAAGTCATAAAGGTCATTCCATTCCTATCATCAAAGTTGCTTTTTAGCTAAAAATAAATGCCTTTTTTCTTATCCAAACAGCTATGGACTCCCAGTGATCATCTCCTTTATTGAAGCTTAACTAATGTTTCTCGTCTTGCCTCCTCCTCCCTTTTTTTTTACCTGGTCATTCCAGGTGAAGTCAGGAGTGATGTTCAGCCGAACTCGGAGCACTGTGCGGGTGATTGGCTGGATCGTAGCTTCCATTACGATGGAGGGGATTTGATGGACACACTGCTTTACCTTTAACCCGATTTTCACATGATGCAGCATGTGACCTGCCAAAAAAACATCCGCTGTAAGGAATTTGCATTTCCAGGAAAAAGCATACAACTCTGACTTTCAAATAGGCTTTTAGAGAAGTATTATTGCTTGCTTGTTTTGCTCTTGGGTACGTAAATGTCTGACTCTCTTGACCTTGCATGTCTGAATATTTTGTAATACTTAACTTGAATTAGCAATTTAAAGCCTTGAAAAATCAGTATTAACCCCCCTGCTGGCTATAAGTAAGGGGTTAAAATAACTATTAAGAATTCACAATGAAAACATTATGTCAAGCTAGTTCCCTCTCCTTCACTGACTTTTTGACCAGGCTCTTACCAAGCCATATAGTTCTTTTTCAGAGCACAAATACCAACTTTTTACTTGATTTGAACAGCTACAATTTCTGTGTAGTGATTCAGAGCAGACAGAATGGTTTTCATAAAACTGAACAAAGGTACTTAATAGGTTAAAAATGCACAAAAGTAAACATCTCACAGCAGCTCTGATCTTTCAGAATATACCAGTGTGTAATTGAGACAAAGGGAAAAAAAAAATTATTTTCTATTGTAATCATGGTAACTAAGGCAATAAAGCGATTATATTTATTTAGAAAAATGTCCTATTTGTATTTTACAGCTCAAATCTCTGTTCCCTTGCTTTTCATTTTAAATACAAAACAAAGTATGTAGCAGTGATTTCTTTTTTTCCTGAAATTATTCCACCTTCTAGCTTATTTAGGAAAAAACTGGCTTATTTACTACATTTTCACTGAAATTGTTAATGTAATATGTGGAGCATATTTTAGATTTTAATTGTGATGGTCATAAATACTCCCTGTTAAAATCTACCTTACAATAGCTACTGATATTTTTCTGATGTCGTTATGTGGTTCCTGTGCATACTTATACGTTTGAAAAAAATAAATTAAAAAAAAGGAGAAGAAGTCCTATTATTTGCATTATGTGCAAAGTGAAAATGTGATACAAACCTTTTCTTGCAATTACAAGACGTTTAGGGGCATAGCATCTTGAAACTGCTATTTTTTTCTATTGATACTGACTTTCCCTTTTCAGTTCTTCTTATTTAACAAATTGGCAGATAGATTTGTCTAACACAGGTGTTTCTACTCTGAAGTAATGAATGGTGACCTTGCTTAAGAATCAAACCCCTAACCAAAAGTTTTAATACATATTAAATCAGTTTAATTTGCAGTTGGTAAAATAATTGTATCTCCAACAACTGGGCTATTAAAAACCAAATCCCTTATGTTGGTACACCTTGATGATATATGCAGCATTATAGCAAGTTTTCACAGTGACTGGCTTTTGCAATTAGAGTTAAAACTTCAGAAATCATGTTAAATAAAGGCAGATGACAAATATTCAAAGATATGACTCAAAAAACCTATGTAGGCAAGTACACTTTTTCATGGCAAAAATCTCTTTATCACAATGTGATATCACAAAGTGAACTGTGTTTGTAAAGGACAGCACTGAGGTTTTTTTACAATTATGTGCTAGGGGAAAATAAGGCTCCTCTCCCAACTTCTACAAAATATTATAAAACTTTCTTCCTCTAACCCCCTCTTTTTTGTTTAGAAGTCACATTATGAGAAATCATCAGTGGCATTTAAGAAATATGAAAACCCTCTAAACAAAAGCTGCCTGAGAAAAGAGGCATGTCTAAAAAAAAAAAAAAAAGAATAAATTTTGCATATTCTACAATGTTTGTCATCTGCATTCTGAAAAGAACCAGACTTTATCTCAGCTAACACAGTGATTTCCTGGCTTTCTGGAAACTCCATGGTTACATTGCAATAGCTCATAGATTGGTGTTGACCAATTCATGGTACCCTGGAATCCAGGATCTGTGCACACAGCATGCTCTCCACTCACTGGGAGAGCTGGCACCTATCTGATGCTTTCATCTCCCCCAAAGCCATGGGCTGAGTTAGCCAGCTAGCTCCTGTCTTTCTTACTCTACCTCCAAGGTCTCAATAACATTTAAAAAGGAAGAAACATTGAAGATTGAAACTAGCCCTGTGGAGTAAGAAAACAAGGCAGCACCTGGAAGTTTTCCCTTTTCTCATGTCAACATGGTTTTGAATTCAAAATAAAAATAAGGTGTCTGCCAGGCAAGCACTTCCTTCACATGCCTCAGAAAGAGAGGCCGGACAGGAGGAAGTGTGCCAAGTAACCACTTCACAGAGCTACACAGATCAACTTTCTCTGATATTTGTAAGGCTGGAGAACATGAAATATCATTATGTACGGTCAGCAGTGACCTGTTTTCACAGTCAAACCCCATGTCTCATCTACATTCAAACAGTTAATATAAACCAAAACTAGACAAATTGCAGGTATTTATAGATACATTTCCATCTTCTCAATGCTGCTTCCAATACACTGAAGGAAGTAAAACTGGTTTTTGTATTTTTACACAAAATTTCCTGCTTCTCCAAGTGTGGGTACGAGGAGAAAGAACAATTAAAAAAAACCCAAACAAAACAAAAACAACAAACCAAACTAAAAACAGCTCTGCAAAACCAAACAACAACAACAAAATAAAAAACCTCATTAATACAATTAATGGAAAAGAATACTAAGCACTAAAAGACATCACAAATACACAGAAAATTAACAGATGGGAATTAAAAAGTGCTATAACACTTCTGAATTAAAAGTGCAGTGTTTTTAATACATTTAATATTACTATATTAAAACACAGTTAAAGTAAGCTTCTAGAATTTTGTCATAGTCTTTTGGTTTGACTTATTAAATAAAATATAGCCTCTAATTCTGCAAACTTCTACATATTTATTTAACTTTTCCCAGCCTAGATTAGGCACATAACAAAGTTTTCTAAACTAGGAATGTAGTTCTCCTGCAAATGAAATAAATATTAAGTTAGATGCTACAGGTTCTAAGTGGTATGAATGGTAATTTTATTCTAAAATTAGATTTTTCAAAAAATGATTGTTTAGCAACAGGTCGGCAATAGCAGGTGCAAACAAAGTCCAAATAAAAAAAGGACACTAAGGAAAAAGAAATGCATTACAAGTCAATTTTTTTTTCAACTTCAACCAGCTGGTGGGCAGTTTATGCACAACGGTTTATACAGACTTACTAGAAATTCTCATTATGTGTATCAGTAGCCTTGTGGATTTTCTCATTATTGGACTGTCAAAACCTTTAAAAAATTCCATTAAGGTTTTGCTGCAATGACACCAATGACAATGAATTCTCCATGTTCAATGAAAATGAATGCAGTCTTTCAGAAGAAGACCATTTACTGATAGCATACCTGGATATAATAATCTGGTTGTATTCTTTTTCACGTTAATAGTAAAAAAAAAGGCCATAGCGTGCCAACTGGCAAAAGCAAACAGAAGCCTTTTATAGCAGTGTGTTATGTAATGTGGGCAGAAAGGGCAGCACACACGTCAGCATAAACATGTATATATAAACATATACGTAAATACTTATCAACAGACATCTCCTTTCCATCTGTGTTCTGTGACTACCAGGACATGAGCTGGCCTTATCCTCAGAGCTGTGCCATTTTACAAGCTGTGGAAACTGGACAAAACCTTATTTATTGGACAGATCATATTAATATGTGGTACGTGGCTACAGCCAGGTCAGAGTGGGAATATTGATTCATGGCTCAGATTTAGTTCTTACTTGCCCATTAGTTTAAGCAGATCAGCCTTGCTGGTTTCTCACCTATTTCATCTTTTCTCATGTCCTTCATCTTGTCAATAGTGAGATTCTTCTCTTCCAGCTTGGAGAGGACGGATGGTGGTAACACTGAGAACTGCCTCAGAGGGCTCACCCAGCCCCACAGCCGCTTGTCAATGACTTTGCTGAGGTTCAGTAGCCGATATGTCATGGCAGGCCAATGCTTCCTCAGGGCAATCTCAAAAAGAGCTCGAACAATACGAGCTGCATTCTGGAAAGTCAAAAGGAAAAAAAAAAGCCAAACTGTTATAATTCTCTCAATATTCTTTGTAAAATGAAAAGGGTCCCATAGACTCATCTCTGACAAACCGTAACAATAGATTTTTCTTTTCAAACTAATTTCAAATATTTTTGAAAACTATTTTTTCCATCACTGTCTAGTGGCAGAACTACCTCATGGCTGCATTCTGAAATTATGAAAAGAAACATGTGCAACCAATAAAAATTGTAGTGTCAGGTCTGCCATAGAACTTTGATCACAGTTATGCTAACATCATGGAGTTCTAAATGCATTATGTATCAATCACTTCTGAAGCAAATTCACTTAAGGTACCCCCCATATAAGAGACACCCGCAAATTCACTTTACATGGAAATTCAAGTTTTGTTTTTTTCCAGTTTATGCTTCTGTAATAGCATCCCATTTCACACTGAATTTCACAACATTTGCACAGAAGCTTAACAGTAGTGACTTTTTTTAAACTTGTTACTATATTCTGAGAATATTGTATAACCAAGCTGTACAAATATGCTTTGGACTTGGAAAAATAATTATTAACATAAGTCTGAATGAGGTCAGTCTTATCCTGAAAACCTAAGTTATTATATTCCTTTCATAAACTTTTCAAGCTGTATTATGCTTTTTTTTCTTTTTCCCTACCAGTACTATGTCTGGATTAGGAATTATGTTCTTGATTCATTGAATAGAATATAATCATTCCCTACTGGCTCTGCTATGCCAACAGGAATAAAAAATAGAAAATTATTTGGTTGTGATAGGAAGCATATGTTACTAAAGAAGCACATTCCTCTTACTTAGAAAAGATGAATAATTTTCTTAATAGTCACTATCCAAGTAAAAAAAAAAAAAAAAATCACACTTTGTAGCACTGGTTCCACAAGTACAGTTAATGAAGATCTGAGAAGAAGACCATGTTGCCTCACTAAGCATGCCATAAATGAGACAAATAAAAGCAATTGCCTTGAAAGCAAAGATTAAAAGGACTGTACTGAAAATGATTTTGCTGTGCAAGTACCACAATTTTTATGATGTGCACAATCAATTCAGCATTTTCTCATTTATACCCATACGTCCTACAAAATACAAACATTTCTGAAGAAGGTTATACTACCATGAAAATGTTGCTAAAAGCTATGTATCATTTTGAATATTTAAATCTCATCTTTAGTACCACCTAAATGCAATTTCTAGATTAATTCTTTGCAAAGTAGTTTTGTAAGGATGAGGCAAAAATAATTCCATGCAACATGTTTGCTGACTGTTAAAAAAAAAAAAAAAAGAGTGAGAGAGATACGAGCTAAAAGGGAAAACTTTTCTTGGGTCACAGTTGTCTAAATAGATCCCTGTGTCATGATCCTTTATGTGCATGCCCGTGTAGTAACTAAATGTGCATAACAATCAACCTGTCAGGTGTCAAATGAAGCCAACAAACAAGTACATAGACTGGTATGTAAATCTGCACATTTTTTGCTAGATTACATCTAGCAACAGAATTACAATAACACATCCTTCTTGTGTAAACCAAGATATATGAATCAAACACAAATTATGCTTTGCAGAACGGAGTATAAAAATACACAAAGCATAAAAATAGATTACAACAGTTTTTCACATTTAGAAGAAAACCCTGAAATTTAAGAATATAATTTCTGTGCAATCACAGAGCTACTAAATATAACAAGATTATAGGGATAATACAAAGAAAAAGGACATTCATAGTTAACAAAAAAATGCCATAGTCTCCCAAGGTAACCTTTTGCAAAACTTTTCTATTTAAGTGTTATACCGCACAGGCATGCACACACATGGGGCTCTGATTTTTAAATGAACTTGCATAAAAACGTACAAAAAAGATGCAGATCAGGTCCTACTTATATAATTGCAAATATTTGGGACAATTGAAACAGCAGAAGACAGCAACAGATACATAGAAAATACTATTTTTACCTGTGCAACATATGCAGAATCTGAAATAAGGGAGAAGCTGTCCATCTCCCCTCTGCTAATGTATGTTTGAAGGAGGATATTAATTTTTCCATAATTGTTTTCCACACCTCCTGGAGCAGGAAGTTCACAGAAATCATTTAGTAAGGTATCTAGCTCTTCTATTTCTTCTTCTCTTACCTAAAACACAATTATACATTATGAAGAGGCTGAAGCAATTTGATAAAAATTTTTACACTGAAATCAAATTTTCCTTATAACATAGTTACATTACTTTTAAATGGAATCTCTAACTTTAAGGAGAAAAAAAAAGAAGAAAAAAAGCAGTAAACCCACGTCTTCCACAATGTACCTAATAGACCATAATTGAAACTATCTTAATAGGGACACAATTACATTTTGTTATTCATCACCATCTATTAAGGTTGCCATTGACATACAAAAATTTGATATGCCACAAAAATTGAATCTCATGACCTTACCATCCTTCATCTGATGAGATTTCATTTTTTATTTGACCAGAGTAAAACCTCTGTCCATCTGGATTAGGGCAATCTTGAATTAACATTAAATGTACTCATTATAGTTACACAGTTTGCATGTGGCATAATACATTTTTAAACTCAAAACTGAGAAGTACTATGATTCATCATATTAAAATTTTCACTGTTAATAAGATTAAGTCTTAATATGAGTAAAGAAATATTAATATCTATGGTTTGAATAATGCATAACATTTCACATTCTAACTGATGACCCTTACATGGCAAAACTAGCATAAATCTACATATTCTTTGACTTACTGATAGTCTGTTAGTGTAGAACTTATTTAAAGAGGGTAAATGTTTGGTCCCTGCAGGGAACCATCTGAAAGTAATTTTTATTTGGACCTGACTACCTGACATACATAAGACCCTAAGACAATTGGGTTAAAATCCCCAACTTTCTAGTCACTAGTCCCACAGGAAAGAAAGACATGAAGTACACAACCATCATAGATGACTCCAGGTTCAGGGGAATACTATGCTCTGCTTACAACAGCATTTTTAATAATTTTTTTCTGCTCTTGCACAGCACAGTTCAGGTCTAATCCAGATCTGTATTTCAGCTACTGGTGAGTAACATATCTCAAAATGCAGAATTTTTAAAGTCATTATGGAAACATGATTAATTTATCAAAAGTCACAACTTCTATCACACTGAGGGGCAAATCCTGGGTTATTCTTGTGAAAACCGGTTACGAATTTTAACATTCAGAGCTGCACAGCAAATGAATCACAAAAATCTGGAAATGATGGTGCACTGATACCATACCATATAAATCTGAAAAAGTAAACTAGAAAAACTGTCCTTTAGTCAAGAAGCATCACTCCTAACTTTATTACAAATATAGAAACATATCACATCATATTTTCCATATGCTTTCCTTTTAAATATTAAATTACACTAAATTTAGACCTAGTAAAGCAATATCACTATCATAAAAAAAACCTTCTAGCTTGGAAAATGTTCCATGTATGACTGTGAAACCTCACTGCTTATTATCTTCTATAATAGAAGAGATTACAGCAAAATAGAATTTCTCCATTAGATAAAGAGACAGTAATACCCGGACAATGTGTGCAAATATGTAAATATGTAGATAGTGAGGGATTCACACTGCCAGCTCACAGAGCCAGGTGAATGAGAGCCAACTCTGATCTGCAAGTTGTATAATTGTGGTAAAAAGGCAATGAGCCCAAGCTAACAAACCCTGTGGAGTCTGGCTCGTACCTCTGTGAAATGGAAGCACGGGCAAAAAAGCTCATGCCAGCGTGGAATGCATTTCCTTGTGTCCTACCCACAAAGGAGGCAAAATGGGAGATTGGAACTGAACTGAGTAGAATAGAACAGTAATCTTCAAGCCTGCATAAAATCTGTTATGACAACTTTCTAGATTTCAAATTTGAATTTATGAGAATTTACCGTTCTGCCAATCTAATATTGTTCCCTGGAGGAAATATATCAGAGTTCACTTCAGTGAGTCCTGCCTCATTCCTGATAAAGCAAAGTGTTCAGGGATACATCCAATAATACTTTAAACTTCTCATCCCTAGGCACCCACTATTCAAATGGACATTTAGCTTCACCTCTTAATAATTGAAGAGCTGAAAAGTTCTTAAAAGCATTTAAAAGAAATTCTCAAAGATCCATAACTAGTTATTAAATGTGCACCATAGTTCAAGCTGAACTATGTATAAGTTTGAGTGAGAGCATATTATGTCTACTTAGAAAATATTTTATAATGGTGCTTAACATTTAAAACTTGTGTCTGTAGACAGTATTTATGGAGCAAGTACTACAGAAGTGTCTAGTTTCAAGACATTCTTTAACTTTACCTTTATCTGTTCAAACTCTTCAGCTTTTGATACTATAGCAAGAATATCGCCTTCGGTTTTATGAGCATCAAACAATTCATTGAAAGTCTATTAAAAATAAAAATAATTGATTTGTCACTGAAAATAAAAAAAAAAGTATAGCAGGAAACAAAGAAACATTAGCCAAGATTTTAAAAGGCATATAAGGCTAAAATGCAGGTTATTGGAAGATCAGTGATGCAATTTAAACAGGAACAAATTCGATAATGACTTTCCAGCAGTTTAAGAAAAACAGTCCCTCCCACTCCCTTGACAACACCAAAATCAAGAGGTGGCCAAATGGTGTGGCCATTTAAAAAAATAAAGTCTAGGACATACCTGAGTGAATAAATATGTGAGACTAATTACACACAGTGACAGTAAACATAGACATTACCAGACACTGCACTTCAATGTGCTATCATATATTAATAGTTGCACACACCATGGATATCAAAATGTTTCTTAGAATTCTCCTAAAGGAGTCAAAAAGACTATAGAAATTTCAAATCTCACTTCACACCAAGTCTAATTTTTCAGTATTGCTTGATATTTTCCTATTTCCTCTCCCCCCATTTCGGTAAATATGATTTGAAAATGCAGTGAACAAATCAGATACATATTCTGTAATATCTTACAACTATACTAGGTATACATTAAAAAAGAAGGAAAAAACCTCCAGAAACAGAACACCATCTTTTACCTCTATAGTATTGTATTTAATATAGTAGTGGCTGGCAGTTCTGCCTAAATCTGTTGAAGAAAAAAAGCCAGTTCGTTCTTCAAAGCGGATCATGCGGGCTTTGTCCAGTTTTCTGCCAACTTCAATTACCAACTGTTCTCTGTGCTTTTCTAGACTTGGATCCATCTAGACATGAAACACGCACATTTATTTCCATAAAAGAAGTGTTAAATAAATATTTTTCTTGAGATAACCCAGTCACACAAAGTCAAAAATCTGATAAAAGGAAGGTACAGTTAATAAGTCATGATTTTCTTGAGATCTCATTAATAACTGTTACATTGACATTATTTACCAAATATTTACCAAACCTGTATGTACAGGACAAAATAATCAGAGTAAAATTTCTTTTAGAATTATTTGAGACAATGTAGACCAATATTATTTATGAAACAGCAGCATGATTATGAAATAAATTTACATTGAAATTTTTGAAAGATGCTTTAATGATAAAATATTCATTAAATTATCATTACTGTATCACTTCACAAAACATGTCATCTTATGGCATCTTCTGTTTATGAAAATGGCTGAAGATATACCTTCCTGTGTAGTTGACATGAGGATGGCTTCAATTGCATCCATAATAGATCAAGCTTCAAATTGAATGGCTTAAATGTTTACTAGGAAAAAACTTTAAAATCCCCCGAAGGAATTGGTATGGGAAGCTTTGGTATGTTAGTTGGGATATTCTAATTACTGAGTTACAGATGTACAGAAACATTCATGTTAAAAGCACACCAAGGAGCTTCCTGTGCCCAACACCATGTCTATTCATATCAAAGTTCAGGAACTTGGACATTTGTTCAACTAAAAATGCACGTTATCTCCTTAGTACATAAAAGGCTGGGCAAAACTCCCATCTGAGTGGGACTTCTGTATAATTGGGTGTTTCCACATCAGGCACCTGGGATGGGTGAAAAGGGATTCAGTTATGTTAACCCTCTGGTATATGTGGACCTGAGATACGGCTCTAATTAGACAAGCAATAATTAGTTGATAAGACTAAAACACTGTTCTAGTCCACAGGCAGTATTCTTATTTCAGGGCTCGTGTATAGCTCAGATTTTCTACAGAATAAGCTATTCCAGCCCTCCTGGTAAATCTGTGACAGAGATACATGACCAAGACAGCAAAAAGGAGCAGGATTAGAGAACCGTTATGCCTTGGTTTGCTCTGGTTTTCCCTGGGCCAGGATTCAGTTTCACCTTTGTGCAGAAGTACATCATCTCACAGCTGGTGAAGCTGCAGACAAACGTAGTCATCTCCACAAAGCAGCTGCAAAACTAGATCCTAATATTCCATGTTTGCCAGTTACCCTGAAGCTGTTTCTCCTTAGTTATGGCTTGCCTTAGTTTCAAGTCAAAAGCTAACATGGCAAAGGTCTAGACTTCTTTTCTCAATAGTAAGTCATGCGTTGAGGTCAGATTTCAGAGCAGAGTTGGTCAAAAAAAAGAGTGATCTAGATGCCAGATGTTCAACATTTCTTAAAACTATTGTGGGGGAAAAATTAAAAAAAATATCAAAATGATTCCTTATTCCTTTGGCAGTCCAAAGTACCTGCCAATCTTTTTGCCTTACATAAAAGCTAAAGCCGTGGCAGCAGACTAACATTTTTTACAAAGTTTTAACTTTAAAGGAAAGGTCACCAACTTGAAAAAGCTATGAAACAATATTTGAGTCTAGAGGATCCATGGTTAGCACCCTTCCTGTTGAACTTGCATAATTAGAAATCCCCAGCATAAAATCCAGCCTAGAACAGCTTTAAGCCATACTCTTAAAATGAGCCTTGGCATGTCTACAGAAAGAAACTGAGCAGGTCCGGAGTATGCATATGGAAATCTAAGAACACATGATGAAGTACATTACTATTCATGATAAAGTACATTATTATCCACACCGTTTTCTCTAACTTACTGAGAGAAATGTTGGGCACAAGCTCCTCTAACTTTTATATCCAAACATAAATTTTATGGTGATAAAAAACTCTGAACTGTGGGAACACCAAAGAGTGGAACAAAAAAGTGGAGAAAACAGACAAAGGACTTTATTTAATCCAGGCACCTTTCCTTTGGAACCCCAGAAGTATGAGAAAATGCCTGTAATTCATATTACAGGCTTCACTAATACAACATTTGCATTTGCCGCACTTTTTCCTTCCACTCTTTGTTTCCTCTTGCTCCTCATCATTAATTTTGGCCCTTTTCACAAATCAGTGAGAAGCATTATTGGCATTTCTGGCAGACAACTTGAAAAATCACAAATCAAAGCAGCGGACCTGCAGTAGCCTACTTGTGGGGGTAGCCCAGAAAGATCCTGGAGACAACACGTGGGGTACCAAAGATGTGCATCCTATTGTGTGGACGCCCTAAGGTGATTACTGGATGTAGTGAGTACCAGTGGAAAGGGAATGGAGAATGAATTTGCATTACCTCAGTCCCATCAAACAGCTAGGAAGTGTGATCCATGATGAATATAGGGATTCTGAATGGATAACACTGATCGTCAGTCAAAACAGAGATAGAAATTGGCACACTGCAACATTACTAAAATACAGTAATTATAGGTACCAATTATGAAAATTGGATACCTATACCTAGAGTGGTCTAATTGACCAAATCTTTGTTTATATCTGCATCTGGCACTACAGCATCCATATACTACCTAGCACACATTACCTTTGACATTTAAAATCGGTTTATCTAGAAAATAAGGAGATTTGCATTGGTTTTGCTCCTAAATGAATGGGTAACACTTCACATTGATATAATTTTGTTACTGCCTTAACTCAAAAATATGAATGCCTAGTATAAGCCCATCAAATCAAAACAGGTAGAAAGAAGGTTAGTGAAGAATATAATAAGTGCTGGCAATCTCCACTATCTCAGCAGCTAAATAAAAACACTAGACCAGGAGGAAGGGGAGAAACTCCAGTTCATTATTTTTAGAATTTATAAAAAGTATTTCTGTTAGTGTTTTATTGCTTTTTTCACCCCTTATTATCACCAGGGTTACTTTTCTTTTAATCTAGAATTTGATAGTGAAACAAAAAAAGGAATTTATATTAATGGGACAACATCGTTCTTCTCACTAGCAAATCAATTTTTGCTTCTCATTTATCTATTACTTTGGGTTACACACTGTCATAGTAACACATGGTAATGTACTATGCAGCTTTTATAGAAAAGAAATTTGAGACGACCAGAGGTCTAAAGGTGTCTGTAGAAGCTTCCTTAAATAGAAGAACACCTATTTTCAATGGAGTTTCCACCATCAGAGACAAAAAATATCAAAAATCTATCTCCTGACATATACCTGTACATGTCACCATGACCTAGCAAACTGCTGCTCGCAATATCAAAATAAATTACAAAGTCACAAAACAGATTCTTGCCATGAAATAAACTGCAGTTACCATACAGCTGGGAGTCTGGCCTGCATTAGGCTCAATTAACCATGTCTGACTATGTTAACATTAAATGCTTGTAAACAGCTGTACAAAGAAAAAGGTAACGATATTTAGATAATCTGCAAACTATTCATCTTCCTAAAAATTACAGATAATGGAAAAAATGTGGGAAAAAACCCCTTATGTAAATGTGCTCTGATTCATATCACTGCATGGAACACTTGTAAATAAACAAAAAAATTTCCAAATACATTAATTAAAAAGTCGTATAATTAATAAATCATGTGAAAGAAAATATCACCCAATTAAAAATGTTATTTTATAGTTTATGAGATGTTATGCCATGAAACATTCTAAAACAAAAGTTGACAAGCGTGAGGGGGAATCAAGCAACTCAAAAATGCTTTCTTTTATCATTTATATCTAGTCTACAGAACTGAAACACTGAAAACAAACCAAGTTAAAGTAACTGTGTGATAAGAATGAATGGTGTCTGCTGGAGCATAACTTGACCAGTTAAAACGTATTTTTATGTGAACAGAAGGGGCCTCATAATTCAGTGTTAAAAACACTGCTACAGAAAATATCTTCCTTTTTCTAAGCACTTTAAAAGAATTGCTGATGTCAGGTTAAGTAGAAATAGCAAATATTTATCTTCACATCAGGGAAGGATTAGAGACCCAGGACAGGTTACAGATTTTTTTAAAATGCATTTTATACCTGATAAGCTTTGTGACTGATGCCATATACTAATGGATTTGCTCTCATCCGTACATAAAGATAAGTGTAACTTATCCACTTTACTGCTTCTTCCACATTAGTTACCGTACCAAGAGCAATCTGGAAACAGGAGAAGAGACAAAATTAAGTATATATGTTACAGCTGTACATAAGTATTTGGCTGAAAACACAAGGAATTCAGAATATTAGCACAAGATTAAAGAAAGGGTTGGGATTTTTCCAACTTAAATAATTTTGAAATAATCCTAAAACAATAACTTGAACAATTTATGCGTCTTTATCTTGTGAACATCTAATAACATGGGTTTCTTTGACACAATATTATAGATACAGTGACCATAAACAATCTTTCCTACACCGCTTATGATTTTTAAAATTAAAAGTTAATATTGAGCAAGATTGTTATAAAAATAAAAAAGACAAAACAAAATAATTCTGTAGTGGATATGGCCAAGGTAATTTAAAGAAGAGTACTTGAAAAGAAAAGAATCTACATTTAAAAGATTAATTTCATCATGCCAGTGTGAAAGCACAATCAAGTCCTAAACAAAATGATACCAAGAATCTTTAGGATTTTTCTTCCTCATACTTGGCAATCTCTTTATACACAGTCTTTATAGTTTTCTCCTTTTGTAGCTGCAAGTCAAACATACAGGTACCTGCTACATTTTTGTTGAATCAAAATATAACAAAATTGAACAGGTAATATTCACATATATATGTAAACATGTTTATTTATATTTCAAGGCTAAATCAGGTATACCAAATCACTTTTTTTACTAAGTGACTTTTTTTTTTTTTTTTAAATTCAATACTTTTACCACCAAACCTTTAACCACACACACATTTTTACTCGATAGCTTCAGGTCTATTTTGTATTGGTTACATTCATGAGAAACATTTTACCGCTTAATTCCACTTAACCTGATTTTACCAGAAGAATTTAATATTTCCTGGATGTCCCATGAACAAACCTTTTTTGGTTGTTGCTGGTTGTTAAAACAAGCATAAGTCCCTCTTACCAAAGTTTTGTGATCCATTACTGCATTTTTTAAGCTATTTTTGTTTTATTGGTGTTTGGATTTCACATAAATGTTCCACGTGACTTGGCGGAAATAATAAAAAAAAAGCCTACAGAACTAAGTGAGTACATATGCATATTCAGACTGAAACATGTAGACCTTAATAACAATATTGACATTATTTTTCAAATAACATAAATATCTGGTAAAAAATAAAAATGAAGGCCAAAATTGCCTTAAGTTAACTTAAATCCATCAAAACCTTGTTAATATCAATGTCTAATAGCATGGAGTAACCCCAAGCTTTGTTTTACACATTTTTCAAGTGATATTTTGTTCTTCAAAAGCATAAGGAGGTTGGGGAAGTCCCATTTTTCAAAGTATATAGCTACATAATGCACTGAAGTAGCTACAAAAGCATCCAGCTCTTCACAGACTACTACTGGGAAAACATGGAATAGAACCCACAGGTTACTATTACTTGATTTGTACACAGGTTATTTTGAGCATTTGGTTTCTTTCCATGACTCAAATATCTTTCAGTGCACAACTTGAAATAGCTTAGCAACATAGTCCAATAGCAGCATATTCAACAACCACTTTCACAATCATGAAAACATAATATTCTTGTTACTGAGGACCATGAAGTCTGACAAAAAACAAAACAAAACACCCCTCACTTTTTCTTTGCCCCATTTGTTCAAATATCTGACTCTACTGCTATTCTATTCTAATTAATTATTTTAAGAGGTTAAAAGCGAAACTGAAGGAAAACAGCAATTGTGAAATACAGTTGGGTTTCAGATACAGTACTGAAATCTAATACTGCACTTTTGTTCTTCCCCCAACTTCAATAATTACCATGCAGTCAAATAAACCAGAGTAATATCTAAATATTTGCTGCCATCTAGTGTTCAAGTAAAGTTCTTACGGATGGAAAATTTATCTTTTATTAAAACAGTATGAATGATCCAAGTTTCCAGCATTTCCTCAACTGTGTAGTAGGCACTTAGTTACAGATGGAATAATCGAGGAGTAGAAATATTTACTATGTTGACATTGTATTGTCCAATTGCACCAGTTGTCATAAAACACTTTTGATTTTTCACAGTTCAAATGCAAACAACGGTGTTTTCTCACTCACAGAACGCAGTTTTGAGTACTATATTTACCCAACTCACTATGTAATCTTAAATTACAGTAATAATCAGCATCACACAGTTTTAGCTAATTTTGCAGTGACTGATGTTGCCATCACTGAGCAATGTGCTTAGGTGCTTAGTTGCATTTATTGTCGTTTGTTTTCTTTTTGCCTTTTTTTTTACAAATGCTATCCCACAAATTTTATCTAGTCAAATGATATTTCAGAGGATGCAGTAAAAAGTGTAAGCAGGTACAAGTAGCATGGCTTTTGGGGGGCAGGTTTTGAGAAATGAGTTTTTCTTTGTGATATTTCTATACAGATTAGAAAGCAGCATAAAAATATTACTGATAATAGCTACTGAACTTATTGTATAGCATAATACATTCTTTTTTACATATGTGTGCCTTTGTTACAAATATAATGTCTGTTATTGTTGTATAAGTGAGTCAGATTACACAAAGAAAAACTTCTATATATGAATCAAATATTTGTTGTTATGGTAAGAGAGCAAGGAATCTTTCTTACAACCTAATAAGCACTTTTCTGTTTGCTTTGGAAACCAGTGGATTTTAAATTACTATTTCAGCACCATAAGACTATGGTCTTATTCCTCTAAAGCTTTTGAAATAATTTCTTAATGCTACTAGAATTGTCCAAAATCAGACAGAATCTCCTGTGCTTTGCCCCATACCCAGATCACCCATTCAGTCACCCACCTCCTGAGTTAATTTTTTTTAGGAAGGGCTCTGAAGGAATTTTTCATCTCTTCTGAGAACCCTTTCTTTCAAGACAAAAGATTAAGAGGTTTGTCCAGAATAAAAAAGTCACCACATTTTACATTCCTGTCTTCAGAGGAAAATCGTAAGCACATGCAAGTAAAGGCAAACATCCTGGGGAAGGTATACCTACTGTCCAGCACTGCAAATCATTTCCTAAGCTCTCTGGGGAAAGGAGTTGTCCCAGCAACAAGCTGGAGTCCAGCTGTGGTTGTCAGGGAGGGCTCTATCAGGTGGAAACCATTAGGGAAGGAATGGTGACCTGCATTGTATGAGCTATTGATGATAGTTCCCAGATAAGTTAAAGTTTATGGTCTAATTAAACCACATCCCCTGCATCTTATCTTTCTTCCTGTATTTCCAGAAAATACAGCTGTAGGTGTTTTCTGTTTGCCAGCTGGTCTACTGCCCCAGAACTTGCTCCTCTCAACTACGTACCCTAACCAGCTGTTTATTTTATTGCTTTTTGCATTCTATTATGCCCACTGGCAGAATTTCAGCAAAAAAAGGAAAAGGGCATCTCCATGCCTATGTTGATCATCACTGATCATTTACTATTCTGCTAATTTTTAGGAGAAAAAAATCCACAAAACCAACCCAAAACTCAAATCTGCAGGAGAGAATTCACAGTGGACATTCAAAGTCTTAATTTTGGTGTCAGCTCAATGAAATTGGGTATATTTCAGGTTTTCCCACTTGGAGCTCTTCTAAGAACAAAAGCACTGGAGCATCAAGATCAGCTGTCTCTGAAGTTAGGTAACAGCAAGTGCTGAAGGGCAAAATGTGGCAATGAGGAACAAGCATCATATAAATTTCTTGCAAATTCTCAAACTATTGCATCTCAAGGTCTTTAGTTAAAGGTATTGGCTTTGCACTTGGTATCTTTAAATGTATTTTTATTCCATTTTTGGACAGTTTTTTATGTACTTTTCTGTTTAGAAACAGCTCCCTGCAGAGAGTTCCACAGTCTAACCACCTAACTGACTTCTTTTTGTTTTCTAAACCTGCCACTGGCTCATCTCAGCCAAAACACCCTGATTCTTGTCCCAGGAGAGATGCAATCTTTTGTCATATTACCTCATTTATTACTTCACAAAACTCTGTCACATAATCTTGATTTGCCTTCGTTCTCTCCTGAAGCATACAGAAAAACTGTTGTGTTCCTTTCACAGAAGCTGATTTATTCCCTTGCCCATCCTATCTGAAAATTTTCTGCTTCTAGAAAATTAATTTTTACATGGAGATTAGAAAAAACTGCAATTTTTTTGCACTATTGCCCAAATTTTCTCTCCTGCACCACATAAGTCTATGTACAAAATTCAAGGCTCAGGATTCCCCTTAGCAATCATGTGGCTAGGATTATATGCTATATTACCCCAAATATCTGAATCATTCTTACCATCTACCTATTGCTGCCAAGAGACCTGGTCTAGATAAAGGCAATTTCATATTCTTCTGGAAACATGAAGTCTTCCTATACTTCCAACTGCTGCCCTCATTTTATTAGCCCTTCTTTCAGCTACTGGTGTGTCCATAATAAATTAAGAATTTAAACAATTCAGCAGTGCTTCTGGCCTTTAATTTGTTTCTCTTTACAACTAGAGAATAAGCATTTGGATTTCCTGAATGACTTGTAATAAAAGCAGATTTTGCTCCAACAATATGCTGTTTTATTATACATCAGTGCAGATTTCCTGGTGCTAACAATGGGCTCTGTTATGGAGAAGATGACAGTGGTCATCAACATACTGTCTGGTTTCTGGAACAAATCAGTCAAAACCCATGTATTTCGTATCCATACAGTGCTTTGTTACTACCAAAAGGGCAGAAGATGCCTAAAACTGAATGTGCTTCCTAAGATTATCTACTCATCCAGATGATGGCATTTGTTTTAAAACGCACTTTTTTTCCAGAATGCTGGAGCCTATTGGAATATTCATCTCCAGATAAATGCAACAATTTCTCCTAAACCACCTGTATCCTCAGAGGATTCCCCTAACTTAGATCAAATCAGCATACACAGAAGTTTAGACTGACTCCAAATAAAAGGAAATTATAAAGTTACTTTCCAAAAAACACTGACACAATAGCTCCTTATCAGTGCTCATAGTATCGATTATCTGTAATCTGGCAGGTACTAATTTTTCCTGCATGTTATGACAGAAGACTAAGTAATATCACATATGTTGCTTTCATGCCCTTGCTACACTATTGTACTCCATTGCTATTTCTACTAACAATCATTTATCACAGTGATTAACAAAATTCTGACTGCATCTTCAGCTTATGTAACCATACCATGGTTATGGAATCTAGGATAATTTTAACGCCATGAGTACACTGTTCTTTTCAGATAACTCCTATTACAGAAAATCAGAAAAAAAGACTAACTTTCTAATATTTAAAAAAAGTAGAAAAATCCTCTGCTGTGAAGGAAAGTCTACCCAACCCTTGTTTCATGTATCTCAAAAAAAAGAACAAAGCTCTTCTACGAAAGCTGGCTGGATTCTACCCTTGTGAAAAGGCACATGGTATCCCAGATCACTCTCACCTGACTTATTGTGGTGCTGAACAATAACCACAGGTAATCCTGGCCTATACAACCAACTTTAGGATATAAATTTTTACTGCTAACACGTAAGTTGCAATTTTAAATAACTGAGCATCCATCCAGTTCCACTTAGAGAATATTCAGAAGTGTCTATCTCTAGGATCATTAAGTGCTATCAGAAGGAAATGGTTGAGAGCAATCTTTAAAAGTCTATTCTTAATAGACCAAACAAACTACAAATCTTTCAAAGTGATAAGCAGTTTTATGTCACTGGACATTTCAGTTTAGCTGACCTGCTTGACTTCAACTGAAAAAATGTCCAGTGCCTTTGAAAAAAAAGTTCAAGCCAAGTCCATTATTCTCCCTGTATTGCAGTCAAACATGTGAATTTGTTTATCTACAGAAAGACAGGCTTTAATTTTTTTGTGGATTTTAGTTTTCAGTTATGCAGAACACTTACTAAATTCTAAAAAAACCTCTTCTGATTCAAAGGTAAATGCTGCATTGCTACAGTTTTATCTTAATGGTATTTTGACCCTCCATCCTACTTTGAATACCTACTACCTTTAGTAAAGGACTCCCATTTTCACATATGTAGCAGTTCACTTAAACATACACACCTACACACTAACATTAATAAAATATGTACAATGAAAATTTTATTAAGTGCGACAATATTGCATTCTTGTTTCAAATAATATCAATCCTTTAAAGTTTGCTATTTTCTCTAAACAAATCAAAAGTTACCTCTGCATTTAAGTTGTCTGCAAGGCTTTCAAGAAACTGGCTTTCAATTGGGTTCTGCTGTGTAAGAAGAGTCAGGTAATGACTGAGTTTATCATGAGTTGTAATAATGATGCCTTCTCCGAATTTGTCAAACTGAGGCCGTCCAGCTCGACCAAATATCTGCATGACATCTAAAATTCCAAGGTCAACAAAGGAGCCTCTTTTTGCAGCATATATTTGTGTTCCCTGGTTGAGGAAAAGTTAATAAAAATTAACATAAATACACATGAATATAATCCTGATGAGCTGAATACTGAAATTAGGCAAATACAGCATGATTTCAGAAGTGTACTTTAACTAATCCTTTCATAATCTTTGATATATTTAAATCTTTACTATACAAACTAGACTCCCACTGGAGAGAATCAGTTTAATGAGATATAAATAACATTTCAAGTCAATCAGGTATTTCCCCTCCAGGCCAGAAACTCACAAGAGATCTTGCTATCTATACTTCTTCACAGGTTTCTTCTAAGACAGATAACTGCTTGCAGAGTAGGGAAGCTCTTACCTTAATAACAACAGCATGAGCAGGCAGATTGACACCCCAAGCGAGTGTAGCTGTACAAACCAAGACTTTGATATGTCCATTAGAAAACAAGTTCTCAACCAAACTTCTGTCTTGCCGCAGCATTCCAGCATGATGAATACTAAATCCATCTGGAAACAGCTCACGTAACTGCTTATTTCTGGATCTCTGTACCTAGAATGGACAAGAATAATAATTAAATTCACTTCTAATTACAGAACAAGAAGTATTGTGTTAAAAAAAAAAAACAGGAAAAGATTTGAATATTATTATGAACCATAAGAAAGAAACTTTTCTATTAATGTCAGACTTTTCATCAATGACAGTTTGCGATGGTTTTCTATAAATTAATTTTTCTATACTTATTGTCCAAAGAATACACTTAATTGTTTAACAGACTGTTATGAACCATAAGAAAGAAACTTTTCTATTAATGTCAGACTTTTCATCAATGACAGTTTGCGATGGTTTTCTATAAATTAATTTTTCTATACTTATTGTCCAAAGAATACACTTAATTGTTTAACAGACTGTAAGAAGCCCAATCTTTGTACAAAAGTATAGTTTCACTTAAATGGAGATTCAAGTTAACCAACAGTGAGTAACACTGGAACTGAGAACGCACTTATCACTGTTCCTTAAAAGCAACTCTTTCAGATTGTGTAGGCAGCCTGGACAGGCTTGAGGCAGCAAGACACACACTATACTTTACACCAAGGAGGGGATACCCTTCCCCACCACCAGCCATTGCCTTGGTGCAGCACAGCCTGAATCAATAAATTCATAACATTGAACCAAACATCTCATCTACCCCTCATTTTTCCTTTCCCGTACACAGGAAGCGGGGATCTCGGTCTGCAAAACCTCCAGCCTCTTGCAGGGTATGAGGGTCTGTGAGCATTATTTTTGGGTGCTGGCTTTATCATGCTTCATCTAGACTGAACACTGACTGTAAGTTGTGAAAAACTAATATACTTCCCCAATTTGCCACAAACACTTCTGATTTTCTGCCTGTCTCTTCCACATTCCTACCTGCTGCACTAACTGCCTTCCAAAATCAATTGCTGCTAAATATGACACCAAAAGGGTTGTGGTAATGATGGCTCTAATCTTTCTCTAAACCAGATTTCTTTATCTTTGTCTGTGGAGAATCTCTATTTTTTCATAAACCACACAACGGTTAAGCAGTATTTGACACTCACTGTATTTTTAGCCTTTCATATTATAGTGAATTAATTCTAGATAAAATTAGATTATTATTGTTGTTATTGTTGATGTTGTTATATCTTCACATTTACCATTTCCTGACACACAGCCAACCAAAATTTGATTTATGGGATACAGAGTGGGTAAAGCAAAGCAAAACATGGTTCACAGCACTGGCAAACTGCCAAACATGAACAATAAATCTCTGCAAACACAGAAATAAATAGGGAGATGGGAATGCAATTATAAAGGAGGACATGAAAAGAAAAATATTGTAGGAAAACCACATTTCTCACTTTCTCAATTATCCAGCTTCTCAATATCTGATCTTTCCTGCTTTAGTAGTAATTATTTACTATTCGTTTAAAGGAAATCAAACTCAGCTTTTAAACGACACATGACTTTTTGCCAAATTTAATTAACTGCTGTAGTGCTGAAAAATGAATAAATAATAAATTGATAAAGTGGCCCTGCAGTCCATGAAGCTTATTCTTCATGAGCTAACAAATGGAAAGAAATATTTCATAAAGAGCACAGATGCACCAAGACTTGCATTTATTGATTATCAACAACAAAATTCACAGAAGGTTATGGAAAATTCACTTCAGCTGCATACCTGAGAATAACTGTGACACAGAAATTTGGATGGATCTTGATTACACCTGGAACTTGGTGTAAGCATTTAATGATGAATTAGCTTTTTTCTTAAATAAGTGATTACACAACCATCAAAAAATTCACTTTTTTTAGTAGAACTTTTTGTACGGATCACATGCCTATTTTATGTGCTTTCAAAAAGCACAATTGTTCAATATAAAAGCCATTACACTTTAAATATTATAGTCTTAGCTAAAAAAGCAGAATCTTGCTCTCAAATCCTCACAATTTAAAAATTGCATACCTATGTAACTTGATTGCTTATGTTGTTTAATGTTTTGAAAGACAGGGCAATATACCAATGGAAAACCAATAGTAAAATTGTTAATATATATAGAAGAAAACTATTTATTTATGGTTTTAGAAAGTACAATTTCATCAATTTAAGAGAAAGGAACTTGTGAATATAATAAAAAGAAAGAGGAAGGAGAAAGGTTTGTGCCAGAAAATGTATTAAGATATGGCAATGCTAGTCTGACTATAAATCAAGTACTTACAAGCTTAAGCTTAATCAACTTAAATTGTTTAAAAATATGTAGGTACACCTACATGTATCCATCTCATTGCATTTAGAAAGAATAAAAACATAGTTCTAAGATCTACCACACATTCTAAAACATCTTTGAAGTATTTAATATGTCCAGAATTCATTTACTGAATCTGTTCATTTATTGAATCTATGGAGTGCTAGACTTCTAGGTTACAAAGATAATAGGTTAGAAATCTATGAAATAATTTTTTTTCCAAGACAGAAGATGATGAACTTTTTTAAATGAAAAAAAATCACAGCTCACTTTTGACATAGGAAAAAATCAAATGCTGAGAAAATAAAATTGCTAGTTATTCTAGGTGATTCTATTAACTGCACAGAAATGGAATTAATTTTCTTCCCATAAATTTGTGTTCACTTTAGATTATAAAGACACAAGGCAAGTTAGTTCAAGAACAATGACATAATCTAATTTTATAAAGTCCACTTGAGAAAATAAAATAAAAAGCCAATTCCCATGTGTCAGTGATGCCTTGAAAGATTGCTCACACAGTGTATCATTTAATGGCAGCATATCTGCTTTTAAACAAACCTTTTACACTCTTGCAACAATGAAGTGCATGGCTGTCGTATTTAACCTGGATTTTAATGGTTGCAAAGACAACAAAATCAAGAACTACTAAACAAAGGAAGTGAAACTATAAAAACTTAATATCGCTTCCACCTTGTTCTATTACAGAATAAAACTAAAAGGTTTTGCTTAAAATTTATACAAAATGTTACTAAGTGCCTCAGGTGTATGGAGAAGTTGTGATTATGAGGTGTAGCACTGGTCTCCTGATTAGAATTGATTTTCTTTCCCCTCCCTTATTGCTCAAGAGGGCTGAAGATTTATGACCTTTGCTTACATGTGTGTGTGCATCTAAAACAGTATGTGTTAAATAAATTCCCAGTTTAGCTTGCTGCCACCTATATTTCTCCTTTAAACGTCTTGAATTTCATGCAATTCTTGATTAAGACACATTAAAAATGTCGCAATTAGTCATAGAAAAATGCCCTGCTTAATTTTAATGAGAAATGATGCATGCATAGCAGGGAAAAAAAATCCAACTTTTCTGCTAAAGACTTATAAAAGGTAACACCCTTCCTTCCCCTTTTCATGCATCTGGCATCACAAAGGTATCATCATTCATAAGAACTGTAAGACGCATGCTCTTTGAAATACTCATACAGTGAACTAAAGAATGAAATTTCTAATATGCTTATAGATGCCTTTTTTCTTATTTTATATAAAAAACAAGTAAAAAAGAGCAATAAAGCTTGATTATGAGAAGCAGCTGCCAATAAATTGCTTCTTGAGAAGTAGAACATGAATTTATGTTGTTTTTTCTTTTTAATCTCCAATTGCTACCCTTATCTAGGACAAAGTAGATCATCACTACTTGCTATGATATTTTTTTTTTCTTTCTGTAGATTACTCATTTTTCTTTTATGCTTCCTCTTTTTTGATATTGCTTCAAATTCTGAATTTGGGTGTTTTTTCCCACTAATAATGCAGGTTTTGACTCATGTATTTTCTTTCAATAACAGAAATGGCACAGGCTATTCTAGCATTTTTCTCACGATCTCCTTACTATAGCAAACTTCATGCTCGTGACCATATGACTCAATCATTGTAATTTCCTTTCTGTGGAGTTCATAATAGGGCAGCACTTGCAGTTTGTTCAGAATGCACCATTATACTTATTCACTGGTTTGAGCAATTCTAAGCAATTTATTCCCATCCTCTATTCTCTGTACTGTCCTGACACCCTGCAAAGTAGCAGCTCTTAATTTTGAGGCCTCATTAGCCTCACTTCATGAGTGTTGGAGCTCAGATAGCACAGACATCACAGACACCTATACCAAACGAAGTAAGGGATCTTTTGCTGCAGCCTTCAAAGAACAGCAGTTATAATTAGTACTACTACTGTGTGATGAATACAATTCAAGTATATCCAAAGTAACTGTTTAATAACTTTGCTCAAGACATCAGAAAATGTAATTAGTAGGTTGACCTTCTAAATTGTTTTAAGTCCCAGCAAGACAAAAGCCTCCTCTGCCTCATTCATATTACTAATACTGCTGAAAATGCTCTGCTGCTTCATTTTAAGAATAGTGACTGTCTTTCAAAATTTATGAGATCAGGGTAGGATGGAAAAAGTATCCATTTACTCCAGAAGTAAAGGTCAGCTGACGGAAGCAGAATGAAAAAAAGGAAGTTGAGGAGTCCATCCATGGGCTTATTCCTGTTCCATAAATATAAAAAGTATAGGTATGAGAGAAACAGAAAGAGATGATCAAAGGACTGCATGATCATTCACCACTTTTGCTCTTCAGAATTTACTACATTCATATTGCATAATAATTTATCTATATATGTAAAAGTTTTATTCCTTTATTGCCAATTGCTTCTTCAAAGGGGAGAGACTAAAACTTGGATAAGGTAAATAAAATCATAAGAATTAAAAAAAAAAATTTCAAAATATAGTAGTTTTTTGCTACAGGGAAAAAATGTGAGAATGCTTAATATGCATTTAGAGAAGTATATGAAACCTAGAGAAAATATTAACCCATGAAATATAAGCAGTAACATTATCTGAGGGTTTATGACAACAACTGTATGGAGAAATACAGATGGGAGTCTGAAGGGAGAAAAAAGGTATGCATTTGAGGTACAATGATATTACTTGAGGACTGTCCTTTTATGAATTAGAACCATTATTCATATTATTCCACTTGTACTGTCTGCATAGTAATTAAGCTATCAGCAGCTGTTTCTAGGACAAGGATAAAGCAACATTTTATGGGGTATCAGTAAGATTACTTTCCTTGCTAGCATTTCCTGGCACTAGCAGCATTAGCTTCACTGACTACTCATCCTGCAGCTGGGTCCTGTGAAGAACCCAAAAACTACTGAGAGCTCACCTCACCAGGACAACACACATGACCTAGCAGATAATTTCTGGAGGGATGCAGAATATGCTATTCTACTTAATGAGTATGCACGCTCATTCTCTACATCTTCACTTTTCTAATGTATCTAACTATTCACTTTGTATAGTTATCCTGAAGTAGTATCCCTGTTCAACACTTACTCTTTTACTGGGATATAATTAGTTGGTACCTAGCAAGACATTATTTGAAGATGGTAATTCTAGCAAACAAATGTGAATCAGTTTGAATTTCTCCTGGAAGAGTCAATAATCTAATCGTCTCCCTCTGGCGATTTAAGTTCACTGTATTAAAGTTAGAATTTTTTAAACCTATGAGTTACTGTCTGATCAATTTACTGATACCTCAGTAAGTTCTGTAAAGTGCTCTAAAAACACCTCTGAAGGAGAAAGAAAGTAGTGGGACTACTCCAATCAGAGCAGTTTAAAAAGAATTCCTATAAATTATACTTTGATTCTCTTTTTTATTTACAAAGGAAGAAGGTGTAAGGCAGAATTTCTGGCACATTTTTTCTATTGCCCTGGCCTTACCACAGATCCTAACCTATTTATTGCATAAGGTTGTGTTTCATCCAGTTGGTACCTTAGGGAGTGATGACTACCAGTTAAAGAAGGGATTGGTATGGTGTCCAGAAATGTCTTGCCTTTTTCAGTGTGTTCTTTTTATAGTACACTGTTACATCATAGCAGCCCCATCTTTTTTTCATTGGAAAAGTTATATAGTACATAGAGAATGAATTATTCTACTGGAAAAGGAGGAACAGCCTTCAGATTCAAAAACTTGAGCAAGAGGTAAACATTTAATGTAATCTTTGATTCCTCAGGTCTATAATCTATAATGCATTAGACAAAAGTGTTTACAGATCTCACTGATCAGAGAAGCTAAGGAAATGTAGTATAATGTTTAATATGTTGCTTTTTTGCACCAGCCAGACAAGCCAAGAATGAAAGAAACATGAATGCAAGTCTGACCATGCACAAATGATGGATTTGTAACAAGTCACCGAGGACATGGACACAGTTTCAAGCTACCTCACTTAATGCCCAGCCAAAAAGGCCTACAGAGCAAAAAAATGAACTATTTGTATAGACAATACACTACCTCAACTTGAGCCAGAATTTTATAACATGGACCAAAGTAACCTAACATTTCACTTCAAGCCAGACTGCTGTGCCTGTCTAAAAATGGAATGAATTACTGATTCTCAGATAAAAGGGTTCAAAAACTTAGATTGAAAAATAATTCCAGCAGTAGGTTTAGACAGAAAGGAAATGTTCATTATAATCACCCAGTTTAAGAGCCACCTCTCAGTGAAAATACCAATATTTTTCATATATTGTACAATACTAAGCATATTTCTATTGTTTATAGCAAGTGAATAAAAATTATATAGATACATTTTTGTACCACTTCAGAAGTATGATGAAAATCTGGACTTCACCAGATCTGTGACACTAGTCTGTGACTCAATCTCAAATCTTATTAAGACAAGTGCCAAAACATTTCAGTTTAACAACATGCAAATGCACATTAATCAAGATTGAATTAATTGTATAACATCACAATTTTAAATTGCATGCAAAATCATTTTAGTCAAAATCTTATTTTCTTTTTCATCAGTTTAGAATTCAACCACTCTCTTTCTGGGAACAGATGTATGAACCATGTAAAATACAGCAAGGTATCTATTTGTCTCCAGCCTTTGAGACAAATAAGTGCTGTTGTCATATTTGTTAACCACTAGGAGCACACAGATGAAAAAAACATCAATCTTGGTCTGTTTTGCTGACAGCAGAAGTTTTCAATATGGTGTTATAAAACTACCCGGTAGGGAAGATATACAGCATGGAAAGAAATTGATACAGAGAGCATTTGATGACATGCAAGGATGAATTTTTACTGGTTTCTCTTTGAATACTGACAAACTCTGGAGACCTAGTTAAACCTTTTGTTGCTGTGCTTAACTGTGCAAAGATTTCAATATCTCTACTTCAACAGGAAACTGATACTGCATGGTGTCTATAAAAATGTTTGTTATATTTGAGAACACCTCCTTTGCTTTGTAATACTCAAAATTGCCACTCTCCTGAGCCATGGCAAGACTGAATGTATTTTTAGCCAGAAAAATGAAAGCAGGAAGTCTTTTAAAGTTCTTTCCAATACTGCTGCAGCTTACTTAATACATATTATAATGATTTTTAGTGCAACTCCTCCTCAAAGGCTATACTGAGACATTATTAACCCTGCAAGAAAAATATTCCATGAACATTAAGTGTATTTCTCATTTCATAATTAAACCACAAAAGTCCACTAAACTAAGCAAGCATCTATGCAAAGTGACAGACTGAGGATTCTCCAGAAGAATGGAATTTTTCTCACAATTCTTATATATAATGGGAAATGTGCAGTATGAATTAATAGTTTACGTGGTTTTCAATCAGTTGTAGACTGGCATCATTACATATGACCATGAAAAGCTGAAGCTTATCTTAAACCAGGAAAGTAATTTTTAGAGAGATGAACACTAAGTACTGAATGTCTTTTGATTTGGTATTGTGCCTTGGTTTCTTCGCTCTTCTAGCTTCTGTCCTACACAGCATGGAAGATAAGCATAACAATACTAAGACATGATAAAAAAATCCAGCAGTCAATAAAAGCGGCAGAAATTCTTAAACCAAAAAATGTCACAATTATATTCGCCACTCCTTAAGTAACTTGAACTATGTAACTTGAACTTGAACAAGAAATAAACAAAACCAAGAAAAAAATGTAAACAAACTGGAACATCAGACCATCTGCAGCACCATAAACCCAAGCTTTTCTCACTGATACCAGTGTAATATGAAGACCCATAAGAAAATTCATGATGTAATAGGCATCACATAAAGGTTTTGGTATTTTTTATTGGTGTACTAATATTAAACAAGTCTCAGAACTAAAGACATTTTTTTCCTCCCCTGCCTTTGCTATTACAAAAGAATTTCAGGGATTCCTTAGTAACCTTTGTAGCTCAGGGTTACCAAATCTCACAAGAAAAGCAGTTTTCAGAACTCTGTAAAGGATATGAAGGATCATACACGTTTATGTATTTTCATATTGCAATGTTTATACAGTAACATCTGATTAATTATATTAAGTGGTAACTACTTACTTTATTTGATAGAGAACTAACAAAAAAAAATCTATTAAGAAACGACAGATATTGAAATGATGAGACCAGTAAAACCTGATTTCCTATACATTTTATATTCCTTGTGCCTCTGTCCCAACTCAAATGCTTGCTCCATCAGATTTCCCTAACCTCATCTTGCCCAGCATTATTTCACTGCATTACTGTTTCACAAACTTTTCCACTGCACCCTCAGGACAAAAAAAGACATCTTAAAAATGTAATCTGTAAGGCTTATGGTGATTTTCAACACTATGATCCAGTTATTACTAACACCTCTGACAATGATGTTGTCTTTTTTGCTAGTTTTATTCCAAATTACTTGCAGGCTACTCTCAAGTTCTGCAACTTCAGTGCACAACTGTGGAGTCTGTGGACTATTGAACATCATTCAAAATCAGTTTTAAAGGAAACATGATGTCTTTACACACCTGAAAGGGCACAAAAGTAGCACCTAATAAGTGACAGAACAAGAGGGTTTCTATTACTATGCTCTTATGGCCAGCAGACTTGGGAATCTGGAGTTAGTTTGTCAGCTGAACGGAGACAACTATTAGGCTTGCTGTCAGAGGAAATCAGCAGATGCAAGAAACCAGCACTGTGCAGTCACCTCCAAACAGTTTAATTTTACCCCCAGATCCTGTTCAAATGTAGAGTATTTTCCGACAGACCTCTGCTAAATTACAAGACCCCTTGCAGTTTCAAACTCTACTGAAAAAAACCAGGTTTTTTTACTGTCCTCTCTTAAAAAAACTCCTCCTCTCAAATTCAGCCTTTATAGTACCAATATTTGATGTTACTTACTAACATTTTGTTTGATACTTCATGAAGCCTGCAAGATAATTGCTTTGTAAAGTTTAGAAATCACAGAGATGAACATGTTTATGTATAATTAGATATGGCTTTCAAAGACTGTTTTCTACATCTACAGTTCTTTAAGCATTTACATAACCTAGCACATATACCTCCCACCCAAGGCTGATATTTTGAGCAAATGAATACTTAATTTTCTTATTCAAGTAATTTTTATAACATATTTACAGAGATTTGAGAAAAAAATACTGCACTGAAGTGAATTCATCCATCTGCCTTGGGATATATAAACAAGATTACAAATCCTCTGCAAAACTGAGGAGCTTGCTACTGTTAAGCTATTGTAATTCATATGCTGTTATTTTAAAGCAGGGTATTGAGTTTCTTCATCTAGCTAACTTTAAATGTCTTACATAGCAGGTAAATCTTAAGGGAAATATAAGAAAATATCTCACATATCAAACATGCCTAGAGACTAAATTATCTGATACGGGAAGAGGTAAGGAGATTGTTACTTTCTCACTTAACACAGTACATAGCAACACAAAACAGGTGAGAGGAGAGCTGCTGTGCTGATTGCTTGCACAGTCCCTCTCCAACCCTCGTTAATTTCCATTTTTCATACTCTGTTTACTTATCTTGCATACATTAGTGCTAATGACTGTTCAAAAGTGTCAGATGCCACACCATGGGCTTCATTTACTTTAATATTTTAATTATATTAACATTCTTCTGTACAATTAGTAGTCATATCTGTTCAAATCATTACATCCTTCATACACTTAGTCTCCTTAAAAGAGCTTTTCATTTCACAACTCTGCCCTATTTTAAGAGCAGCCTGTGAGAGAACGAAATGTTAAAGGTTAGTGATTCAAAGCAACTGGCCATTTGTGGAGCTGGCAGGGTGCTTTGCTCATACCAGGTTTGCATGCCCCCTCCACAAACCAAGGGCAAGAGAGATTTTGTATGTGTGGTGGTGAAACCTCTAAACCCCATAAGGCAAATAGTAAACAATGCTAACCCTTGCCTTAAAAGAAGTGTTGTGTACATGTTTGTTAGTACACATATTAGTCCATACAATTTACCACTTGAAGTAATAACATTTTAGAACAGAGTATCTTTTTATTGTTTTAAGTAACAAAAATAACTGAGGCTGAAGTAAAATCACATGTAACAATAAAAAAAGTTATTTCCCTGCTTTAACACTGGAAGCTAATACTATCTACATAAAATAGGTCTATAACTAACACTGCAATCACATTCAAAACATATCAGTAGCTTACCTAGATAAAGACAACCACTTGATTTGATTGTATGGAACTGAACCACACACCATGGTTCAGTGCCAAGGCAAATATCATGTTTGCAGCGTTATGTAACACATACACACTACAGGGTTATCACCAAGATATCAGTCTTCACTGGTTTCAAGATGGTAATACTGAATTATGAATTAAAATCAGAATAAAAGGAGTGAAGAATCTTTGACTCTTGCACTCTGAACAAACTTTTAATTAGAATCAGTGTGACACATACTTTAAAAACTTTTAGTTGTGCTTGATTTTCTCATTTTGCACTTGGAAAACTCACATAAAATATGGTATATCATATTGATACTTTTTCTTGGTCTTAAAAATTAAGAGCCAAACACGGTAAAGGGGAAAAAAGGGGTTTTACCTCTGTATTTAATAAGGATCTTTATGGTGCACCACTTTGCTAAGGTGGAATGCACTGAAATGCAAACCATGATGTATCGCATATACAATCTATAGACTTTTCATATTAGCATATCTATCAAAGATTCCTCAATGAAAGGCTTGAATGATTAGTGTGATATCTCCCCATCCTGAGGAATTCTTGCCTGGATGGCCCTATCTTAGTTTACAGGATGTGTTCTAGAGAGGACCCTGGTTTCTCAGGATAGCATAGGGCTTTCTGGCCCTGTGAGAGGGCCTGGAGGCCTCACTGTGAGGCCTCCAGGATGTTTGGTCTCCTGGCTTAATGGAATATTAAGACTACGCTAAGTTATCAGGGTTAAGGAATTGCAAGTATGCATGCTGAAAGCACTGAGGATACATAAAAGCTATATAAAAGGGTATATAAAAGAAAAGGCAAAAAACCATCATGGCATCAGTATAGAAAATTATTGTAAACAACGTAGTGTGTAAGTAATAAAATAAAATACAGAATGAGAGAGGATGAAGAAGACTTCCAAGATCATCAAGTTTAACCTTTGATCTAATGCCACCATGCCCACTAAACCATATTGTGAAGTGCCACAATCAATTCTTTTTTCAATAATTCCAGGGATGGTAAGACCACCACTTCTCTGGGCAGCCTGTTCCAATGCTTGACAACCTTTTTGGTGAAGAAATTTTTCTGCATATCTAACCTGAACCTCCCAAGGTGCAACTTGTGGGCATTTTCCCTTGTCCTATCACTGGTTGCCTGGGAGAAGAGGCCAACTTTCACCTAGCCACAACCTCCTTTCAGGAAGTTGTAGAGAGCCATAATACCCCTCCAAGCCTCCTTTTCTCCAGACTGAACAAATCCAGCTCCTTCAGCTGCTCGTTATAGGACTTGTGCTCCAGACCCTTCACCAAGTCTGTTGCCCTTCTCGCTCCAGCATCTCAATGACTTTTCTGTAATGAGGGGCCCAACACTGAACACAGAATTCAAGGTGCGGCCTCAAGGTGTGGCCTCACCAGCACCAAGTACAGGGGTACAATCACTGCCCTGGTCCTGCTGGCCAGACTATTGCTGACACAGGGCAGGACGCCTTCTTGGCCACCTGGGCACGCTGCAGGCTCATATTCATATTGCAAAGCAAAGCTAGAGATCATATAATCACTCATTTTTAGGAATTGGTTTACATTTATAAGAATATTTTACTTTGCAAATTCCAGTCTAAATCTCAGAAGTTATTCAACAAAAGTATCTCCTGTTAATTTTATGTTTGAATATCAGCTGTTTTTCAAATTGTTTTTGAGCTCCAAATATGGAATTGCCAATTCTGTTGTCAAAGAAATTTTACACGGAGTGGAAACGGAGGGGCTACGCTTACCTGTAACACTGGTCATATCTCTGCTAACCTCAGTGACCACTTGCTAGAGGGAAACCTACTGAGCCTGTTTTCCATAACATTATCAGACAGTCTTTCTGATAATATCTATAGAAATGGACTGATGACTTATAATTCTTGGCACAGCCTTTTCGTTCCTGAGATCAACCTAGAACATACTCCCTACTCTATTTCTTCTTTGAGAAGACATCATTTGAGATAAACAGTTAGGTCCACCACCCTTGCTTAATCTGCACGCTGTGCTAGTACGGAAGGTGAGAGGGCCAGCTAATGCTGTCTGGTGCAGAGAAATAGCTCTAGAAAGCAAAGTAACTGCATGACCATCTGAGACAGGCCACTTGACATCAGTTTGATATGGCAGGGTTCAGTTTGAGATTAAACACCGCAGATGTCTACACAGAGACCTACACATCTGCAGGAGGAGTCTGAGCACCCTGCACAGTCAGTGGGAATCAGGCAGCAGAGTCTGTGCAGTGTTTCTGCTCTCTCCCGTGTCTGCTTGTGGATGAACTCAGGCAACCTCTTGGCTCCACTGCCTGAAGTGTACTGAACTCCACCAACTGCAACAGTAGCTCAGACACATCACACATTTGTAGTTACCATATGCAGTCTCCTAAAATCCGTGTGCTATAATTTTAGCCGGAAAAGCACTTCATGTTTCAAATTTAGACTAATGAACAAGAATTATCCCAGAAAGAATAAAAGACAAATTAGACCCTCAAATAACTTTCCATTGCAACAAATTTCTATTGTAACTGACTCAGGTGGCATTTTCCCAACACTCCCAGATGGCACATATCACTAATAGCTCTTAATTATCACTCAATATTCCAAATAAATTGGAACTTAAATTATCTGCCTTCACACTAATCTCTGCTTATTCTGATACTCACACATTAAAATTAATCAGATCATCCTACGTTTTAAATGCTGAACATAACAGAACTAAAGATCATCATAGTAAAAATAGGAATGGAGACTTTACATCCTTTCTTTCGATGACAATGGCAACTTAATCAGGGGACATTATTTATCACAAACTCACTTCAGACTTGTTAGAACCCTCAAATGTAATTATGCAACCCCAAAATTATATTCCCATAGCCCTTTCTTTGTGATGGACAAACAGATGCCATAAATTCACAGTCTGGCATCACCAGACTCAGTACAGGTCACAGTGCTGCTGGAAAGTATGACAAAACCCAGTTTTTCTCCACGTGACAAAGCTGATAAGAACATACTCTAACTGAAATGTTCCCAAAGTGTTGTTAGACAAATAATGCCTAGTTAATCTCAATTTTCCCCTAAGAAGAAAAAGAATAGGAGATTTTAAGTGATGTTTTTCTTATCTGTGCAGATTTCTGCAGTTATTGGTTTAATTTTCAGTTTGAGAGTAAAATTCCAGACTTTTTTGTGTTTGATAAAATGAGTTGACTGTGAAATCACAAAGTTGTCTGAGATTCCTGAGTATAAATTCAGTCATAGGGGAGAAGAGATTTCCACTAATACCAGAAGTAAACATAAACTTTATGAGGAATTTCACACCTACCCCCTAAAAAT